>NW_028317929.1:317500-635000 GCF_062004578.1 Staurois parvus | reverse complement strand
GTCCAGGTCCAGGATCTGGACTAATACAGGTTACTTATTTATACCTAAGTTCTTTAATCTTCAAAATCTTTGAACCTTTGAATGCATTTTCTATTTTGCACAAATGTGAAGCAGATCTTTTAAATCTGGTTTTGGAGATAGGATCCATCTGTGCATTATCTAAACATTAGTTTACAGACAGGTCTATTAAGAACAATTTGAAATCTTGGATAAATGTAATCTCTGAACATTTGAAGAGGATGAAAATCGAAAAATATTCAAAGAATTCACATGCACTATAGGAGTGCCAAAAATAAGATACTATCTAAATAGTTGTGGGAAACTGCAGTTAGGGCACGCATTTTAGGTCAATGAATATACATGTTAAGACCCAGGTGTGGTATAGAGTGTCAGCCTACCCAAATATAATTTTGGTACAGGTGGAGCCTGTTGGGCTGGATCAGCCCTTGTTCCTTATATGCTTGTCTTGGAAATTCTAACACTACGATTCCCCTGACACAATCTCAGTATAAATACAGCTGTTCTGTGAACCCCTCACAGGTATGTTAGAGACCAAGGAAATCAACAGACAGGTCAGGGATAAAGTTGTGGAAAAGTTTAAAGCAGGCTTAGGTTATAAAAAATATCCCAAGCTTTGAACATCTCACGGAGCACTGTTCAATCCATCATCTGAAAATTGAAAGAGTATGGCACAACTGCAAACCTATCAAGACATGGTCATCCACCTAAACTGACAGGCCGAGCAAAGAGAGCATTAATCAAAGAAGCAGCCAAGAGGCCCATGGTAACTCTAGAGGAGCTGCAGAGATCAACAGCTCAGGTGGGAGAATCTGTCCACAGGACAACTATTAGTTGTGCAATCCACAAATCTGGCCTTTATGGAAGAGTGGTAAGAAGAAAGCCATTGCTGAAAGAAAGCCATAAGAAGTCCATTTGCAGTTTGCGAGAAGCCATGTGTGGGACACAGCAAACATGTGGAAGAAGGTGCTCTGGTCGGATGAGACCAAAATTTAACTTTTTGGCCTAAAATCAAAACGCTATGTGTGGCGGAACCAACACTGCACATCACCCTGAACGCACCATCCCTACTCTGAAACATGGTGGTGACGGCATTACTTTGTGGGGATGCTTTTCTACAGCAGGGACAGGGAAGCTAGTCAGAGTTGATGGAAAGATGGATGGAGCCAAATACAGGGCAATCTTAGAAGAAAACCTGAGTCTGCAAAAGACTTGAGACTGGAGGAAAGGTTCACCTTCCAGTAGGACAACGATCCTAAACATACAGCTAGAGCTACAATGGCATGGTTTAGATCAAAGCATATTCATGTGTTAGAATGGCCCATTCAAAGTCCAGACCTAAATCCAAGAGAATCTGTGGCAAGACTTGAAAATCCAATCTGACAGAGCTTGAGCTATTATGCAAAGAAGAATGGGCAAAACTTTCACTCTCTAGATGTGCAAAGCTGGTAGAGACATACCCAAAGAGACTTGCAGCTGTCATTGTAGTGACAGGTGGTTCTACAAAGTATTGCCTCAGGGGAGCTAAATACAAATGCATGCCACACTTTTCAGATATTTATTTGTGAACATTTTTTAAAACTATTTATCATTTTTCTTCCACTTCACAATTATGTGCCACTTTATGTATGTTGGTCTATCACATAAAATCCCTTGACTCAGGGGAGCTAAATACAAATGCACGCCACACTTTTCAGATATTTATTTGTGAAAATTTTTTAAAACTATTTATCATTTTCTTTCCACTTCACAATTATGTGCCACTTTATGTATGTTGGTCTATCACATAAAATCCCTATAAAATATATTTACGTTTTTGATTGTAACATGACAAAATGTGGACAATTTCAAAGGGTATGAATGCTTTTTCAAGGCACTGTAGTGACTAATCTATGCAGCCACAGAGATACTGCTCGGAAGAGTTCATGTTTGTGCAGCTTTCATAATTCTGCAGCATATGCATGTTTTTTTGCCATTCTGACTATTTTGCATTATAATATCAAAATTTTCACCTGTTTAGTAAGCTGCAAGTCACAGTTATGCTCTGATCATTGGGTTTATTACCTGTTAACAGGGGCAGACTGACCATTTGGAGGGCCCGGGGTCAGTAGGGGGGCCCAATGAGATGCCCCTGGTACCTTTTTCATAGGTTTTTTGGAATTTGGGCAAGGACACAGGGGTCCCATGATCCCCTATTGCCCGGGGGCCCCATGAGTTGTCAGTCCGCCCCTGCCTGTTAAACTATTAAACTCTAAACAAGCCATGCAGATTACATATATACCACATTCAAAGTAATTTCTTAATTTTATTACACAACCTAATTTTCTTCTAGTAAATTGAATCCACTCCACCTTCACCATTCCTTTCTGTTCATTGCAAAATGTGATTGCATTGCATATAGTGATATCATTGCTTACTAGGATTTAAACAGACAGCTATTTTGGTGTTTGATGCCTAAAAAGCATATTTTTGGAAGCCTGTAATTTTGATCCAACAACCTCATGCTCTGTGTGTGCATCCACACTGCACATATGAACTTTGTAGTTTTCACATTTAAATCCAAAATCATCCACAAATCACACAGCGTTTAGAACTCTTTCTGGGAACTGTCAGTTTACCTTCAGACCTTCTACCTTTTTATTTTCCAAACCACTTGCCACTAATAAAAAATATTTAAAGCTGAGAATGTTAATTATACGTGTTCAGAAGGGTAAGGAATTCAGTCTGCAAAGCTAAAAGCTAGAATGGATTTCTTAGTCTTACTACAAGTGTAGCATACCTTGTATTTGCCCTCATGTTCTCATAGCTGACTTTGGTTGGGAAATTTTCTTACCAGTGGCCGCGTAACCTAAAATACTACATTCCTTGACAGAATTTGCAATATCCCACATTGTATTAAAGGTGCACTCCGGGTAAACATCCATATACCTGATGGAAATATGTAATGAGAACTTTTTTATCTACTATAGGATTTTTGTTTTTTTGTCCTACCAGTCCTGCGATTTACAAGGCCTGTCAGACAGCAGAACCAGAAAGGGTAATTTTGCCTACCCAAGTTATGCAGTACAGCTTGGTCACCTAACTGCCCACAGACTGTGAATGGACAATGAAGCAGCAGAAGCAAGCCAATCTTTCCTACCGACAGCATGTTCCTTTTCAATAGATGTTCAAATAGCAGACCTAATTGGCCCCTAGTGTGCTTCCCATCCCTCTTGCAGTCAGAGTGCTGCTGTTCAAGGGTCACAGGAGGCTTTCATCAGAACAAATAGAGGTACTTACTCTAGTTGTATTTAAACATTCATTTAACTATTTTTTATTGAAAAGCTGAGTGCAGCTGTTAATAGGATCTGAAATTCTATTTATGTATTGTCTATATTTTCATAAAAAGCTGCTAATTCTCAGTTTTCTCAGAAATATTTCATATCTAACATTCCCTTGATGTATGCCTTGTTGAAGGTTAAGTGCCTCTGTTATTCAAAATAGGTAATCTGTAATTTGAAAATCACATATTATTAGGTATTTAAATGCTCTCCCCACCGATTAGTATATTACCGAAAACAGAAAAAATCACAGTGGTCAGTGGGGTAGAGCAAGTTTTAATCTAATCCAGTGGTTGAATACATGCAGCTGCTGGGGAGCCAAGATGTGGCAGCTTTTTAATACACAAATTCGCACAAACGTGGGTTTGTAACTGCATCTTTTATAGATGATATGGTTTCAGATATGGATTTTTTGCATAGTTAAACTGGTCCAGCTTGGACCAATATAGGTATACATATTCTATACTCTATTACATAGCCAATCCCTGTGAAAGCAGAAAATTGCTGTAAAAGCTGCTGCTACTACAGTGATTCTTGCTGTCTCTCAGGTTCCCATGCTGAGTGACTGCTCTGATGCATAGGGGGTTGCTTGCTTGGTAAGAGCACCATTCACAGAACACCTTGCTTTTTTCTCAGTGAATACAAGGCATTTTGTGATGGGAAAGGTAGAGACCATGGTGTCACTGCCTCTCTACATTGTCCAATCAGAGACTGCTTTGCATTCTTGAAAAAAAAGCAAGGCGTTCAATGAACGGAACCTGTGCTGAGCAAGCAAGCCCTTGTGTTAAAGCGGTAGTAAACTCTGCCACCCAAATAATAAAAAACATTTCTGGCAGTGCAGTATCCTGCCACAGTCTAAATCAAGCTTATAACCCAGGATTCTCAACCATACAGGTTGAGGGGCTCCAGGCGTGTTGCTTAATGCCGAGGAAACTGGTTTGTCAGTTTCCACATTGGTTCTTAAAGCCTGTTTTGGGACCTGGGGCCTGGATATTACTAAGTGATTTGGGAAGGATGAAATCTCCAATCCTGGATCCATGTTTTCAGAACCCCCAGCACACTGATTGCCCAGGTGTGTGCAGGCCTTTTTGTAGAGGCCTAACCATGGTTCTGGGCTCCACCCCAGCAGACAGGAGGTCATTGCCCAGGAGTCAAGAGGGCTCCACCTAGGAGAGGTGGGAGCCAGAGCAGCAAGGGGCTGCTAGTTGTGTACAAAACAGCCATTCAGAAAAAAGTCAGCAGGAGACAGATGTGAGCCTGACGTGGAAGGTCAGAGCAGGATTGAATGTATACCTGAGAGTGCCAGGAGGCTGAATATTTGTTTAATTAGTTTTATTGGTGGATACCCCTGAATGGGAAACATATGTTATGGAACTTTCCTTTAAATAAATTTGGGCTAAAAGGCCCTTAAAAACAGAAGAAAGTGAGTGGCTGTGTGCTGTACAAGCTCTCTCATTTGATGCTAGTTCTTACACATTATAGACATTAAAAGAATGCTTTTTATATCATTCCAACTTAGTGTGTATTGCCATCAGTGCCTTCTTACATTTTTGCAGCTGATTTTGTTCTCCTGCTTTCAATCTTAAACTGGCGCCATGTTTTCGGTTGTCTTCTGCATCTACAGTGTAGTATACTTTCAACCTTTCTCTCAGTAGCGGGTAAATTCTCACGCATACGCATTCATTGTTAGCCAAGCCTCATTTTCATTCTGGGAGTAACAAACTCCGGCATACCAATGGATTGCACACCTTCACCTTGTTTATTCCTAAAAAGAGGTACTAATATAAGTGGAAGGGAAGCTTTTACTGTTTTGATGTGGTTGTGTGTTTGGAATACAGTAGACTGTAGCAGGAAAGTTATACACTCTCCTGCTTGTCCCATGATAAGCTCCAATGTTTACACCCCTTTGTGAAATAGCAAGTCACATGGGGTGTTTCAGGAAGTTGAGCAGGGGGAATGTACTCTCACGGGATTGCAGTGCAATGCTACAGAGAGAATCATGCAGACACGACATCCTCCAGAAAGGACTGACAGCACACAGAGCATGCTGTGAATCATGGGACATATGCGCATGCGCCACTGATGTCATAAGATGCAAAAAGCTTGATTTCCATGGAACAACAGAGATTAGGAAATGTAAAAATAGCAGCATGCCCATTGTATACTATTGATTTTAATAGAGAAAAGAATAAATCTAGCATTTACTACTACTTTAACTATGGAGCAGGGCAGCCACTTGGCACAGGAGCCAAAAGACAAGGAACATTGTAGAAGCAGTGGTGATTCTCTGCTTCCACAGGAATCATACCCAAATTCAGGTTAAAGTGACTGTAAAGTTAATTGAAAAAAAAAAAACCTAAACATGTCATACTTACCTGCTCTTTGCAATGGTTTTGTTTAGAGCAGTCCCAATCTTCCTCTTCTGGGCTCTCCTGTCAGTGTGATGGACTCCTCCTATTCTCTGTGTGCCACCATAGGAAGACGCTTCCTATGGTGGTACACATGCAGGCTCAATCTTGAGCCATGCTCTGTGAGTCTATTAACTCACACAGTGCAGCTTGGCCCCTCCCTCCAACTCCCTCATCATTGGATTTGATTAGCAGCAGCAGAGCCAATGATTCCCACTGTTCTTACTGAGTCCTGTGAGGAGGGAGAGAGAACAGTGCTGAACTGAAATCAGGCTCAGAAAAGTATGTTGGGGGGCTGGGGAGCTGACAATAGAAGGTTTTTTTTACCTTAATGCAGAGAATGCTAAGTAAAAAACCTTCAGCCTTTACAACCACTTTAAACTTTCAGCACATTTAAACCTTTACAGTGAATTTGGGCTAGGAAACCCTTATACCTAATATTTTCTGGAGCTTGTTACAAAAGCTATTTCACACCAGATGTGTTGATTTGCATTGATCAACATGAGCTCAGCACAAAGGCTCCTAGAAAACAATTGGTCTCTATGTGCCTTGTTCACACCATACATGTGCAGTGGTGTTCGTTGCATAAAAATGCAGCATGTCTGATTTTTTATACTGAGTAATGCACATCACTGCATGTCAAAACATACATACTGTATAAAGTTGAATGAAGTGGGTTTTTTGTCACTTTCAATAAAGCTAAAAAAAAAAGCAAGAAAGTAAATGCACACCAGCACACACATTATACACAGCATTAACATGTTGAGGTTGGTGTAAACTGAAACTTTTTTGTTTTTATATAAACAGAGTGGGAATGGCATAGAACATGCCAGGATTTTGTTGAGGTCTGTGTGGTCCTGTTGGGACACAAAGTATGTGTAATCTCTCCAGTGGTGTCACAGACAGCAACAACATTTTTTGGGTAAAATTTGGAAGAGTTAGAACCTTATATTATTTATACTGTTTGTGACTTTCTGCATTAGTAATGACGGATGTCTTCATTTCTGGCCCTCAGCCAGTATCAGCTGGAATTAGGCAAGAAAGTAAATAAAAATAAAGGCTTATATTGCTGTCTAGTAATCCGGTGGCTTCAGTACTTTCTACATAAGCATTGACTAGAAATTGGAAGGCAGGTTAGCAGTGCTTTACATTTTTCTGTTAAATTTACTTGTTCTGGGTCACTGTATTCTAAAGATGGCCAAGCAACTAGCACTTTCACAAGCTGTTTAGAAATGGTATGCTCCAGAGTTTTCACAATACAGGTTTACATGACCTTCAAAGCAAAACCAAACCTAACACATGACCAACATAAATGCTGCCCTGATGACCCCACTAATCCTAAATTAGGATAAAGAATATTTTCTCATCAAACTCCATTCTTGCATTCGAGACCTAGGATGGTTCTGCCAACACTGTCTAAAAGAATTATGCCAACCCAGGAAATCTAGCACTGATAAAGGTGTGTAACATTGGTCTTCTATCTGCAAATATGTGCCCGTTTCAAATGAGATCATTTTTCAGACTGCTTTAGAACAGAAATCAGTCTCAGTCTATATTTATAATTCAGAATGTCTCAATAAATCCTTCTGTGTTTGTGGTTTTTGCCAGTAAGTAAAGTAGGTTGTAAAATCTTTTATTACATTTGATCTATTTGAGAGGAGATTGAATTATCTGTTATGACATGAACCTTTCTACTTCCAAGTGTCAAAACACAAAATATTGTTTACTCTAAATGCTTGCAGAGAAAATATTCTTTTAATCCAAGTTACACAATGGTTTATGTGTCAATGTACTGCATTTTTCAGACTAATGATTTTGGTAAAATCATAACATGTACAAAATGTTTTTTTGTTCCCCAATGTATTAGCCCTGTTTATTTTAAAGTAGATAAACAGAGTAATTGCCTTAAGCCTGCAAACTCTTAGTGGTAGTTAATCTACAAATCTCTATATTTAAAACAGTAACAAAATATGAAGTAGCAAGATTGTAAAAATTTAACTAAAAATACTATTTTGGTATTAAACCCCAAACCAAAAAAGTATTACATTGCAGCTTAATTCTTAGATGTGCTGTCTTCATTAGCTTTCTTTTATAGGTCTTTTCCCTATATTTTCACCCGATGATCTTACCAGGAAGTCTGTAATACACAACTTCTTTTTAACAGACCTAACTGTCCAGCAAACATGGCAGTTAGAGTGTGTATATGTTCATTTCTGAGTATTGCCCTTTTAACCACTTAACCTCCAGAAGATTTACCCCCCTTCATGACCAGGACATTTTTTGCTTTTTGCCACTGCATTACGTTAACTGACAATTGCCATGCAATTGTCATGCAACGCTGTGCACAAATAAAATTTAAATAACTTTTTCACACAAAAAGAGCTTTATTTGGTGGTATTTGATCACCACTGGGTTTTTAAAATTTTTTGTGCTATAAAGGAAAAAAGACCAAATTACAAAAAATACAGTATTTTGTACTTTCTACTATACAACTTATCCAATAAAAAAAATCAAACGTATTTGTACATTTTTGACAAAATGTATTCTGCTACATATTTTTTGTGAAAAAAATCCCAAGCATTTATTGATTGGTTTCCATGAAAGTTATAATGCCTACAAACTATGGTATATATATTGGAATTTGTATTCTTTTTTTTTTATACTAGTAATGGTGGTGATCAGTGACTTATAGCGGGACTGCGATAGTATGGCAGGCAATTTGACACTGACACTTTTGACACTTTGTGGGAGCCAGTGACACTAATACAGTGGTCAGTGCTAAAAATATACACTGTCACTGTACTAATGGCACTGGCTGGAAAGGGGTTAAACATCTAGGGTGATCAAAGGGTTAAATGTGTGTCTAACCAGTGTTTATATGTGTATTGTGAGGTGCTTTCACTAAGGGATGTGCCCTTGCAGAGAAAAAAAAAACGGCACATCCCCACTGAGAGGACAAAGCTCTGTACTGTTTACATTGACTGAGATCTGCCCTGTCTTCCTCCTTGCTGATCAGTGGGTGCCAGCGGTCAATCATGGGCCAGCACCCGCTGATCGGCTTGTTCTGTGACTAATCACAGCACAGCTAGCGCACTGGCGGCACATGCGTGCACCCTGCCCAGTAATGCTGGATCTGACACAGGAGAGCCTCTCTGCAGATGTACTCCTACGACTTGGCGAGCGGTTAGAAAATGATTCGGCATTTATGCTTTAGGAGATAGTAGGAAGATTGTGGGATTAAAAAAGATGATAACCTGTTAACAGTCTCTGCCTGTGTGCAGCCAGAAAGGTTTCAACTACATCCTGGTGAACCTGCAGAGCCCTGCCTTCTCTGGTATGAACAATTTTCAATCTACTTATTGTCATCTGGCCTAAATGGGGCTTTTAGTGTGAGACAGAAGACAGAAGGCCTTGCTGCTTTAATGATTAGGTTCAGAAGTCTATAGGATTTTCCTAACCCTGAGAGCAGTTTCTTCATATATAGCTACAGTACAAGCCCTAGAACAGTATTTTAAACCAGCCACAAATGCTTTAGTGATCCGAGTTTGTTTTCGCAAATGCTGTCAGGGTGAGGGAAAATCTATTCACCACTACGTTGCTGAGCTGAGACAGTTGGCATCACCCTGCAAATTTGGACCCTTACATGATTAAATGATTAAAGGCCAGCCTATTAAAAAGACTACAAACCCAAACCTGAGGCTAAAGCCAGCCAAACATGGGTCGAATTCCGAAAAAATTTTCTTTCAAAAATCTTTTCTAAGAATTTTCGTTCAAATTTCGCACCATTAGTGGGTCACAGAAACTGACAATTTTCATGTGATCATCAAATCTGAGTGATCGGGCATGTTGGAAATTTTTTGAAAAACGAACAAATTTTGAATCAACGATGGGAGAAATGTGTGGGAAATATAAACAAAAAAGAAATGAGCATGAGCTGTGGCCTGGAAAGAAAAGAAAATTCTTAGCCAAGAAAAATATTTTCTGTAACAACATGAGACGAAATTGAAGGCTTGCCTGGTTGAATTTCAAAATCAATGGTGACACCATCGGATTACAAAACGCACAAAATTTCCGATTTTCTAAAGAAAATTTGTTCGGAATTCGACCCATGTATGGCCTGCATAAGCTTACTTTTCGAGGAGCTGTGGATTTGGAGTGCCAAATAGAAATGACTGTCCAGGAAGCAAGTAATATGCTGTGCTCCATTAAAGGTAATGAATCTCCTGTTCAAAAATCAACAAAGTTTATTACAAAATTCCATTTAAAATAAGTATTTAAGTATTAACCCCTGAAAACAATAATAATGGTTAAAGTGAACCATAATCAACTACACAGCCCCCCAGAAATGCACCTCCCCTCTTAAATTACTTCATTTCATTGGTATAAATGTACAGCACTGTTTAAAATCCCATTCTTTCTTCTTTTGGTTTGTTTTTCATACATTTATCAGGGATGATAACCAGACCTATTACGTTTCCTGATCAACTGTGGAGGGTATCACCATAAGGGAGGCATGAAGCTGTGCCCTGCACAAGGCAAATGCTGCGGGTACTGTCACATACCTGATAAGAGACTGAATTGACGAGGTCGGCCTCACTTGTGTCACTAGCTCTGACCCCGCTGAAGTTAGAACAGAGGGAGTCTAGGGACCAGGGGGACAAGAGCGCCAGTGGTTGTTGCTTGCGGCTCTTGCAGGCGATGACCTTGGTAGGCAGAGTATCCTCTGATTTGGGCACCGTAGAAATAGACCAGGTAGGTTCTGTGGATTGCCAGATGTGCAGCAGAGCAAGGTAGGTAGCCTTGACACAGTACTGGAGCAGAGTCAAGGATAGCTGGGGTCATAAACAGTCGGGCAGCGCGGTACAGAATCAGAAGGAGAAACCAAAGTCAGGAGCAGAGCCGAAGTCAGGAACCAGGAGCAGGAGTGTAATTGGAGTCGGGTCAGGAACAAGCCGGGTCAGCAACAAAGGAATCGTATGGAACTAGCAGAACACGGGGGGAGCTGAAGACCAGTCAGCACTGAACCTGAGCAGAGGCACTCCTTAAATGGGCCATCTGGTGCCAATCTTCGCCGTGCGTGTGCGCGATCACGCATTCCTGCGCGCATGCGCACAACTGGCAATTCTCCTGCGGGAATGCCTGTGCGCATGCGCGTTCCCGATCGCGATTCTCCTTGCCGGAAATCCCTTACAGGTAGTATAGACAAACTGAACCAGTTTGCTTATTATTGCCGTTTCACCCTAGGTTCATCTGTTTATTACTTAAAGGGGGTTTGGATCAGGAGCCTGATGACCTGCAGATTTATGCATTCAAAAAAGATTAGATACATTTTAAACTTTGCCACTGTGTAATTGCTAATGTAAAAATCTGTTTCCATTTTGAATGCAGCAACTTGCAATGCCCATTTTCATTATTAGCCACTCAGGAGACACTGACTACCCTACAGTAGTACTCAATAATTAAGAATATTATTTATTTGAAACATGGAAACAACTACTGAACATTGTTACATGTGCACAGAACGTGGAGAACTTAATGTTTACATTAGGACATAATTTGCAATTGGACATTTTTAAAAAATATGTCTTGGAAACAAGTGTTAAATAAATACAATTTTGATATTTGTGGATTGTGGTTCATGGTTTGCAAAAAATGTTTTGGGTACTTTCAGTATTTAAATAGTAATAGGGTGGTTGAGTCCATGTTTCAGGTTTTTTTGAAATACAATATTGAAGCACCTGCTGCTGCCTGAGGACTTGGCTAACAATCACCTCTGGAATGCTGCTGTAGCTTTTACCTCACTGAAATAGGATATGCAGTCTGTAAAAAACAAGTCTATGTAGTACATAAAGAGCTTTATTTAAAATCAAGGAACTTTGTATGTTCTGTGTGGACTTGTCATTTTAGAGATTGAATAACACAATATTATTATGATTTATAGAATTTATTGAGCTTACAATCTAATAGGGAGGGGCAAGTAATACAATAGGTGTGGGGATGAGCTGATGAAGAAAAAAAATGTTCAGCTGTTAGGCAGCGGCACATTCAGCTTCCTTAAGGTGCTGAGTTTTCAGGGATTGCCTAAAAATGAACAAAGTTGGAGATAGCTGGACAAATTGGAGTAGAGAGTTCCAGAAAATGAAAGAGGTTTTGGAGAAGTTGTGGACAGAACAAATTAGAGAACAGGAGATCTTGGGAGGAGCGAAGAGGATAGTCTGGGTGATATTTTGAGACAAGATTGGTGATAAAGCACAGTTGTGAATAGATTTGTATGTTGTTCGTATTTTTAATTTTATTTTTTGGGTAACTGGAAGCCAGTAGAGAGATTGCAAAGTGGGGTGCTGGACACTGGGTGGTTGTTAAGATGGATGAGCTTGGCAGTCTCATTCATGATAGAAAGGAAGTAAACCTGTAAAGGGGACCACCAATGAGGAGGGAGTTGTAGTCATCAAGGCAAGAGATAACTTGTAGTGATAAATGAATAGCTTTGTGGTTTCATTAGTTAAGAAGGGGTGTATTTGGAAATGTTATGGAGGTGAAGTCTGCAAGATTTGGATAGTGCTTGGATTTGAGGCTGAAAGGAAAGGTAAGAGTCCAGGATTACACCTAGAATGATTACACCCCAGCAAGAGTGGAGGGACTAGTAGTTGATTATTATTATTATAGTTATTGATCTTGATGGGAAAGTTTGGGGTAAGGACATGGAGTGACACTGTGTACAACATAAAATAAAAATGTCAGTTGCCATTCTCCACTGTACAGGTATTGTACAGTAAATATACTACACAGAAAAGGCTTTGTGCAACCATTTTATTAACAATCATATCAAACAAGCTTTCTCACCATGTATTGGTGCTTTCAGTGTGGTTCTGTGTCATGGTTTTTTTTAAAATGTGGCTCATAAACTTTGCTTCCTTTATTCTAAAGGAACACTGCACCATGTTCTTCATACTCTAGACGTAAGTTTGGAGGAAGATTCCTGCTTGTGTAATGATGCGATAAATGCACAGTATTTGCATTGCGTTAAGATGGCAAACCTTCCAATATTCTGGGCTATTTCTTTTTTTTTCTGTTTTTTAAATTGAAAATATTATTCAAAACATATGTGATTGCTGAGAATAGTCACTCCAAAGTGTGATTAGTTTTTCTGTACTCTTCATCCAAGAACTGTTGGCCCCTTATCCTGGATCTTGCTGTTCCATCTCAAAGTATCTACTTAACTGTCTTTCAATTCATAACCTATCATTATAACAGGGGGTTTCTTTATTCAGTTGGATGAAAAGACCTTTTTGTTCTCAACAGAACATACTAAAAATGGAAGGAGTGCGTATTTTCCGAATGGAGTTAACGATCTACCAAAGATACGGAACATTCAAGACGTTTATTGCATTTTTGCCATCACAGAAGTGTGCTGGCTAACTAGCTGGCATTTTTCAGTGGTGTCATGATCCCAGCCTTAAATCAATTATTTGCTTGATACTGCTATGGGTAAATCTTGTATTGTTTGAGCGGGAGACATTATATCATGTGTTGGAAATTCAAGGTGTGTGTTCCATCCTGCTGTCAAGATGCTGTTATGATAACAGTACAGCTAGACACAGATTCTCTAACCTGGGGCATTGGATTGCTTTTCATGGAGAGTGGAGTGCAATCGTCCAGACTCATGCAATTCATAAACTCTGAATTATAAGTAGAAAAGCAGTAGGTAAATTAACAAGTCATTTGAAGTTCCACTGAAGCATAGAGCTGATTTTACAAGGACTGTCATAAAAGTTATACCATGGCAAGAAAATGGAAGTTTGTGCATTAGCAAAACAAGCACTTTGTTCTTTAGATTATAAAAGCATTGCAGTTTTCCAAGCACCGATGTCTGTCTCTGCAGTACATTTAATGAGGCGAGCGTTTCTCTACTGACAGTGCTGACAGACTGTCTTTTCAACATATACAGTAGAGGCCTTAGTTGTTACCATTGTGTGAGGAAAGGTTGTACTTAAAGTTATATTGCTGAACTTTGAGCTGTCTATGGTCACTATGGTTTAATGCATACTGTTTGTGCTATGATATTAAAGAGTATGTCAATACAAACCTCAAACATTTTGGGTGGACATCTGTGAGTTCAATAAATTACTTACTTCTTAGGGTTCACATAGGGGAGATTTTCCACTTAGAAACTATTTCTTTTGTTCTTTTTCCCCATGGAGGGATTTTATCATGATGCCAAAGAACTTGACGATTTTAACACCTGTCAAATTCTCCCATGTAGGTGAATGGGGCTGCACCAAAACTACAAGCCAAACATTTGTTTTGCCGTTACAGTGTGGTCCTGAAAATTATTTTCCAAGCATCCACTGCTTTTGGCTCAAAAATACTTTCTAAAGTTAATTTTGAACTTTTTCTCCTGTTAATTTGAAGTCCTCATCTCAGCTTTATGTTAAAATTATGCCCTCCTATACCTTAATCACAACCCTAATGCATTTAAAGGTTTAACTGATATCCCCCTTTACCTCCTTCCCTGAGGCTGCACATATGATGTTCCTGTAGTTTCTCCTAATATGTTGTATCCCTCAGGCTTGGCACCA
Organism: Staurois parvus; assembly: GCF_062004578.1. Taxonomy (NCBI): domain Eukaryota; kingdom Metazoa; phylum Chordata; class Amphibia; order Anura; family Ranidae; genus Staurois; species Staurois parvus. Next base: position 620,675 of record NW_028317929.1, on the reverse strand, counting down.
TTTTTGTTGCCCAACTCTGGACTCTCACTGTCACTTCAATATCCTTTATAGGTGAGGGCTGCAGAATTGGACATAATATTTTAAGTGAGGCCTAACTGAAGCTCTGCTTAGTGGAATCGGGATCTCCTTCCTCCTGCTAGTGATCCCTCTTGTGATGCTTTCCCCAGTATCTGGCTACTTGGTATACTTATTGTACAATTATCTAAAATAAGCACTGATTTTATTAATTTTCTAGCAATACTTAACCACATTCCATGTTACAAAGACTTCCAGAAAAATAAACTGTTTAACAGATCTTTGTGTAATCAGGAAAACAGCATTCTTAACTCACCAAACCTTCAGTTTAATATGTTTGTAGGGGATATAACTGAACAGGACCTAGTACAGAGCCTTGTGGTACACCACTAGTGAATGGTCTCTGTTCTAAATAAGCCCCATTTACAATCAAACTCTGATATTAATCTATTTGCATATCCACTGAACTATCTAGGGGTTAATAACAAGTGCAGTGCTCACAAACTAAAGTAATACAAAATAAATAGTAATGAAAAATAATTCTATGAATCACTAAGATCTTACCCCCAAAGTCTCTCATCCAAGTACTAACCAGGCTCTACCCTGCCGAGCTTCTGAGATCAGAAAAGATTGGGCACATGTTGGGTGGTGTGGCCATAAGCCTTACCAACAATGTCTATTGTTAAAAGCAATATGTGAAATCAAAATGCTTTACATAAACCATGATATAGTGATAATGTACAAAGCTCAAAAAAAATTAAAGGAACAGAGTATAGCATCAAGTCAATTAACTCCTGGGATATTGATCTGGTCAGTTAAGTAGCAGAGGGGGTTGTTAATCAGTTTGAACAGCTTTGTTTTTTTGTTTTTTTTATTTAAATATTTATTCATTTTCAAATATGACAATACAAAATACAAAAAGGAAATACAAAAACATTCTCATAAAACCACTTATTTCATATCATTTTCCTCCCCTTAACCCCCTTCCTTAAACCCCCCCCTCCCCCCCCCATCTTCAGTGGACCCCTGACATCTATCTGATCAACTTTTATCTCACATTCTCTGGATACAAAGATTTAAAAGAAAGAAGGATACATTTCTATATATTTTCTTTTTTGTACTTAATTATAAATTTATTTATTTCACCTTTAACTTAAACTCCTCCCATTTCATATAATATGCCTCCATTCTATCTTCTTGTATATAATATAATTTCTCCAATCTAGCAATCTACCCTACTCATCCAATCCTCTTCCCCCGGCGCCTCAACTTTACGCCAAAACCTAGGTATCAAACTTTTTGCTGCATTTAGATAGCACCATATACCCAGTTCTTTATATTTATTCACTGGTATTTTCGTATTATAAAAAAAGGCAAGTTTCAGGGTCCAGTCCAATCTCAATTTCAGTGATAATCCTAATTAGATTTATAACCTTTCTCCAAAATACTTGTATTTTTGAACATTCCCACCATATGTGATATATCGTGCCCAGCCCTCCACACCCTCTCCAACACCAAGGTTGTTTCTCTCCACTCATCTTGTGCTCTATCGTCGGTGTAATATACCACCTTATCAAACTTTTGTAGTTCATTTCCACCTCAGGCATACTGACATTCTCGTGTACCAATCTATATATTTTTCTTTGTGTGCTCCTCCCACTCCACCCCTAAATCCTTTTCCCATTTTTCTATGTACCTTAATTTTACCTTATTATCTAAATCGGTGAGAATTTTATATACTTTAGCAGTGCTGTGCTTCCCATCACCTCGAACTTCCAAATACTTCTCAAATCAATTCCAATCTTTTCTAATTCTAAGAGGCTTCGTCAATTTCCCCACAAATTGTTTCAATTGATTATACCTCCATATATCTATCTTAGTGAAAATCCCTCCGTCTTCCCTTTTCAAATCCTCCAGTGTTCTTAAGTTTGCCCCCTCCATTACATCTCTCAACTGAGCGTCTTCCTTCTTGATCCATTTTCCTGTAATCTCCTCTTTACCTGGGGGAAAAAATTCTGAATTTCTTAATGGCATTATCAGTGAATTAAAATCCCAATTCCTCTGTTTGTGCATTCTATCCCACTCCCTTAATACCATCAAAGTATAAGGACTCGTACTCTCAGCTAATTCTCTAAACTGTGTTGACACCCAAACAATCCTACTCAAATCCTTTCCACTGAGTGTGTTTTCTATTGTGACCCAATTTTTACCCTTTGAATTGTGCATCCAGTCAAAAATTCTTGCTAGTATAACTGCCCTGTAATATCTTCTAAAATCCAGCACTCCCAACCCACCTTTTTCTTTATTTCTACTTAGCACTTCATATGATGCTCTAGGTTTTTTATTTTTCCATATATATCTTGTTACCATTCTCTTAATTATCCTAAAATACAGCTCTGGGAGTTTAATGGGAATCATCTGGAATTTATACAGGATCTTGGGGAGAATTACCATTTTTATCAAATTAATACGACCTAACCAGGAAGGATTTCCTCCACCAATTTTCTTCAATTCCTCCCTAATCTCGTTTAACAATGGGATATAATTAGCTTTATACCGGTTTTTCTGTGAAGAAGTGAGTTTCACTCCCAGGTATTTTATTTCTCTATCATTCCATATAAAGGGAAATTCTCTCTGTATCTTTTCTTTTTCACTCCTTGGAAGATTTATATTTAATATCTCTGTTTTACCCGGGTTAATTTTTAGGTTTGACAATTTCCCATATTCCTTCAATGTTTTCATTATGTTTGGAAGTGTTATACTAGGGTTTCCAATATAGAACAATAAATCGTCCGTAAATGCGGCTACCTTATGCTCTATCTTTCCTACGCTAATTCCCCTTATAGCTATATTTTTCCTAATTGTTGACAGCAGGGATTCCAAAGATAAAACAAACAACAATAGGGACAGTGGGCAACCCTGTCTGGTTCCGTTTGACATCCCAAAAATCTCTGATCTCTCCTCATTTACCATTACCATCGCGGAAGGTCCTTCATACAACCTTCCAATCCACTTCCTCATCCTAATACCCAATCCCAGAACCTCTAATGTATCCATCATGAAGCTCCAGTTAACCCTGTCAAATGCCTTCTCCGCATCTATCGAGAGCAACACTACTGAATTTCTTCCTTTTCTACTTTTCTGCATAAGCATCAGGGATCTCAAGCCATTATCTCGAGCCTCTCTTCCCCTAACAAAGCCCACCTGATCCCCATGTATCCACTCTGGCATCAGATCTTTTAACTAGTTGCCGACCGCAGATAGCCGAATGACGGCTGCACTGCGGCCGGCCAGTTCTGAGTGGACGTCATATGACGTCCTCCCAGAACGCGCTCTCCTGCGCGCCCCAGGGAGCGCGCACCCGGCAATCTCCGTGATCGCTGTGTCCTACGGACACAGCTGATCACGTGATGTGGTAAAAGGCCAATCACAGCGGCCTTTTACCACGTGATCAGCGGTATCCAATGACACGCTGATCAGAGGGAAATGCAAGTGCCGGTTCTCGGCTGCACTTTCCTCACGCTGTCAGATCATGAGGAAAGTACTGTCGAGAACCGGCAGTTGTCAGAGCGGGGATCGGCACCGATCATCAGGGCACTGATGATCAGTGCCCTGATGATCGGTGCTCAGCAGTGCCACCCGCAAGTTCCGCCCACCTGTGCCCAGCAGTGCACCCACTAGCTCCGCCCACCTGTGCCCAGCAGATCACCCACCTGTGCCCAGCAGTGCACCCACCTGTGCCCAGCAGTGCACCCACCTGTGCCACTCTGCAGTGCCACCTACCTGTGCCCAGAAGTGCCACCTACCTGTGACCAGCAGTGCCACCCACCTGTGCCCACCAGTGCCACCCACCTGTACCCACCCACCAGTGCTGCCCACCAGTGCCACCCACCAGTGCAGCCCAGCAGTGCTGCCAGTCAGTGCCACCAGTCAGTGCCCAGGGGTTGTGCCAGTCAGTGCCGCCAGTCAGTGCCCAGCAGTGATGCCAGTCAGTGCCGTCTATCAGTACCCATCATCAGTGTCACCTATCAGTGCTGCATATTAGTGCCGCCTATCCGTGACACCTCATTAGTGCTGTCTATCAGTGCCGCCTATCTGTGCCACCTCATTAGTACTGCCTATCAGTGCCCTTTAGTGCTGCCTATCAGTTCCCATCAGTGCCGCCTATCAGTGCCCATCAGTGCTGCCTCATCAACGCACATTAGTGAAGGAGAAAAAATACCTGTTTGAAAAACTTTATAATAGAAAAAAAGAAACTTTTTTTTTTTTTCAAATTTTTTGCACTTTGTTTATTTATAGCGCAAAAAGTAAAGTGCCCAGTGGCGATTAAATACCACCAAAAGAAAGCACTATTTGTGAGAAAAAAATGATCAAAATTTCATATGGGTACAATGTTGCATGACCGCGCAATTGTCAATCAAAGTGCGGCAGCGCTGAAAGCTGAAAATTGGCCTGGTAAATAAGGGGGTATAAGTGCCTGGTAGGCAAGTGGTTAACCTATTCACCAAGACCTTTGCATACAACTTTGTATCTGTGTTCAATAACGATATTGGTCTATAGCTTGAGCACTGAGAGATATCTTTACCTTCTTTATGTATTAGAACCAACTGGCCAGTAGGGATTCCTGTCTCATTTCCATCTCTCCCCCTAAAGCATTCATATATGTCTTTAACTTAGGTAACAGTAAGTCACTATATTTTTTATAATACTTCACAGTATACCCATCTGGACCAGGACTTTTTCCCGTCATAAAGTTTTTTAATGCTATTTTTAATTCTTCCTGTGTAATTTCAGATTCTAAGGAGTTTAATAGTTCTTCACTTAATTTTGGTAGTCCTCGCCTTTCCCTTTTTTTTTTTTGCCCCAATCACAATAAGGATTCCTCTTATGTATACTTTATGCGCCTCCCACACTGTAGCCAATGATACATCTCCCGTTTCATTCTCCTCAAAAAATCTCTTTATCTCCTCTCTAATCTTCCGTTCAGTGTCTTGTTCCATGAGAAGTGCCTCATTCAACCTCCATGATAGACCTCCCGACGACTTCCCTCCCCATCCTAATTTCATTACAACAGGAGCGTGATCCGAAAAAGTCATTGCCTCTATCTTTACCCTAACCAAATCCTCAATGAGTCGATGGTCTATCAATATATAGTCCAATCTAGAATATGTCTCGTGTACTCTAGAGAAGAAAGTATAATCTCTATCCCTCATATTCACAATTCTCCAACTATCCACCAGTTGACTCTCTCTCATCACCTTCTTCAATAATCCCATCGACTTATTCCCCCCTCTCTGCACTAAAGAAGTTGTATCTATTTGTGAATCCATACATAGGTTAAAGTCTCCAGCCACTATTAAATATCCCTTTCCAAAGTATATCAATTTCTTCAGAACCCCTTTCAAAAACATCTCCGGCTTCCTATTTGGGCAATATATGTTAGCGAGCGTGCACTCAATGTCGTGCAGTTTACCCTTCAAGAACAAAAACCTCCCATCCGGATCCGTCTTCCTATCCTCCAGTTCAAACCTAATATTTTTTTCAAATCCTATAGCTACCCCCTTCGCTCTCTTAACTGGGGAATCTGCATAGTACCATATCGGATAGTATCTAGAATTCAACTTAAGGTTTTTTTTTAACTCAATGTGCGTTTCCTGTAAAAATACCACTGAGTCCGCTCTATGCTGTAGTTCTCTAAATAACCTAAATCTTTTACCTGAGCAATTTAACCCATTTACATTATGGGTTACAAACTGTACTTCCTCCATATTTCATTTATCTTCTTCCTATTTTACCATCTCCTTTCTTCTTCCCATTCCTTATACCTCTTCTCTTATGCAGGATGTCAGCTTTAAAACCCTCTCTCCCCCCTCCCTCCCCAACTCCCCCCTCCCACCCACTCCCTCCTCCCCCCCAGCCCCCCACCCCCTGACCCCACCTCCCCTCCCTCCCTCTCCCACCCCTCCCTTATTTAGGCTTTCCATTTGCCTATTCATCTTTTGAGGGCCCCACCCCTCCATAGATTTACGCCTTGGGGTTGAGCTCCACCCATGCACGGCGCCCCCTACCCCCCCCCCCTCGGATACCCTTGGTCTATCTTTTGAAATTTAATTTGGTTCTAGCAAAATTCTAAAGCCTCAGTAAAAGCATTATAAAGCCCCTTCTGTATAGAGAGAAAGAAAGAAAGGGGAAAAAAAAAAAACCTACCATATCTCCCCTCAATCCCCCCTATTATCTCCTTCTTCTAACTAGTCCAATCTTCTTTTCCTCTACCCTCACAATCCCCTTCTTCCTCCTCCCACCCAGGGATCTCCACTATTTGTAAATCAAGTCTCTCACAAAAGTCTCTTAAGTCCTCAGGGAATCTCAGATGTGCTGTAACTCCATTCTTCCACCCGATTAAGCATTCTGGTATACCCCATCTATAGTGCACATTCTGCTTTTTCATCTGCTCTAACAGGGGTTTCAAAGATCTCCTTCTCCATATTGTCTCTGGTGTCAAGTCCGTATAAATCTGTATGCCCATATCTCTATACTTGATACTTGCTTTTCCTTTTATCTTTTTCCAAATCTCTTCTTTATCTCCCCATGTCTGGAATTGGACAATTATATCTCTTGGTTTCTCTATTCCACTTCTTTGTTGTATCCTTCCTACTCTATATACAGCTTCTAGATTCACTACTTCTCTTTCTGGTTTATCCATTATAGAGTTTATAATTTTACATATTATGCTTTGTATCTCTTCTCCCTTTGCGGTCTCTGGGACTCCTCTTACTCTGAGATTGTTTCTCCTATCTCTATTTTCTTGTACCTCCATCTTATAAAGTAGTTTCTTTTGCTCTTTCCTGATACCAATTGTTCTTTTTTCCAGTTCAGATATGTCTTGGGTGTGGTTTTTAACTCTTTCCTCCGTCTCCTCTACCCTCAATATCATCTGCCCCAGGTCACTCTGGATATTTACCAGTTCTTGCTTTATCATTTTTTTTGTAATTTTTAAACATATCCACCATCTCCTTCTTGTTTGGTACTTGTAGCTCATTTTCTAGTTCTCTTATCTCCAAATTTTCTGTTGTTTGTTGGCTACTATATTGAGTTCTCACCGAGGCCTTAGGGCTACCTTCCAGGCTTATTTCCAGTTCACTTTTTTCCCCAACAGCTTGAGACCTTTCTGGAGTCACATTACCTTGAGACGTATATTTTTTTATTGTACCTGTCTGAGACCCCGTTAGCCCACTACTTTTAACACTTTTGTTTTTCATCTCTTAGACTCAGCTTTTCCTCCTTCTTCTCTCCTTACTCTCGCTTTAAATACTGGAACCACAATAAGATCTAGACACTTTAGGCCTGGGACTCAGATTTCAATCCTCTCTTTAAATTGTCCACTTTTCCAATATATTTCCTTTCTGTATCATTTTGTTATTTCATTAGATCACTTGAAGACTCCCCCAGGGAATCCCCCCTTTTACTAGTCCTCTTTATCTTTCCAGCAACAGTATACTTTTATGCAATTTCGGCCGCCCCGAGCTGCCCACACTCACGCTCTCCTTACGTTTCCCTCCATTGGATTTATTAAGACAGCGCAGACCTCCAACACAGAACTTCAATCATCTCTTTTTCTCTTCAGGGAGATTTCTCTGGGCTTCTCCTCCAGCAGTTCACTTCCCGGTCCTCTCTGGTTAGAATCTTTTCACCCAGGGGCGCTAGGGGCTCACTGTCTGTACTGTATCACTATGCTGGGGGGGAGAAGCATCAGAGTCTTTCCCTTTCCTCGGACGCCGGCCGGCCGGCCGGCTTTTCCCCTTCCCAGAGCTCCTCTGCGGCTGATCGTGAGATCACGCCCTGTCTCTTCATCCTCCCAGCAGCCCCCCTCCTTGGGTCGTTCTTCCTCCAGCATTCCTCGTCTCTGCAATCTCTCTCTCCGCCACACCCGGGACTGCCGACCTTAGATCCGGCTACACACGGGTAAGTCCCTGGCTCAGTGCCTTTACCCCAACAGGTATCCAAAGGGAAGCGGAGGCATCAGGGAGCACTCACCCCGTGCTCATCTATGCCGCCATAGCCAGGCTCCGCCCCCCCAACAGCTTTGGTGTTAATGAAATTAACAGCAGGTGAACTAGATGGGCAACAATGAGACAATCTCCAAAACAGGAATGGTTTAACAGGTGGAGGCCATGGACATTTTTTTTTCCCTACTCATCTTTTCAGTTTTTCAATAGTTTTGCATTTGGCTAGGGTAAGTGTCACTACTGGCAATACCTGGACCTTACAGAGGTAGCACAGGCAGTCCAACTCCTCCAGGATGGCACATCAATATGTGCTACTGCCAGAAGGTTTGCTGTGTCTCACAGTCTCAAGAGCATGGAGGAGATTCCAGGAGACAGGCAGTTACTCTAGGAAAGCTGGACAGGGCCGTAGAAGGTTCGTAACCCACCCCAAAGACAGGTATCTGCTCCTTTGCGCAAGGAGGAAAAGGATGAGCACTGCCAGAGCCCTACAAAATGACCTCCAGCAGGCCACTGGTGTGAATGTCTCTAACCAAACAATCAGAAACAGACTTCATGAGGTCAGCCTGAGGGCCCAATGTCCTCTAATGGGCCTGTGCTCACTGCCTGGCACCATAGAGCTCGATTGGCATTTGTCATTGACAACCGGAATTGGAAGGTCCGCCACTGGTGCCTTGTGCTTTTCAAAGATGAGAGCAAGTTCACCCTGAGCACATGTGACAGACGTGAAGGGGTCTGGAGAAGCCATGGAGAATGTTATGCTGCCTGTAATATCGTTCAGCATGACCATTCTGGTGGTGGGTTAGTGATGTCTGGAGAGGCATATCCATGGAGGGACGCACAGACCTCTACAGGCTAGACAATAGCACCCTGACTGCCAATAGGTATCAGGATGAAATCCTTGGACCCATTGTCAGACCCTACTCTGGTGCAGTGGGTCCTGGGTTCCTCCTGGTGCATGACAGTGCCCGTGCTCATGTGGCAAGAGTATGCAGGCAGTCCCTAGAGGATGAAGGAATTGATACCATTGAATAAACCCCCATGCTCGTCTGACTTAAATCCAATAGAACACCTCTGGGATATTATGTTTTGGTCCAACCAATGATGCCAGGTTGCACCTCAGACTGCCCAGTGATGCCCTGGTCCAGATCTGGGAGGAAATACCCCTGGATACCATCTGTAGTCTCATTAGGAGCATGCCCCGATGTTGTCAGACATGCATACAAGCATGTGGGGGCCATACAAACTACTGAGTACTATTCTGAGTTGCTGCAATGAAAAATGGACCAGCCTGCTGCATCATTTTACTTTGATTTTTTGGGTGTCTTTGAATTCAGTCCTCTGTAGGTAGATAATTTTCATTTCCATCAAAAGATGGGGCATCCTTAGGTTCCTAATACATGGGGCATAATAATGGGGCAGCACAGTGGCTAAATAGTTAGCACGTTCGCCTGGCAGTACTAGGGTCGTTTGTTCAAATCCCAGCCACAGCACCACCTGCCTGGAGTTTGCATGTTCTCCCTGTGCCTGCGTGGGTTTCCTCCGGGATCTCCGGTTTCCTTACACACCCCAAAGACATGCTGGTAGGTTAATTGGATCCTGTCTAAATTGCCCCTAATATATGTATGTATGAATGTAAGTTAGGGACCTTAGATTGTACACCCCTTGAGGGTTAGGGACTAATGTGAATGTACAATATATATGTGTGTAAAGCGCTGCGTAAATTGACGGCACTATAGAAGTAATTGAAATAAATAAATAGTCCATATCAGTATAGATATCCAGCATGATATTTTTCCCCATTGAGATCTGACGAGTTTTCAAAGTGTTTCTTTAATTTTTTTGACAAGTGTACAAAAACATAAATCAACAAAGTGTCTAAATCCAGGATGTCATATAGAGGCATATATGAAGGAAAATACACAAAGACAGTCGGGCCTAGTTAGTACTTGGATGGGAGACATTGGGGGTAAGATCTTGGTGATTCAAAGAATTATTTTTCATTACTACAATATTTATTTGTATCATTTTAGTTTTGGGTTTTTGAGCACTGCATTGTTATACATCTATATTTGTTGTGCCAACTATGTAGGCATAGTGCCAGCATCTAATATATGCATAGATTCACCTGAGGGCAGATATTTCACTTCTATTTTTATTATCCAGGGGTTAAGTCTTACCAAGTACAACATTTGTTTGAGAACATTATCTGGGACTCTATCAAATGCTTTGCAGAAATCAAGATAGTGTCTGCAGCACAAACCTGGTCCAAACATTTGTGACATAGTCATAAAATTCAGGAAGTCTAAAATGATCTTCCAGTAAAGGCATGCTGCTGTGGGTCAAAGACTGTACACGATTTTAAATAATATTTGATCCGTCATTTGAAGAGAGATTTTATGCTCAGCTTTACTACTACAGATGCCTACCTGCATCCTCCTACCGTGTTGGGGAGAGGGTCCGGCTGTTTTTCTGTAACCTCCAACTTTGTGTTCCCTCACTAAAACTGCCTCCTCGGTATACTGGGCCTTTCTGCATACTCTGTAGGGTTAATCCAGTGGCATTAGATCTTCCTTCCAACATGCGTAATTCAAACGTATTTCAGGTTTCCTTATTAAAACCTTTGGTGTGTCCCCGCTATACCACCTCGGTACCATGCCCTTGCCCGGTTGAGGTTGACAACCATGAGGAATATGAGATATAATCTATCACTGACTCCCATAGGTTTTGTGGGCGCATACAATATCTAGTTCACTGGAGGTGTTATGGTCCTGAGGAATGCTCTTGGGTCCATATTCTTAGAGGTACATGCTCCTGCCCTCCTCTGTGCTTTCCATTTACATTTTCCCCTCAAGCCTGTTGCTTCCCCTGAGGGGGAGGGGTCGTTAAGGAGGGGGTATTGTCAGGGCTAGGCTGCTGCTACTTAAGGAGCAGCTCTTTTCTTTCAGTGCTCAGAAGCTGCTCAGTTGTTAATTACCAACTACTCCTTGTCTCCATTGTGACTCACCTGAATATCATCACCTGCCTCATTAGTTCAGCCTACAGCCAGCCCTTTTTGCTATTTTAGCAGCTTGGCTCATTTACTTATTGCCCTTGCGTGGTCTATGATCTCCAGTGTGTTCCTGCCTGTGTTCCTGTGTACAGCTTGGTCTGGCTGACTTCTCTTCTGATTCCTGTTCCTGATTTTTGGCTCCTGACTACACTGACCTCTGGCATCCAAATCCTGGCTTCTTTTTTGACTACGTTCCTGATCTATGTTATATCTGCTATTTTATTAAAGGTGTGATTTTATCTGCACTTTCTGTCTCTGCCTGGTTCATGGTTCTTGACAGTATTATCCTGTTCATAGAAGAGATCAATTTTCCCCTATACTTTGCTCCCAGAATTCAGGTATAGTCTTGTTTTCAATAAAAAGTAGGTGCTTTGATGTCAAAGTTACTAGTCTTCCTACATTTAAAAATGATTACAAAAGAGGTATTCCTATATCTTTTTTAACCATTTAACCCCCTCCTGCTCTCTAGCTCCCTTGTCTCCTCCTCCCATGCTCATCTCCAGGACTTTTCCAGAGCTTCCCCCATCCTCTGGAACTCTCTACCCCAAGTTATCAGACTATCGCCTACTCTGCTCTCTTTTAGGCGATCTCTGAAAACCTATCTCTTCAGGGAAGCCTATCCTGCCCTCAGCTAATAATGGAATCTTCTACTCTTCCAACCAGTCCATCCCCGACAGTTACTACCTTTTGTACCACTAGCCCCTCCCTCCTAGATTGTAAGCTCCAAGGAGCAGGGCCCTCCTTTTCCTCTTGTATTGAACTGTATTGTTTCTGTATTGTCTCCCGTTATATTGTAAAGCGCTGAGCAAACTGTTGGCGCTATATAAATCCTGTATAATAAAAATAATAGTAATCTAGACAAGATAATGCACCAGATATTACTTAAAAAGCATCTGGATCCCAGGTCAGTGGACAAGGTCTGGGCACAAAAATTTTGAGGGAAGCACAACCCCTAGACCCTATCACCATTCAACTGAAAACGTGGGAAGATGGTGGAATGTGAGAAGAGGAGGCCATGTTGCAGAGCAAAAAGAAGGTCCAAGGATCAGAGCCTGCTGCTGAGATTAGAGTGCCTAGTGTGGCTGATGGTAACACAGAGATAGAGCTTTTGAGAGCACAAGTGTCAAAATCGAAGGAGATTATGGCTCTGCTGGCAGCCAGGTAACACCTAGTGACCAAGTCTTGGAGTCTAAGCAGTCTTCAACTCCTACAGCTGGCGAAGTCAAAAAGCCAGCGTGGGGATTTGCTCCAACTGTGGTGGAGTGGGGCATTACCAGCATGTTTGTCCAAGCCCATCAAAGTCTGAGACCCAGCGCCAAAGCCAACCAGGTGCCAATCTTCAGCAATTAGCTCCAACATGAATTGCATGAAGAAACCCCAGGGGAAGCGCAGATCCTTGCAGAGCCCCCTCCCCCCCTTGCTATTTCTGAGCAACCAGGTAAGCTGCTCCTATCGACCTTGGACACGTCGATGTTGGAAAGTCAGCGCACACCAGTTCCCAGGGGCCCAACTGAGGCATGAACAAGCCTGGAAGATCATCAAGAAAAGAATATGAATGCAGGCAACAGGACAGGGTAACCGCCTTACCCCTGGTAAATACCCTGACAGACTTGTGGGACCTTCTCCCATTGTGCCACTCCAAGTAGAAGGTATCTATAAGACCCTTCTAGACACGGGGGCGCAAGTGACCCTGCTGTATAGATACCTTGATGATGGGCACCTCAAACACTTGTCCCTGCAGAAATTGGAGGATTTAGAAATATGGGGCCTTGGGACTCACAATTTTCCATATGATGGATATCTGCTGGTGACATTGACTTTTGACCCCTTTGTGGCTGGACATTTGATACACTAGCCGTTGTATGCCTTCACCCATCTGGAGCCAACGAGAGTTCCCTGATAATATGGACCAATATTGACCTTGTCAGAAGGCTACTTACTCCACTTGTCTCAGAGTCTGACACCTCAGCCAAGGGCATACACTTTATGCTAAGACAAGCGTATCAGCACCTAGTCCAAGAACAGAAAGCCCTGTCTGAAGGAGTGGGGAAGATATGGTGACTAGACAGGAGTGAGAAGATATTGCAACCTGGAGAGGTGATGTGTCTACAAGCCACAGTCAAGCTCAATTGGGAGCAACCAGGCCCCTTTGTTGTCTTTGAAGTGAACTGTCAGGGAGAGGACATAGAGGTGGAGGTGATCCCAGAAGTGATATCCACTAGGACATTGCAGCAAAACCATGGCAAGGGTGCAGGCAGTGTCTGCAATGTCAAGGACTCACCACTGAAATTGCGAGCCCACATGCTGCTGGGACAAGTGATTCCAGCAAGCCCAATCCCACCTTCCGATTTGGTGAGGGGAGCAAAAGATGAGATTTTCTCAGAGACATTCTATCTGCAAACACCCCTGATCCCACCTAAATGGGAAGAGAGAGTCAAAGCCAATCTCCTGAGATGGCAAGAGATGTTCTCAAAGAGTTCGACGTGGGGTGTGCAAAGAGTGCCTAACACCAGATTCACCTCCAGGAGGACAAACCATTCAGGGAGAGACAATTTGATGGATCCCATTGGGTGATCTGGAAGATCTCCATGAACAACAAGCAGAGTTAAAGAGAGCAGGTATCATCCGAGACTCATGGAGTCCTTATGCCTCTCCCATAGTGGTGGTGCAAAAGAAGAATGGTTCCCTGAGGTTGTGCATCAATTACCGAACACTCAACTATCACTGACCAGTACACCACTCTGAGAATAGAAGATGCCTTACAGAGCCTGTCTGGGGCAAAATGGTTCAGTGTGCTGGAACAAATTCCCATGGACCAGGAAGAAGACAGCTTTCATCACCCCACTATGGTTCTTTGAGTTAGAAAGGATGCCTCAAGGTCTGTCCGGAGCTCCAGCAACATTTCAGAGATTGATGGAGACAACAGTAGGGGACATGAACCTGATCAAAGTATTGGTGTACCTAGACGATATAATACAAAACCCTTGAAGAACATGAGGAGCGTCTGGTCCTGAAGAGGCTCCATGATCAGGGGTTGAAGGTGTCTCTAGAAAAGTGTCAGCTTTACCAGTCTTCAGTTAATTACCTGGGATATGTTGTCTCCACTGAAGGAATAGCTACTGACTCCCAGAAGCTGGAAGCTGTCACCTCCTGGCCAAGATCTACCAGCGTACTGTAACTGACCTTAGGTCATTCCTGGGTTCTGTTCATACTATAGAAGATTCATTGAGGGATTTGCTAATATAGCTAGACACCTTAATGAATTACTGAAGACTGAAAGTGACGATGACGATCTAGACCCAACAAAACTGGTCAGACAACTGGGAGTGTCCAGAAAGCCTCTGGAGTTAATGCAAGATACATGAACTGACCAGTGTGAGCAGGCTTTCTGTCAGCTGAAATGGAGCTTAATGACTTCTCCCATCCTTGCCCATGCCAACTCAACCAAGCCATATGAACTGCATGTGGACACCAGTCGAGATGGGCTAGGTGGGGTGTTATATCAGGAGCATTACGGACACCTGCGGCCTGTTGCCTATGTGACTAGAAGCCTACTCATAATTTGGAATTCTTGGCTATGAAGTGGGCAGTCGTGGACAAACTGAAAGACTACTGGTATGGTGCAGACTTTGTGGTCAGAACTGACAACAACCTGCTTACCTATATCCTTACCACAGCCAAGCTGGATACCACTGGGTTCCATTTCAGCTTGAAGTACTGTCCAGGAGTTGGGAACAGAGATGCTGATGCCCTGTCAAGGAGACCCAATGACTCAGGGGTTTCCTCTAAAGAGTTAACTCAACTTAAGGGATGTAAGCCTTGTATGGAATATTGGGCCAGAGGGACAATAGGGGCCCAAGCCATCTAAGTCTCAGTGGCAGGTGTTCCCAAATGCTACTGTGTTCTTTACCAAGTCTACACTACACACTGTCTTGATCAGTTGATAGGAGGCAATCCAGAGCCACTTCACTCTGCCAGGAGTCTGACCCTCTACAGCGGATTTCAGTTGTGTCATCTCACAGGAGTCTGGTGAGCAGGTGCAAGCCCAACATTCTCTTTAATACAGTATAGACACTGCATGCAGACACCATTTCCCCTTTCTTTACATACTTAAGGGCTTCTGTTGGGGAATACCTTTTGCTATCCCATTCATTCTGCTAGTTTCCATTGCACAGTGATACCTTTGGGCCCCACCATTAGCTAGCTGAAGACCAAGGATACATTTACATGCAGGATTACTCCATTCTAAGGATTCAGTCTACAGAGTTTGTCACTGACTGTCTTCCTTTTTTTTTTTATTATTGCCGACATAGCGCTTGTTTATTTTAAGAGGGAACTCCTACCCAGGTTTCATTAATTGTGCTTTATTGATTTCTTTGCCTGTGGTGGCAGGACTTAGTGGGAGCTGACTGACCATAGGTATCCTCTTCCCCTCTTGCTCTTGGAATCGTAAGTTTATTTAGGATTTGTTGGTCCTGACTTGGTTTGATGCTATATTTTACAAGTTGGGGAGCACCCACACTAACCTTTTTTTTGTCTCCTGCTGACTTAATAAACTCTAGTAAAGTATTATCTTGTAAAGCTATTCTTTTGAGAGTATCTTGTTTTGTAGTATTTCTATTCAACCAGGTGTGTCAGAGGGGGGCCAAGATTGTTCTTGGAGTTTAATTGCAGAACAGAGAATCCAAAATTATCAGCGGCTCCTTCAGGGGTGTTGCTGAGTGAGTATTATTCTAGAAAATTAAATCCTAAGCAAATGCACATATTTGCTCTCATTTTGCATGTTTTCAGACATTTCATAGAGTTACTAAAAAGGTAGCACTTTTTAGGGCTGTGGTTCTAATTTTAGGTCCCTGCTAAGGGCACTTCAAGCACTTTCTCACTGTGTCTTTCTGGGGTAACCGTTTTATCTAGTCTTTACCCACAACCCAAAAAATAATTTATTCTACTGCTACCCAAACTGGCCCTAGTGAGTGTGTGTTTATGTGTCTATATGACTGCAAAACATTGGATGATATACTCCTAAAGAGCATAGGGCTTAATATACTCCAAGGCTCACCTCAGCACCTGTCCCCTGGACCCTGTCACCTCAGAATTATTGTGACCTCCTTCCTGCTCTATCCTAAACTATCTAACCCATATCTTCAACCTCTCCCTCTCCACCAGCACCGTTCCCTTCCAACTCAAACATGCACTGTTTATCCCCATACTTAAAAAACCCTAACTGGACCCCACCTGTTTGAATAAGACCCATCTCCCTGCTCCCGTTTGCCTCCAAACTTCTCGAGCACCTTGTTCACAACCGTATGAATTGCTACCTCACTAACACAACCTTCTCGATCCTCTACAGTCTGGCTTCTGCCCACAACATTCCTCTGAAACTGCCCTATTCACTAACGACCTAGCTAAAACCAGTAGCCATTACTCCAGACTCATACTCCTAGACCTTTCCGCTGCCTTTGACACAGTCGACCACCTGCTCCTCCTCGGTTAACTCCACTCCCTTGGTCTCCATGACTCTGCTCTCTCCTGGTTCTCCTCTTACCTTTCTCAGCACACTTTCAGTGTCACATACAACAATAACTCCTTTGCTCCTCATCCTCTTTCTGTTGGGGTTACCCCAAGGCTTCGTCCTTGGGCCCCTCCTTTTCTCTCTCTGCACCTCCTCCCTGGGCCAATTGATAGCCTCCCATGGCTTCCAATACCACCTCTATGCTGACAACACCCAGGTCTATCTCTCTATTCCCCATCTCACCCCTAAATCTCTTCACGTATTACAAATCTACTAAGCGACATAGCAGTATAGATGTCACACCACTCTCTCAAACTCTTTCTACAACTGAGCTTTTAATATGTCCTCCTCTCCAATCCCCCAATCATGACTTTACCATTAAGATCCACAGCTCAACCATGGTCTTTCCCCTCATGCCAGGGTGCTAGGTGTAATCCTAGACTCTGACCTCTCCTTCGGGCCCTACATCCAATCACTGGCTAAATCCTGCCACCTCATCCTCCAAAACATTTCCAAAATCCACCCCTTCCTGACTAATGACACCACAAAACAATTTATCCACACCTTGGTTATATCCCTCCCTGATTACTGCAACTTCCTCCTCACTGGTCTATGGTTACACAGGTTATCCCCCCTTCAGTCTATTAGAAATGCTGCTGTTATACACCTTACCAACCGATCAGTGACTGCTGCCCCTCTCTGCCAATCCCTTCACTGGCTTCCACTAACCCAATGTATAAAATTCAAAATACTAACCACAACATACAAAGCCATCCATAACACTGCCCCTAACTACAACACCAACCTCATCCGCAGATATCTACATCCAAATAGCTTGCCACGTTCCTCAGATCATCCCCTGCAGCTATCGCTTTTTGTACAACCTCCTCCTTCCTTTAGATTGTAAGATCTATGAGCAGGGCCCTTTTATTCTTTCTTTACTGAACTGTATTATTCTTTCTTTACTGCACTGTATTGTAATAGTACTGTCTCCTTTTATATTGTAAAGTACTGCGCAAACTGTTGGCGCTATATAAATCCTGTATTATAATGATCATATACTGTAAAGTGCTGTGGAGTTGTTGGTACTATAAAAATGTAAGAAAAAAAGGTAATCCTGAGCTACTTTGGGAGCTGTTTTGGCTAGTTTTGAACAAGTATTATCCCAAATTA
Source organism: Staurois parvus (assembly GCF_062004578.1). Taxonomy (NCBI): domain Eukaryota; kingdom Metazoa; phylum Chordata; class Amphibia; order Anura; family Ranidae; genus Staurois; species Staurois parvus. The sequence continues at coordinate 602,920 of NW_028317929.1, read as the reverse complement.
AGCAAGGAAATCCAGAAACTGGCCAACCTTTTTCTTTTTAACACTAACAAATCTCAGCCTGTAAGTGTGATTGTATCCTTGTAATGTATATCTGCAAACTGATGACAATGACAAAGCTATGTGAACATTAGAGTATAATACATTTTACTAAGGTATATTTTTAGTAACCATCATTATCCTCACAACTATTTCCATTGCAATAAGAATTTTAATTTCAAGATATGCAGTAAAGTTGGAAGAAATACAGCAATCTTTGGTTTAATAGTGACAGATTGCAATAACATGTTGGTCTCAATGAGTAAATACATAGCTGCCTCATTATTTCTACGAAAGGTGAACTTTTTGGGGAGCAATTAATTTAAATGTGTGAGAGATGATTGGCAAAAATGCCCAAATGTAATGTATTCTGGGCTTTGAGTTCTGAGCATAGTCTGGTAGCATTTGTAGAATGACTGGAACATGTAAGTGACTGTCAAGTGTGAAATCATATTCTTTCGTTCTAGGTAAAATATGATTACCTAGTACCTTTGTTAGCTATGTCTAGGTGGTGGCAACCTATGGATCCACAGATATAGACTGACAATGTTTGTATACAGAGACAATTTAAATCCCCTTTATACAGTTAAAATGAAACTCCAGGCAAACAGCGTACAGTATACAGTATGTTTACTGTTTTACCTGCCAAAAGCTGTGTAATTTTCCCAGTCATTTTTGTAATAAACACAGCTCCATTACTCACTAAGACCACCCTGCTACTTTCCTGGTTTAGCAATGCTGCTTCTCTAGGTCAACCCTTGCTCACTGGATATCAATAGTACAGCCGACTTACCATGAAGAAAGCTGAATTGCAAAATAAGAAACATTGTTCTGTTTCTCCAATCTAAGCATTGATATTGTGATCTCTGTAACTTACAGTTGTGATGAGATAGCGATAACTTCAACTTCAGTTGGATACCACAGTCAGTGACTCAATCGATAAGACATCTTGTAGATCTTGTGAAGTTTATTCCATAAACTGAGAGAATCTTACAACAATGAAACAGGTCAACAGATCATAATGTTTCCTGCTCCATGATATGAGGCTAGAGCTGCAATGCATTACTGGGAAAAGGGGTGTGCTATCTATACAGCATTAACTAAACCAAAGGAAAGGGAGGAGCAGAAACAAAATATAGAAACACTTAAAGGCATATGACAGTCAATATGACAGTCATGTGAAATATGAATTGCTTAAAGTGACCCTTTAAAAGGGAGAATCTTTAAAAACTCACAACAGCAGTGAAAGGAACAGATTCTTAAAAGGCTCTGGGCACCACTCTTCAACACTTCCAGGTGTCTGAAAGTGTGCCCTCCACTGCCATTGGAGTTCTTCCCTCCAACCTTGCTGTCACTGTGTCCTCCATCAATGTCTGGCTTGGCATGAAGAACCACAGTAGCTAGTGGGGGAAACAGGGTATTTCTGTTGCAAGTTTGTACACTCCATGACAGGAAGTGTCTCAATATTTTCAGTTCTATTTTCTTTGACATATTATCAGATAAAGCTGTATGGTGTATTTGCTTTTTTGATATGACCCCCTCTTACCTTGTTTCTTTGATAAGACCCCTCTTACCTTTCCTAAAACCCTTCTCTTAAGGAATAATGTTCTTCTTTCAAAGGTGCTTACATAAACAAATAACATAAAAATAGAGATAGAGGTAGATGGTTTGCATCTGACTAGACTGACTAAAAGTCAGCTCTATGTTTTGGAGGTAAGATATGTGGCCACTCTGTCCTAAACAGGGGCTATCACCTAAATTTAGTTTTTGATTGGGTGGTAGTTAGACCAGGCTGGTTGTATAGTTTTTCATTTTGTGTTTCCCTAAGCTCAAGTTGGGATTTGCTGTGAGTAGGTGATGGACAAAGCTATAAAAAGGAGGAGACCCAGGGGAGGACCCTTGTTGGAGAAAGCCAGGCTGGTTTCTCAGAAGGGCCTGGTGACTCACTTGAAGGATACACTGTGCCAAGGAAGCAGAAGGAGAAGTCTGTGAACCAGCTAGGATGCTACCTATACTGTTGTTGGGTCTGCTTAAATTTTCAGGCACTGTAAAGCTGGACATGGATCTGTAGAGTCTGCAAGTGATTTGCTATGGTATTAGGAATCCCTAACTCTCACCTTCTTTACTGTTTTGCAATGAATATTTAAAAATGCAAACGTTGCCAATGTTCTATCCAGTCCCTCAGCTTAGCCATTGACTCAGCCCTGGGGTGAAATGCTGGTCCGATCCTCCCTCCGCTCCATTGTGTCAAAAGTTTGCTACAGACACATACCTTTGAAACAATTGTTGGAGCTGGTTATGAAAGTTCAACTATGTTTACACTCTCGAAAGAAGCTAACATTCAGTTGGGTTGGGAAGGGGATTATTTGATTTAATAAACTGTTGTGTTTTGGATCTATCGATAGAATCTGTTTTTAAAATTCTGACAGAAAAGTTACTGCACCCAAAATACTAAAAAGCTACTACTTTGTGCTTTTCTGTAGAGATTTATTTTATATTTATATAACCATAGGGCTTGTATTCATATTGGAAAAATGAACCTGCTTTTAACTGATATATCAAATGTCCAAAATTCATAAAAAAACATTCAAAATGTCTGCTAGCAGCTGGGTCATATAACTACAATCACAAAGGAAGTGATATATGCAAATTCCAAAGAATTTACTATAAATAACTGTAGCGCCAGTGTTATGCAGTGAAAATAAGAATAATATTGTTGTGATACTGTGTCATAAAAAATTATGTTATGAATAATAAGATATATAGTGATTCTAAATATGCATATAATCAAATATGTATAAAACTAGATATATGTATATCTAGATGAATATGTATATAAACTATATGTTAAATAAAAAAAAAAATAGAAGCAGATTCCTAAATTGTGAGCTCAGTGCAACCAACAAAGTACATATACATATGCAGGGCCGGGACAAGGGGTGGGCAGAAGGGATACGTGCCCTGGGTGCAGTGTTATGTGAAGGGTGCACTGGAGCCACTCTGTTCTGCAGCTGCCTCACTGACAGAAACAATGGCAAAGTCACTATTTTCAGGCAGAGCAGGGAACTCAGTAGCTGCTGGAGGGAGGAGTCTGCTCTCTCCTCCCTCCAGTAGCAGCCTGTGGGCGGAAGAGAGGAGTACAGCAACTGAAAACATCTCCTTGTGTGTGCAGTGTTCATCCTTCCTTCCTTAGTGACATAGACAGGGATTTTTTCCCCAGAGAATAGGTACAGGAAATCCCCTTTTCTGAGTCACCCATTGTCTCCGCCCCTACCCACCTCTGAGCGCCGTTCCTTGGTTTTATCCCTTACCCATCCTTTTAGAAAATACAAAACCAAGTATAATTTTGTGGTGCTAAGTAATTTGTATTGAATTTGTTAGTGATAACAAAAAAAGCAGTAAAATAGATCCTGTGCAGCCAGCAACAATAGACCCACCAAGCAACAATGGGCCACCTGGAGAATAATCCCCCCAGCAGCAATAGACCCCTGCGAACAACAACAGACCTGCAGCCAGCATCAATACACCTCCTCACTCAATAGTAGATCCCTCCCAGTAACAACTGACCACCCAGCAACATAAGACCCACCCCATCAACAATAGATCCTCCACCAGAAACAACAAACCTCCACAGCAACAATAGACCTCCAGGAACCAGAGATCCCCTAGCTGTGAGCATCAATAGACCCTGCAGCACACCCCAGCACCCGTTGCCATTACATAGTCAGTGTTGGAGGTTCCGGAACTGCGTTCCTACAGAAAAAAAGCCCTGGACATGGATATGTGAATATTGTATCACATGTAAATTGACCACCGTTTATATGCAAACAATTACTTATACGTAAATCCCACCACCACTGAGTTCCCACCCACCCTCTCCTTTGCTGAATACCGCCCAAGAAGTGGATGCGAACAGACGCAGGCTTGGCAGTCCTGCCTGCCACTGCTACCACAAAATGTGCTGTCAGGTATAGTATTTAAAGAGTTCTGTAACACTGCAGCAGTGGGAAAGGGAGTTAACCATTTGGAGTGCAAAAGTAAGCAAAGGCTTGATGTGAAGAGGTAAGCAGTGGGGGTGTAGAAGTGAGCTGGGGGACATGTAGAAGTAAGCAGAGAGGGGTTGGGGTCTGAAATGCAAGGGGATTTAGGCTGCAAAGGTGGGCTGAGAGAGGGTGGATAAAGATGCAGAGATTATCAGGGAAGGTCACTATAAATACCTTAGTTAGGGCTTGTTTACACATGCAACAGCCCTTGCACCCCCGAGAAACAATCTGCAATGAATCAATTTTCAGATGGTGGTTGACAGGCGGCTGGGAAGCGCAATGTCACCCCCTCACCACCTGCTTTAATCTGCAAAGGCCATGTTGCTCCATAGCAATTACTTGCACTACGGATGTTAAGGCACAACCAGTCCCATCATGCTTCTACCTTTGTGAGTCATGCTTGTAACTGTCAATCTTGTCATGCCTCATGGCACTTGTAGTTTGGGAACAGCTGGAGGGCCGCCAGTTTGACACCTGTGTTCTAGAGGGATGCTGTTAAGATGGCGAGTAGAAAGACAGGAGGCCCCTTAAAGTGAACCCTAATTCTATCTTTCAATATATTTGTTACAATGGCTTACCTTATCAAGTTTTCAGAAGCAAATATATTTATTTTTTTATAAATCTGTTGTAAAGTTTCTTATTTGGTGATCTTGCCAGCAACAGCACTTTGTGTTGCAGACTGACAGCCCAAAGTCATTGCCTGCTATGGGCGCTCAATCAGTTGGGCCTTGGAGTGTTTATTTATCTGATAGATCTGATATACAGACTAACAGCTTTCTATGAGAGCACATGTAGCGCTACCTTCTTGAGGGCCACTGTGTTTCAGGATCCCTCTAAGCTTCGCACAGCCAGGCAACAAGCATTTTCCACACTTGCATTCACAGTCAATGAACAGTCCATGAGCCTGGCCTTTGTTATTTATTAGGGGATGTTTCTAGGATAGAGTAATAGGGATTATGTCATTATGGATCAGTAGCAACTGCCCCTCTTTGGCTTGGGACTCTGTGCCCCTCTGAAAGTTAGCTTAGCTTGTTGCAAACTACATGTAAAGATGTCTCCTCTGCTCTGTAGAACTGTTCCCAGCTCCACAGCCTTCAGACACTACCAGCCTGCTCTGAAGATCTCCCAGGACAAGGATAAAGGATGAAGCACAGCACTGTCCTTCGAAAGCTTGCTACATTTGTCAGTCTCTCTCCTTGTAGATCCCTGGGTGTGCTGATGTACTCACTCTGTCTTCCATGCTCTCAATGCTCCCAGGCCTTGATCCTGTTCATGCTGGGATGCTGAATGGACCCTGCTGAGCCAGCCTATACATAGCCTGGAGGCCATCCCTCCCCCAGACCTAGGGGACCCCTACCAGGCCAACGACAGTCTCCTCAGTACTTCATCTTCCACTCAACTACCAGTCTGACTCTCCCATATTTATGGGCTAGTCTCGCCACTCTACCAGGGCCTTCAAACCTGGGATTGGTTAAACTCCCATAAATGTGCAGATTGGGTCTCCACCCCTTCCATCCACTGGCTTATGGACGGTTCCATGGTCCTCCAGAATCAGGTGGAGGTGATGGAGTCCCAACCTGTTAAGCCATCCAACCTGCCTGCAGTAACCTGACCTGATTTACAGACTCACACAGTTACCATGAGTCATACACAATAAATTTGCCAACCTTATTCTTGTAGCACACTAGAGGGTACTACACACACATGGCAGGCTGATAAAGCTGCTGCTAATTGTGAGGTAGTGGCTTAGCATTGCCAGTCTGCTACAGGAAATGCTGCTACTGGCAGGATCTCTAGGTAAGAAACTTTACAACACAAAAATATAATGGTTATACTATGGAGGCTGACAAGAGGTATAAGTATTCCTCTAGCCAGACTTTATAAGCAACAGTGTGTGACACTGTATAAAATTGGTAAAAACAGATAGAAAATTATTAATTTCTTTATTAAAACATCCTAAAACATACATTAACGAGAATACATGATGGCTGACATCGCACATCATAACTACAAATATCTCTGCATTACAGCAACACCCAACTAATACCTGATCTGGGCTTTTTCATGATTGTATGTATTGTGTCAGTATTTTCCCCACAGTTGGAATAGCCCAACTCATTTCATTTTTATATAGTTCTCAGTTGTATGGGTATGCCATTCTAAAATGAAATGATAACAGATTATAATGTATTCGTTACATAGTATAATATGACAATAACCATAGCACTGGTCTTCACTACTCTTTTTATCAGATTCAGTATTTTACCAGCCAAGTTTAAAAAGATCTAGGTGGCTCACTTCTAACCAACAAAGGGTAAAGGCAGCCTCCAGAAGGTGCTGCATGCACACACAAGGGATCAAATAAACATCCTAGAGCCTCTGCAATGAACAATATACACTATACAGTATTGCCAAAAGTATTGGGACACCCTTCCAAATCATTGGATTCAGGTGTCACCTCCATGGTCACAGGTGTATAAAATCAAGCACCTAGGCATGCAGACTGATTCTACAAACATTTGTGAAAGAATGGGTCGCTCTCAGGAGCTCAGTGAATTCAAACGTGGTACTGTGATAGGTTGCCACCTGTGCAATAAGTCCATCCGTGAAATTTCCTTGCTACTAAATATTCCACGGTCAGCTGTTAGTGATGATATAACAAAGTGGAAGCAACTGGGAACAACAGAAACTCAACCATGAAGTGATAGGTCACGTAAAATGACATACTGAAGCGCACAGTGTGCAGAAGTCGCCAACTGTCAATGTCGTGTGGCCTTCAGATTACTACAACAGCAGTGCATAGAGAGCTTCAAGGATTGGGTTTCCATGGCCGAGCAGCTGCATAAAGCCTTACATCACTATGTGCAATGCAAAGCATTGGATGGAATGTTGTAAAGCACGCCACCACTGGACTCTAGAGCAATGAAAACATGTTCTCTGGAGTGACTAATTACTCATTTCTGTCTGGCAATCCAATGGACATGTCTGGATTTGGCGGTTGCCAGGAGAACGGTACTTGCCTGACTGCATTGTGCCAAGTGTAAAGTTTGGTTGAGGGGAGATTATGGTGTGGGGTTGTGTTTCAGGGTTTGGGCTTGGCCAGTGAAGGGAACTTTTAAGATGTCAGCATACCAAGACATTTTAGACAATTTCATGCTCCCAACTTTGTTTAAACTTTTTTGGGGATGGCCCCTTCCTGTTCCAACATGATAGCGCATCAGTGCACAAGGCAAGGTCCATAAAGATATGGATGAGCGAGTTTTGGGTGGAGAAACTTGACTGGCCTGCACAAAGTCCTGACCTCAACCCAACTGAACACCTTTAGTATGAATTAGAGCGGAGACTGTAAGTCAGGCCTTCTCGTCCGATATCAGTGCCTGACCTCACAAATGCGCTTCTGAAAGAATAGTCAAACATTCCCATAGACACACTCCTAAACCTTGTGGACAGCCTTCCCAGAAGAGTTGAAGCTGTTATAGCTGCAAAGCGTGGGCCAACTCAATACTGAAACCTATGGACTAAGACTGGGATGCCATTAAAGTTCATGTGCATGTAAAGGCAAGCATCCCAATACTTTTGGCAATATATTCAATATAACCATAGGTGTATATGTAGGAGTGTATTGGTTAGTATAAAAAAACTTCATTCATTAGCTATAGATTGCAATGATCATTGATATTCAGTAAGAATAACTTTGAGAGATTGGTGCTTGTTTCTGATATTGAACTGGCAACATAAAAAAGTCTATACATATACAATGTAAAAATGTATATATCTTTGTTTGCTGTTTTGTTAAAATTTTAAAAATCAAAAATGATGTGCCATTTTGGATAAAACACAAATAATTTGCTAGTGATTCCCAGACTTTAGCCCTGCTTTAATTAGCATGTTTCAGTTACTTGTGAAGTTTGGTTTAAATGATGTTAGAATGCATTAACATTTTACATTACATCTCTGGCTGTATTTTTTTTAAAAGAACCCAGTGTAATGTTTCAGAACATTGTTGATCTTTCAACAGGTATGATATGATGTGCTTTTTACTTGAAAGCCTATGATGCACAACTAATTGCTTGATCAAGTCAATTGTGTACCTTTTGTCTTGGATAACGTAATGGGTAAATATAAAGTTCCATGTTGTGTATTCAGTCATGTTTGTATTATGACATAGTAGTCTATGTAAAAGTTTCAACAATATCTTTTGCTTGGGGCTATACATGACCGTGAAGAAACTTAATTAACCTAGTGAGGTTGCTAAGAGAAGGATCCAAAACATACAAAAAATATACAGTATAGTCTACATTAAACAGAAAAAGGAGTCGAAGAGCACCTGTTGCCTTGAAGAAAATTATAGACTGCGAAGGAGGAAGATTGGTAAAATGGATACTTTGGAAGCTTAATAAAAAGAGGTATCTCCTGCGCCTCCAGATAAACTACTAGAATACAGCAGCCAGCACTACTGGTGCCACAATCTAAGCACCCACAATAAGCAGGGAATGGAAGTAGAAAACAGTGCGGCGCTTATATAACCTTACAGCCCTAGATGTAATACAAATGACTTATCACATATAACTATTGAGTGATATATGCGTGATACACACAATAGAGTGACTAAAACACAATGACATGAATAGTGTCCATGTGAAAAATAAAGTCATGCAGGTGTACACTGCAAATGCCAATCATCAGACAGGTGGAGTGCCCCCCTCCTCAGATAGATGAAGTGCCAATCTGTCGACACTACAGGTGCCAATCCTCAGACAGGTGGAGTGCCCGCTCACCTTCCTGCCCAGGCCCCACAGGACCAACGAGCCTTGGGTATATAATCGCTCTATACCCCTGAGCGTGGATGGATCCCTCTGCTGATGGATTCCCCGGATGATAGTATTAGACTTCTCCTCCTCTTAGTTCCTATGCAGATCGTTGGTGGTATCGGTAAGTCTCCCCCCCTCACGAGCACAAATGAGGAAAGAGAGCTTGCATAGTGTAAAACCACTTTATTCAAACAGTAAAAGATGAAATACGTACTCACATGCTTCTCAAACAAATCAGGCCTTTACACCACTCAGAGGGTGTACTGTATTCGGGACCAGGTGCACCAAGATGGCGCCCGCGCCGGATAAACGTCAGAACGTTCGGTCGGTGAAGCTCCTCCCCCTGGCGTGTCTACGCGTTACGTCACTCACACACGTGACTTCATCAGGATAACGCCCATCACGGGTGGAGCTATATTTATCTCAATCGTAGGCCAATCGGTGATTCAAGTGGGCTGAGCTTCACCGCCATAATAGTGGAGCTCACCTAGTGTGTATAGCTGTCGGAGACGTCTAATAACTAAACGGGCCCGTCCCTCTCAGATATGCTGATAAGTATTATGTCTAATTGGGATATTAGCTGGTCTAACATATGATAATGTCATATGCAGGCAAAAACTGACATATATGAGACGATCATATCAATAAAAATAATTATAGGGAAGATATTTAAAAAACTATAAACATAAAAAATTCTTTATTAAAAACATTCTGTACCATCAGGTAGAGAATATGTGAAATGACAACTACCACTGGCAAACAATGAAAAATGTATAAAAATGTATTACTATAGAGAATACATCTATTAAAAATAGGGATATCTATACCAAAAAGTAATAACTCACTGTGATAATAAAAACATATTGTGCATGATTGTATATATAAACTGAAAAACCCGAAAGGTCATGTGTATACGGTACACCATCATCATGATAGCTTAATTAGACAACATCCTAGGCCAATAACCGCCACATATCTTAGTCATGTTACATACATAGGCTAATACCTGAACCTACATCAATAAACCCAAAGTGAACATAGATGAAGAATACGCTTGACATTACTTTAGAAATTACTAATGAAACAGTTTAAGTCGAATTCTACGTTCAAACCTCTCGGGTATTGAGACCTCATCAAGAAGATCCATTTCGACTCTGCCTGACTAATGGTTCTAATCTTGTTACTTCCTCTCCAGTGATTGTTACACTTCTCTATACCCCAAAACTTTAATTTCGTTGGGTCGCTTTTGTGATGTATAGCGAAGTGTTTGGAGACACTATGTTTGGTGTGCCCTTTTTTAATGTTCTGCACGTGTTCTCGAATCCTTTTCCACATAGGTCTCTTGGTTCTGCCAATATATTGAAGTCCACACTCGCACTGGAGGCCATATACTACACCTACTGTCTGACAGGATATAAAGTCCTTGATAGTATATGTCACTCCTGTTGTTGTTGCCTGGAATTGTTTTCTTCTTATATTTAAACCCTTTGTCTCCCTACACGCATAGCAGGTCTTGCAGGGGTAGAACCCTTTTAGGTCAATAATCGTGGTTCTTACATTAGTCTGGGGTGGATCAATCACATTCTTTACCAGACGAGTTCTGATATTTGGAGACTTTCTATAGATGAATTTTGGTTTAGCAGGTATAACTTTCGTCAAGACTGGATCTGATTGTAAAATGGACCAGTATTTCGAGAAAATCTTCTCGATCCTTTTGTGGTGTATGTTATAATCTAGAACAATGAGTACCAAGTCCTCTAGTTGCTTTGTTTGTTCCTTATCCTTAAGTAATTGGATTCTGTCCATATGTTCTACCTCCTCCATCTTGCTTGCGATAAAATCCTTGTTATAACCTTTTTGCTCAAACCTGTCCCCTAGTTTCTGAACTTGTGCTTTGTAGTCATCTACAGTAGTACAATTCCTTCGCAGACAGACAAATTGTCCTTTAGGGATATTAAGGAGCCATTGGGGGTAATGGCAACTGTCTAGAGAGATATAGCCATTTCTGTCTACATTTTTAAAATAAGTAGTGGTTAGCAATTTGTCATTCTTAATTGAGATGTTAAGGTCCAAGAAGTGTATGTCTTCCCTACTAGTTTCCCAGGAGAAAACAATGTTCTTATCATTGGTGTTAAGTGACTGCAGAAATACTTGTAGAGAGTCCTCATCACCCCGCCATAGGATTATCACGTCATCGATGTATCGTTTGTATAGTACTAACTCATCCGGTATTTTACAGTAGACGGAGTGCTGTTCCCAGTGGGCCATAAAAAGATTTGCCACACTCGGTGCAAACCGGGCACCCATGGCAACCCCCTTAATTTGTTGAAAGAATTGGTGTCCGTGCCAGAAATAGTTGTGAGTGAGGCAGAAGTCCAAACACTCAACAATAAATTTCTGCTGTTTCCTCAGGAGGTTGCTATATGTTCTCAAACCCCAACTAGTAGATGTAATCGCGTTCTCATGGTCAATGATGGTATATAGCGAGGACACATCTGCACTCGCTAACCATAATTCTCTGGTATCTTGGATCGTACCTAAGGTTTGAATCAAATGTTTAGTGTCTTTAAGGTAAGAGACTGTATTTTTGACTAGTGGCTGCAGAAACATATCTACATATTGCCCTAGCCTTGATAGGATAGAATCGATCCCATTCACAATGGGTCTTCCCGGGGGGTTATGGAGGTCTTTGTGAATTTTAGGAACTAAGTAAATAATGAGTATTCTGCATGCATCCGGTAAAAGGTATCTAGCTTCTTTCTTATTGAGGATATTCCTCTGTACTCCTTTGTCTATCAGGATTTCAAGTTCTTTCCTGTATTTCATAGTAGGATCTTTATGCAATAATTTGTATGTAGTACTATCATTTAATTGTGAATTAAGTTCTCCTAGATATTGATTTTTTGACAGAACTACAATCCCCCCCCCTTTGTCTGCTGGTCTTATTACTATATCCATTCGTTGTGACAGTTTCTTAATACCTGCTTTGATTCTTCCATTACAGGGAATGTGGGGTAGTTTGACCGTCTCTATATCTGATTGGATCATCTTCTTAAACACTTCAATCTGATTATTCTTATTTAGTTGTGGGTTGAACAATGACTTGTTCCTAAGTTCTGTATGTACGATGCTGCTAGTCTCTTTATTAGCCCTATTGGAGTTTCCTGGTAGGCCTAGAAAATATTTTTTAATGTTTAATTTCCTAGTAAATTTAAGTAGATCCACATACACATCAAACCTATTGGCCGGTTTGGGTGGGGCAAATTTAAGACCCTTATCTAACACTTCCAACTCTTCTGTAGACAGTGCCTCCCCACTAAGGTTGAAGACCCCAACCCCTAGTGGTCTCTTTTTCTTTTTTTCTCTTGCTCCTGCTCTACACCCTCTGCGTTTTTTATTGGGCTCCTTCCTCTTTCCCCCCTGGGCTTTTCACTATTCTGCCCCTCTCTAAAAAATTGTCCTGCGGGTAGTCATATCCAAGGGGTTCATAGCGATTATATGTTGGTAATGGGCTTCTCATATCATATGGCTGGTAGTAATTCCTATCGTTACGGTAATATCCTTGATCTCTATTGGGTGGTCTATATTGGCGATCATTGGGGTACGGGTTGAAATTATTTCTTGGCGGATATTGGGGCCTAAATTGTGGATGTTGCGGTCTCCATTGGTTCCCATAACCATTCCCCTGAGGTCTATTATAAGGTGGTCCTTTACCCTTTGGTTTCCCTTTATTAGTCGGGGTGTGATAGTCATTATTTTTCAAGTGTTCTTGCGGTTTAGTAACTGGTCTCACATCCCGTATGTTGTCTTTCAATAGGATCCCTGTGGTTATGTCAGATTTGGGTTCATTTTGTGGGGATGTATCTACCGACGCAGATACTGTGGCGTTCAGATTATCTTGCCATTTGAACACCTGATCCTTCCTGAAATCACTCAAATCTCTCTGATATTTCTTGATTTTTCTATGTTTAATCTCCTGTTCAGATTTTTCTAGGTCTTTATTTAATCGCTGGCTTAGATTTAACATCTCTTGCGATTCCTTAAATGGTTCTATTCTGGTCTTAATATCATCTATGAGTTTCTCTATATTCCGCATTTTCTTTTGTTTTCTTTTCATTAAGAATGTGATGAATTCCAACCCCTTCTCATGGAAGAAATTGAACCATTCCTCAATTGACTCCTCATCTGTAAGCCCATCTCCTATGGGGACATCCCACCTTAGTCTCCTAGGAACGAGTCTATCTTTAAGATATTTTTCATATGTCAGCATGTCCCACCAAGTGGACAGCTTTTTTTCCATTAGGTGTCCGAGCTTTCTGAACTGAGTATCAAGATCCCCTTTCTTGGTAGGGTCTGATTTAGAGAAAATGTCCTCTAAATTAATGGACTTATTTTCTATGAAACTAAAGATTTCCATGTTGGCAGCTGGAGATTATTGATTGTAATAAACAACTAGAGAAATAAAAAGAGGTATCTCCTGCGCCTCCAGATAAACTACTAGAATACAGCAGCCAGCACTACTGGTGCCACAATCTAAGCACCCACAATAAGCAGGGAATGGAAGTAGAAAACAGTGCGGCGCTTATATAACCTTACAGCCCTAGATGTAATACAAATGACTTATCACATATAACTATTGAGTGATATATGCGTGATACACACAATAGAGTGACTAAAACACAATGACATGAATAGTGTCCATGTGAAAAATAAAGTCATGCAGGTGTACACTGCAAATGCCAATCATCAGACAGGTGGAGTGCCCCCCTCCTCAGATAGATGAAGTGCCAATCTGTCGACACTACAGGTGCCAATCCTCAGACAGGTGGAGTGCCCGCTCACCTTCCTGCCCAGGCCCCACAGGACCAACGAGCCTTGGGTATATAATCGCTCTATACCCCTGAGCGTGGATGGATCCCTCTGCTGATGGATTCCCCAGATGATAGTATTAGACTTCTCCTCCTCTTAGTTCCTATGCAGATCGTTGGTGGTATCGGTAAGTCTCCCCCCCTCACGAGCACAAATGAGGAAAGAGAGCTTGCATAGTGTAAAACCACTTTATTCAAACAGTAAAAGATGAAATACGTACTCACATGCTTCTCAAACAAATCAGGCCTTTACACCACTCAGAGGGTGTACTGTATTCGGGACCAGGTGCACCAAGATGGCGCCCGCGCCGGATAAACGTCAGAACGTTTATATCCTGTCAGACAGTAGGTGTAGTATATGGCCTCCAGTGCGAGTGTGGACTTCAATATATTGGCAGAACCAAGAGACCTATGTGGAAAAGGATTCGAGAACACGTGCAGAACATTAAAAAAGGGCACACCAAACATAGTGTCTCCAAACACTTCGCTATATATCACAAAAGCGACCCAACGAAATTAAAGTTTTGGGGTATAGAGAAGTGTAACAATCACTGGCGAGGAAGTAACAAGATTAGAACCATTAGTCAGGCAGAGTCGAAATGGATCTTCTTGATGAGGTCTCAATACCCGAGAGGTTTGAACGTAGAATTCGACTTAAACTGTTTCATTAGTAATTTCTAAAGTAATGTCAAGCGTATTCTTCATCTATGTTCACTTTGGGTTTATTGATGTAGGTTCAGGTATTAGCCTATGTATGTAACATGACTAAGATATGTGGCGGTTATTGGCCTAGGATGTTGTCTAATTAAGCTATCATGATGATGGTGTACCGTATACACATGACCTTTCGGGTTTTTCAGTTTATATATACAATCATGCACAATATGTTTTTATTATCACAGTGAGTTATTACTTTTTGGTATAGATATCCCTATTTTTAATAGATGTATTCTCTATAGTAATACATTTTTATACATTTTTCATTGTTTGCCAGTGGTAGTTGTCATTTCACATATTCTCTACCTGATGGTACAGAATGTTTTTAATAAAGAATTTTTTATGTTTATAGTTTTTTAAATATCTTCCCTATAATTATTTTTATTGATATGATCGTCTCATATATGTCAGTTTTTGCCTGCATATGACATTATCATATGTTAGACCAGCTAATATCCCAATTAGACATAATACTTATCAGCATATCTGAGAGGGACGGGCCCGTTTAGTTATTAGACGTCTCCGACAGCTATACACACTAGGTGAGCTCCACTATTATGGCGGTGAAGCTCAGCCCACTTGAATCACCGATTGGCCTACGATTGAGATAAATATAGCTCCACCCGTGATGGGCGTTATCCTGATGAAGTCACGTGTGTGAGTGACGTAACGCGTAGACACGCCAGGGGGAGGAGCTTCACCGACCGAACGTTCTGACGTTTATCCGGCGCGGGCGCCATCTTGGTGCACCTGGTCCCGAATACAGTACACCCTCTGAGTGGTGTAAAGGCCTGATTTGTTTGAGAAGCATGTGAGTACGTATTTCATCTTTTACTGTTTGAATAAAGTGGTTTTACACTATGCAAGCTCTCTTTCCTCATTTGTGCTCGTGAGGGGGGGAGACTTACCGATACCACCAACGATCTGCATAGGAACTAAGAGGAGGAGAAGTCTAATACTATCATCCGGGGAATCCATCAGCAGAGGGATCCATCCACGCTCAGGGGTATAGAGCGATTATATACCCAAGGCTCGTTGGTCCTGTGGGGCCTGGGCAGGAAGGTGAGCGGGCACTCCACCTGTCTGAGGATTGGCACCTGTAGTGTCGACAGATTGGCACTTCATCTATCTGAGGAGGGGGGCACTCCACCTGTCTGATGATTGGCATTTGCAGTGTACACCTGCATGACTTTATTTTTCACATGGACACTATTCATGTCATTGTGTTTTAGTCACTCTATTGTGTGTATCACGCATATATCACTCAATAGTTATATGTGATAAGTCATTTGTACTACATCTAGGGCTGTAAGGTTATATAAGCGCCGCACTGTTTTCTACTTCCATTCCCTACTTTGGAAGCTTAATTTCCCATATTTACTGATTTCTGCCCATCCCGTCCTTTGCTCCTCACCCCATTCCCACTTTTGAATATGCTTGCTGTAATTAAGTTAACTTATGGAAGATTTTGGTGTCATAGTGATACCTAATAGGCTACCATAGTTTATCCCTGTTTTGTTGTCATGGTAACAGCCAAGCAGTATGAAAACACAGGACAGGGGCAACTTTAAAATTTTACTAAAACCTTCAAAAACAGAAAAACCAAGTGTATGTCTTTACATTCTGGAAGGTCCCCATACAAATTGTCCTGTAGTGAATCCTATCCCTGCAACATAGAATAGATTTCATTAGTAGCTCATTAGTTTCCAGTCAGGAGTATATTTAGAGAAGAAAGAAAGGAAGGAGAATTACAAAAAGGATAGAGAGTTAAGCACATTCTACATATTCCAAACTTAAAAAACCACAGTGCTTAGCAAAATTGTTCAGATAATATACATAAGATGTTAGTTCATTCAAACAGTGCTGCGTGTTCATATCTTCCAACCAATCTTCCAATAAACAAATCTTCCTTAACAGTTTCTTGGTGCTCAAACAATTAAAAAAAAAGTGCTTTGTGACCCCTGCCCTTATTCACACCTCACTCACCAGATCGGTTGGGCAAAGAGTCCAACCAATCTGGTAAGTGAAGTGTGAATAGGGGCAGGGGTCACCAAGAATTTTTTTTCAAGCACTTGCTAAGTGAGGCCTAGCCATTACTGCTCACCCCAACCATCACAGGAGTAAATTTATTCTCTAAATTCAGACCTCTTCACATGCTCTATATCTCCCCTGATACAGTAGCTCTTAGATCAGCGTTTGAGAAATCACTCTTGTAATGGAGGAGGTGAGCAGTAATGACTAGGCTTCATTTAGCAACATTCTAGAAATATTCTAGTCAGGCTTCATGAAGTATATAAATGGCCTACACCTATAGCAAGGACATTATTCAACTTCAGTCAGAGCTGCCCAGTTTGTTTTTATCTACGGACACCCTTTCTCTGCATAGGCAGTTTTTTGGTAAAGATGACTAACCCTTTATGGACATGTAGCTTGGTATGGTTGAGGGGGAGAGGTTTTAATATTCACTAATCCCACTTTTTTTGTTCTGTTTTTGCAGGGCATGCTAACCATTATGATCTTAAAAGGTTCCACGCCCACTGGGACCCCCTGACTTGTTGCACACTTGACCCCTGACTTGCTCACACTTGCTGCCCCACTTCTTTCCTGGCCACCCAGGCTGCATGCCTAGGTAAGAGTCAGGTGTCAATTTAGCAGAGGCACACAAAAGAAAAAAACAAAAAGTGGCATGGTTCTCCCAAGATCCATATCAGGCCCTTATCCAGTAGAGTTGGGCTTGATGTTTGACTCGAACATCATCCATTCATGTTTACGGCAAACACACAAATGGTAAGTAAGTTCGGCGGGCTGTTCGCCCACCCCACCCCACAATGTACTGCGCCCTGATAGTGCATTGTGATTGGCCAAACCAATGCACCTGGTCAGGTGCAATACTTTGGCCAATCACAGCGCATGATGATGTCACAAGTGGTGGGACGACCTTGTGACATCATTACAGAAGAACTGTCAGGCCGGTACAGCAGTCAGACAGCGGGAGCCAGGAGGGGTAGCAAATATGAGCCCACAACCCTCAACTGAAGCTGGTGGGGAAGGACTTGTCATAAGCAGCAATACCTTTTATTTTCTTAAAATTACATTTTTGCTGGAGTACATCCTGCAAGTGCACCACTTCACTTGCAGGTTTAAGGCTACGTTCACACTAGCTTTGTCAGCAGGCGTCAGACAGGCATTTGGGAAGCGCTTTTAACGCCTCTCAAAATCCTTTACATGGCAGCACACAGTGCTGTTCACACGAAAGCGTTTGCGTCGCGGCAAAACTGCTGCCTCTGGTCGAGTCAGGAGGAGTTGAAGCCTCCCATTCAAGTCTATGGTGTCACTCCACAAACGCCTGTCCGGCGTGTGTGGTGCGGTTGTGACGCAGTTGCGAGGTGGTTGCGGAGCATTAATATCATTTAAACTTCATTATAGGAGTTTGTGGTGCGGTTTTAATGCTTGGCAAATGCCTATCAACCACCTCAAACCCGCGCATAGGGCGTTTTCGGAGCATTTTTGGAGCGTTTTCGGAGCGTTAAAAACACTTCACAAACACCTGTCTAATGCTTGTCAAACGCTATAGGGGCGTTTGGCAAGAGTTAGAAATAAAGTGTAAGGCATCACTCAAGCATGGTATTAAAGAACTGTATATTTTTAACTACTTGATCTCCGGAAAGGTTTTACCCCCTTCATGACCGGGCCATTTTTTGCTATTCAGCACTGTGTTACTTTAACTGGCAATTGCTCCATGATGCAACACAGTTTTAATTTGTCGTCACAAGTTTTTGGAAAATTAAGAAAGTAAATAATAATTTTTTTTCACAATTTGTTTTTACATACTGTCACCAGTGCAGTACAGCGTAATCATATGACTGGTGTGGTGGTGATCATGGATACTGACTATGTTTTCTAAAAAAAAAATAAAAAATTAGATTTTTTTAATTCAGTTTTCTTTTGTTAAAAAGTTCACTGAGCAAATGTGACATACATCTGCATAGCTCCAGGAAAACTTGCCATATTCTGTGCTATATAATTATCTTATCTGACTGCAAGCTCTATCTAGTGGCCATAATGCATATAGCACAGAATATGGCAAGTTGGTTTTTCATATACAGTAAGTTTGAAGTTTAACCCATGTATATTTTCCATTCCTCTTTCCTCCCTCATTAATATACTAATAACACATAAAACCTTTCCATTTTAATCACATACCTTATTTTAGACCTAATGATGTCATAACTGGGTCAGGGTGCTGTACATAGCTTTTTGTAAACATCAAAGTACCCTACCACAGTACTCCTCTCAAGAACCCTCAATACAGTAGTGGCTGGATCTTGGGAGGACTTGTACAAATTTTAAATTGCCTAGATGGGTGGATAGTAGTATGGAGGAGTGAGCATTTCTAGGCAAGTTACATTTGCATGCTAAATGCCTTAGGTTATGCCTACATGTGATGCTAAGCCTCCATGAGTGAAAGAACTGAAAATAAGTTAACGAAAGGGGTCGGCCAGGGAAAGTCAAGCTGGAGATAAAGCAGCTAAATAATGCTGGATGTCCTACAATCAGGAATATAAACAGTATCTTTCTGATTTACTGTAGTGTGTGCGGCAGCTTCAGGAGATTCTTAAAAGTGGCGTTATTAATGCCACAAATCCAAAAACAATAGATAATGAAACTAGAGACAATTAAGACCTATGCTAAGTTGGCATACAGAGACAGGCAGAGTGGCTGTTCCTGTACGCAGTGTAGCAGAGTAGTATATTTTCCACCGCTACCATCTCCCTGTCACTGGTTGTTAAGGATTCTGTCTGTTTCACAGCTGACTGCCTCCTAGCAACCAAACACCCCTGTGTTTGGTTCACGGTCGAAGGTTCAACCCTAATGAATGTTTGACTGCAAACTTCGAACTCAATGTAAGTCTATGGGACTCGAACTTGTAAACTCAAAAATGCCCATTTTGAAGGCTTATATGCAAGTTATTGGCCATAAAAGGGGTATGGGGATATGGATACTGCCCTGAGGGACAGGAATCAGTGAAATAAAATGTCAAAAAGTAGTTTTTAAAGGGGCAGTCATTTTTCAATGCAACAAAAAATATTAAAATAAAGTCCATAATCTTAAATGTATCCGTGCTTGGGTGCTCCAATAAAGAAATATGTGTAAAAGAAAAGAAAGTCCAAAAAAAATGTATCCCGTTCCTTTAAGACAAAAATGATTTTATCACGTAGTGCTTAGTGGACCCTCCCTTGTGTTTTCCACACTCATCAGATATGATGGGCTCCTAGCTTTTATTATAAAAGATTATCGTAAAGCACATAATCTGACTCTTTAAAAAACTTTAATACAAATATATCTATAAATACAAATTGAATATGGGAGTGAAACCCCTGCGCTACCTCAATAATGAAAGAGGAAAAACAAAAAAAACAAAACGCACACAAGCAGAAAGTAAAATAAAAATAGTGTGATGATAGTGGCTGCTGCTAACTTCAAATTGTGTTCACACAATAGTATAAAGCAAATGAAAAATAAGTAAGTGATGTAGCACTGCTAAATAATTACTACAAAAAATAAAAGAGTGATATAGCTGAATAAAACGTCCATAATGAGTCCATATATGTAAAATCAATAAATTTGTAATAAAGATTCTTCCATAATAATGTGTTTTCTTCTTGTGCTGATATCCCAAACACCATCAAGTAAAATAGTGCACATAACATATAGTGCCACCTCAGTGCTTACAGAACTCTCACCTCAGAGCACATGGAAATGCGCTTTATAATATCAAATAGGCAAAAGGATTCTTCACTTTTACTGATGTTCACAGTGACCATTTTTCAATAGATATATGGTTAAGTGACAGCGGCCATTTTCTAATGGTCCAGATTGTTATAGTGGCCATTTTCCCTTTGTTCAAAGTGTAGTGTTGAGATCACAATTGAGCAAGATGGATAAGATAATAGAAACATGGGAGCAAGGAAACAGTGATCATTAAATCTTTAATGGAAACATGCACACTATACGGCTAGCACTGTAAACAGTGGTCGTGTACTAAAATAAATAAATAAATAAATAAAACTGTATAGTCCATGACATTTAAACCTACATAGCTTATAATCTAAAATGACTATATATATCCATAGAGTTAACATGAATAGGTTAACATAAAATAAAGAGGGTTTATCATAGGGAGGAATCATAATAAAAGTAATAAATACATAATATATAACATAATGAGCAAACAATATAATGAATCAGACATATAAACAATGTATCTTCATAAATAAAACTAGAATCACTAATGAAACAATTTAAATCAAATTCAATGCTTAAACCACTAGGAGTCAAGGTATCTAAAGTGTGAATATATTGTTTGCTCATTATGTTATATGTTATGTATTACTTTTATTATGATTCCTCCCTATGGGGACCCCTCTTTATTTTATGTTAACATATTCAAGTAAAATTTAATTAACCAGCACATGGATTGTTTCTCATAATATAGTCAAGCCACTCACTGTAGGTAAAAATTAGCAAGAGTTATTCTGAGTCAGAAAAGGAACATTTGGTTATTCCGTAAAGTTTATACTGCTGTCTGAAGAATGGTTGGGGAGATTTTCTCTCACTTTCTATTCTGATGACAATGGGAAAAGAGGGAAACACTATAATGGAGAAACAGACAGCAACAAAAAAAAATGACAGGGCCCTAGCTATGTCCTACCCTACTAAAAAGTATTGTTTTTGTGGCCTGCATTCCTGCTGGAGATTTACTATCCTCCTGTCCTAGTTATGGGGATTTCCCTTTACTTCCTGTCATGGTAAATCTAATAGATTTTAACTCTTTCCTACTGTATCCTAAATAAAAAAAATACTAAAGTCTCCAACAATTCAGAATCTGGAAAGCAGACACGTGGCCACAAGAACATATCAAATACTTTGTGTGGGTCAAGAATGAGTGGCAAAAATAAATTGGTATTCTGTCTTACCTAATGAATTATATTAAGAGCTAGCCTAAATAGCCTGTTGGAAAGGAAATAAATAGAGAAATATAAGTAACACAAGCTGATAGATTAGACTGAACATCACATCCAAGGAAAGCATAGTATAAGGAGACTTTTATTGTTCCATAGAATCAAACCATTGTAAACAGTAAAAAAAAATAACATTTCTTTTTCACATGCTAACTTCATAGCATTTCATAAGAGACATAGGTACCAACACATACAAAATATACTTGTAATAGTCCAAATTTGCATACGCTGTATTTCCCATTGTTTAGCAAAGTCACACATTTGCGGGATTCGCGACCATGGGCTCAAGACATGTCTGTAAAAGCAGCTGCATCACCTAGTGGGAAATGGACATTTTGGGGGTTATTTACTAAAGCTGGAGAGTGCAAAATCTGGTGCAATTCTCCATAGAAAACAATCAGCTTCCAGGTTTTATGCCAAAGCTTAAATGAACAAGCTGAAGTTAGAAGCTGATTGGATACCATGCATACTGTAGGTGCATTGAGTGCTCCAGTTTTAATAAATCTACTCCTTTTTCTCAATGTGCTTCACAGACATTCACTCTGCTTCTTGAGAAGATATGAGATTTCTCTGTATCATTATAATAAAATCAAAATCGTTAGTTATATCCATATGAAACATTGCATCACACATCCAACCAATTTTTTGATTTCATTGTATTCTAAAAGTTCCACTCTACCATAATTTTATTGTTTTAAGGAGAACGATTAAAACCTCGTGGCGTATGAGTTTCTAAAGGTGAACTTATTGAAGCTAACCAGTCAGCAAAAAGTTTTGAAAATAGTATCACATCTAATCTAATTAGGATAGTAGTTTAGCAATAAAGCATAATCATTTTCAGAATTTAGGATGTATTGGCATAAAACATGAATCAAGAAAATGTATTACCTTGCATTATGTTGTTAAACAGACTCAATAATTTAAGAACTATAAAGGGGCTTTTATAATAAAATGCACTAAAACCATCAAATCTAGTGGTTTTAGAGGATTTAAGAGGCTGGATAGTTATTTACATCCAAGGCAGTGGAGAAACCACTGAGTTAAGGTTTTCCTTGGATTAAGTAATAGAAAAGTAAACTAATTCATTATTTATGGATTGCTGGTAAGTTTTGGGGGGTAATTTTCAGAGTTTCTTGTACTTATTTAACATTAATCCAGAGCTATATTTAAAGTGTTACTAAACCCAGGACTCTGCATTCACTATATCTGGTCTCCCACAGTACACAGAACATGAAAATGCAATTACTTTAGTAAAAATAAACTTCTAAATACCTTTCTCATCAACAGTTGGAGCAGTCTTGTGACTTCTATCAGTGTTCAGCAGAACACTGGTTAAAGCTTGTAAGAGGAGGTTTCATTCTGCTGTAGGAGGATGCAGGACCCCTGACCTCTGTCTGCAGAGTGCTGATTGGCCCTGTGCTGATCACATGCACTCTCCCAAGAGAAAAAAAAAACCCTCTCTAGCACAACAGACCAAACTGAGCATGTGCAGATTGACTATACACGATATGTCTTATCAGGAAATTAGAGGAGGACACTGGAAGAAGGAGGATCAGAGAAGTCAGGATCAAACAGCGCTTTTACACAATACAGAGAATTAACCCCTTAGGTTCCACAGTGAGTATATACAGACTGATTTTACTGTTGTGGGTTTAGTAACACTTTAACATGAAACTTAGACATAATCTAACTATAGGTGGTTTTAATCTGTTTGTTTGGAGTAGCTCACTAATTTTGCAGATGTGTTTAACTCAGGGAAAAAAGGTATATTGAATGCCAATTAAAGAAACCACTAAAAAAAATGCTGATTGTGGGTTTTGCTTTTTTTTTTATAATGTCAGATTTGATTACTAAGAGAAATTCTTAATAGATTCAGCGTGTACAGTTCGGGAAATGATCAAAAAGATTTAGCAGAGTTCAAAATTATTTGAATGTTTGTGATTTGGAACTGGTCGGAAAAGTAAAATGTAACATTTATGAAAATAGACCGTTCCAATAGAGCAATGCCTGCCGCAAGAGAATGGTTTATTCCAATGCAGATGTCAAGTAATAGTATTAATATTTGTATGACCTCCTCTAATGGTTGTTCTGGACCACTGAGGGAAGGAGCAATGTGGGAGAATTGTGTGTTCATTTTGTAATAATACCAATGCAATCATTATTATGGTTTTAAGAGGCTCTAAGGCGTTAACGGCAAAACAACTCTATGGAAAATTCTTGCTCTTGCCAACGGTTGTGTGACTTTACTCAATGATTGTTTTGCATTGGCTACGTGGTCACATGCACATTAGTGGTTTTATGTTAGAGCTCTAAAACAAATGTGTGAAATTTAGACCAACAAAGTAGCAATGTTTTTGCCTTTTCAATGATTTTCATTAACAAAATAGGTTAGTACTTACCTAGTACATTTATTTTGCCAAGTGACCTGAAGTGACTTAAAGACAACTGAAGTAGCTGCTCAAAAACTCAAAATCAGCAAAGCCCATTAATGATTCCTATTTATTTGTTTTAATAATGTTAATGTTTGAAAATGAGTTATATTCTAAATGCAGGGGTGGACTGACCATTTGGAAACTCGGGCACTGCCCGAGGGCCCGGGGTCAAAAGGGGACCCCATGAGATGCCCCTGGTACCTTTTTCATAGGCTTTTTTGGGTGTGGTTTGAGTGTGGGCAAGGACACAGGGTCCCCATGGTCCCCTATTGCCCGGGGACCCCATGAGTTGTCAGTCCGCCCCTGGTGAAATGATAATTATGCTTACATTCATGCTGATTTTTCTCTTCAAGAACTGAGACTCCAGCACAGTGGTGGCATATGCTCAACACTTCCAATTCCTGCTTTTTTGCAGCACTTTAGACACCCATTGCAGTAAGTAATTCTTTATCATACAACAAGCGCTGGAGAAAATTGTTCTGCAAAATGCAAGTTTCTATGCAAAGTGAACAGCCGATTTGCCTTTAGTAAATCAACCATGTGATTCAAGAATATGAAATATTCATATATGGATTTGGAGCAGCCAATATATAGTTTATTAAATACTAAAAAATAAGACCCTGCATTTTATAGTTGCCTTAAGTCCTTGGTTAGCACTGACAGATATACTGTTGCTGGATTCATATTGTTACTTGTAAGCATTTTGGTTTGTTTTCAGGTACCCACATACTTCCATGCGGGAAACTATACAAGAAGTCACATGGGTTTCATTGGGTTATTTTTTGCTTTAATTTGATATGTCAATGTACTGTTCTATTTGGTTCTTGCCTAGGAACGGCTTGTTCTTTAAAAAGTTCACCTTCCTTTTAGTGGTCCAGTGCACAGAGTACTGTTGTTTAATTTATTACACTTTCCATTGCACATCATCCAGTTTAGAGTTGTTATTTTGGGTTGCAAAGATGAAAAATTGCAAAATGTCCATAATTTCGAGCATTTGACCAATAAAATAAAACATTCTGAAATTACAAATATGGTATGCATTTCAAAAAGAAATACAATTAGTTTATGTGCAATGTAAACTTGTGTGTGTTTTTTAAACCTATGTGCAGACAGTGATCATCATTTTATGATATGCATTCTACTGCTACAGACAGATGTACACAAACAATATGCAATCCATGTATAACTTTATTTAGCATAAACACATATACTATACGCATTCAAAACCTAAATATCACTTGATATTGTTTTTCAGACTGAGAGAAGGGAAGCTCAACATTCTAAGCCAATCAAGGATCTATTGCTTACATAGAAATTATAGAACCGAAGGGTAGCACAGGCATGGCCTTATCAGTATGTGGATGTTCCTTCATCGTTCATTCAGCAGTTGGGATGCGTCCTAGACCATGCTGTATTGCTTAAAGTGGAGTTCTACCCAAAAGTGGAAGCTCCGCTTGTTTGCCTCCTCCCCCTCCACTGCATTATTTGGCACTTTTTAGGGAGAGTGGATACCTAGTTTTGACAGGTACCTGCTCCCACTTCTGGCTCAGTTCACTGTGGCAAAGTGAGCTAAAAATTCGGCCCCCTCCTTCGTCCTGCAGTCTTCTGGGACACTTCACAGGTTCCAAAAGACTGCTGGACCATCAGGATGCGCAGGATGTGTGTTTATTAATCGTTTCCCATCCGCCCTATAGCAGAAATACTACTACAGGGTGGCATGAGTGTGCAAAATCACATGATTACCTGCCGGAGCCCGGTGATTACTGACAATCACCAATGGGGAGGAGGGCTGCTTTGTTTACGAACAGTCCTCCTCCCTGTTGGCTCGAGCACACTGCTCTGGATGTGTCAAGGTCCTACCTTTTCCCTGAGGTTTTGTTACTCCATGTGCTGGCGTCCATCTTGGATTCTGCTGTGCATGGTGGGAATCCTTTTATGCCTTCAGATCTCTGAGGTCCATCCCCCAGAGGGGTGTGGCTGATGACATATAAGCCTGTGACCCGCACATGCTCTTTTCACTTGTGTCCTGTGTCTTTGTCTTCCTACAGCTCTGTGTATACACTAGTGACCCTTCTGGTATCTGACTCGGCTTGTGATTAAGACCATTCTCTGTGTTTTCCTTCGATCTGACCTTCCGTTGCTGAACCCGGCCCGTGACCTGTGATTCTCTGTCTACTGTTCTGTACCGTTTTGTCCCGTTGTTGTCGACCCGGCTTGCCTGACTACGCTATTGTCATTCTCACCAGCTACACGCCATTGGCGGCGGCCATTACCGCAGCCGGGGTGTCTCGGGGGCCGCGACCTGGTTCCTGGCTGCGTAAAGTCCATCCCCACCATCAGGGGCCCTGGTGAAGGGCAGCCTGGGACTTAGACTCCGCGCCCTGAGGGACTTCGGTCTGTTGGTGGTGGTTGTCGTCAGCCAGTGCGTTACCCTGCCACTAGGCCTACCTGTCCGTTCCACAGCCCCGCCCTGACATTATGGCTGTGCACAGCCATCCAGAGCAGTGTGCTTACAGTGAAGCACACCTCCCAGCACACAGTTAACCCTTTGATCACCCCTCATGTTAACCCCTTCCTGCCCAGTGTCATTAGTACAGTGTCAGTGCTTTTTTTAGCACTGGGGATGTCAGTGACACCAAGTCAGTTCCCCCCAGTGTCAGAATACCCTTCGCAGTCCCGCTATAAGTCACTGATCGCCACCATTATTAGTAAAACAAATTCCAGTATCTATACCGCCATTTGTAAATGCTATAACTTTCACTTAAACCAATTAATTTACACATATTAGGATTTTTTTAGCAAAGACATGTCGCAGAATAAATTGTCTTAAATTTATGACGAAATTAGATTTTAAAAATTTTTTTTTACTGGACATGTTTAACTGCTTCCACGCCACCCTATAGTAGAAATACTGCTACAGAGCAGCACAGGTGCGCAAAATCATGTACAGTATATATACGTGATTCACGCGGTTTTTGCACCCTTCCTAGATAGTGTCAGATTGCCTGTCAGTACACCAGTAGTCACATTTAACCACATGATTGCCAGGAACACGCTCACATACACAATAAACCTCCATTGCTAGTATAGTGTCTGAACGGATCAAAATCTTTGATCAGATCAGCACTATACCAGCGTTCACATTAGTATAGTGTCCCCAAAAACGCAACGTTAGCAGGATCAGCCCTGGCACCTGCCATCACCTGCATTTGCCCCTATGTTTACCCCCCTCTCCTCCAGCAAGTGCGGTGTCAGTAGGTCACTATATACATTGCACACAAAAACGCAGTGTTCACAGAATCAGGCCTGATCTTTGTTAGCACTTGCCAGTAAATTTTTTTGTAGCAGTTCAAGCAGTCCCTGGCAGCCAGGTGCTCTTTTTCCAGTGAAATGCACTACGTAAATTTAGTGACCAAAATGTAAGTGGAAAGGTACTCTAGTGAAGAGGCCTACAGGATTCTGAGCATGTCAGATTAGAGCGAAGGGGAAGACTCCCTGACACAATCAGCCTCAGAATACAAACCTGTAGACAGCAGTGGCATCCTGACAGATAGCTCAGAAGATGGAAAAGAGGTCCCTGCTAAGATCAGGCGTACCTGACCCTGTTCTCAGGTTGCTGAGATGTTACAATTGCATGATGACTCTCATATGCAGCAGAGTGCCAGTACTAGTGCCGCTCTACCTGCCTAGTACATCCTGGTCTTTAACATACCAGCACTGCAGTATCACTTGGTGACGTGGCGACTCCCATAAGTGAAGAACAAGCTGGTTCTGTGGCTAGCACAAGTAGTGTCCCACATCCACCAAGAAATCACACACAGGCCCATAGAGCCCCTAGTATCCTTCCTGATGTGCTTGAAAATCTTGATTTGCAGCCCACAAATTCTCCAGCACCCATACTTCCCTCATTCACTGCCCAACCCTGAATTCACGTGGAAAATACTCACCTTGATTTTTGGAGCTGTGTTTTCACAGAAGATCTGTATGCATTGATTGTGGATCAAAGCAATTTATATGCACAACAATTTATTGCCGCCAACTCAAATTCAAATTTTGCTAGACCATTCGCATGGAAACCCATTACAGTTTCCAAATTTAAAGTTTTTTTGGGCCTAACCCTCAACTTGGGCATTACTAAAAAAAATGAATTGCAGTTGTATTGGTCCACAGACCCGATTCATCATATGCCGTGTTCTCTGCTGCCATGGCCAGGCATAGATATGAGAGTATAATGTGTTTTATGCATTTCAATGACAACACTCTCAGCGTGACCCTGAATTTGACTGACTCCACAAAATTCGGCCCCTCATAAATCACCTTAGCCAAAAATTTGTAGATGTCTATACTCCCCAGCAAAACATCTTCGTTGATGAGTCCCTCATTAATTTTTCTGGTCGCCTTCCATTCAAACAATTTCTCCCCAGCAAACGTGCCAAATATGGGGTCAAAATATAAAATACCTGTGAGAGGGCAACAGGCTATACATATAAGTTTTGGATTTACGAGGGAAAAGATAGTCACGTGGAGCCATCCGGGTGCCCAGACTACATGGGGAGCAGTGGCAATATAGTTTGGGACTTGGTGTCATCCTTTTTCCATATGGGGTACCACTTTTATGTGGACAACTTTTATTCAAGTGTGCCACTATTTAGACATTTGTACAATCTTTGAAATGGTGCATGTGGCACTGTGCGACCTAATCACCAGGGCTTCCCCCAATGGCTTGCAAATACCCGTCTTAGAAAGGGGGAAAAAGCTTGCTTGAGAAATGAGGATGTCATTCAGCTGCAGCACCGACTTGTTTATTCTGACAGCAACAGGGTCTTGCTCTCAGAATATACATAAGTAGGTGTGTGCAGTGCTGTTGGATGAGATTTTTCATCCACAGTTAAAAAAAGAGCATATATGCTGAAGCATGGGGGCCGGGGGTGGCCAGTGGGTGGATGGCCCCTATGTTTTGGGATATATATTTTATAATATTTTTTGGCACATTTCATGTGTGCCCACCATTAGAAGTGGGTGGATGCAGGGCGGTATATTCTAATGGTGAACATAACACAAACCTTTTCTGGCAGAGATTTCTCCGCTTTTATTCATTCAGCCCACAGGCTGCATAAAAAAAAAAAAAGAACATAGCATATACACCCAACAAGTACCAGTGACGTACTGGTACATCACTGGACTTTGAATGGTTATACCAGGATGATGCCTGGCGATGGGCTTTCATGTAAAAGCCATCCTAGTGGCTAATTAGCTGCAGGATTGCTTTTACAAGCAGCAGGAAAAGATGCCCCCTCTCCTCCGCTTTCCACGGCCTTCTTGGGCAGTCCTGTGCCATCGGTGGAACCTGAGAATGCAGACGGTGTTTCTGCCAGCTGACCATAGAGGTGATTGGAGACCGGAATGGTGCTAATCATCTCTATAGTCAAAGAAATCAGAAGCTACGAGCATTTCATCACTTCAGTTTTGCAGGATATACACAATGCCATTTGTAAATTGGGAAAGCATCTGATTTTATTTATTTATTTTATTTTCAGGTACTTATATAGCGCTGTCAATTTATGCAGCGCTTTACATACATATAGTGTACATTCACATTAGTCCCTAACCCACAAGGGGTGTACAATCTAAGGTCCTAACTCATATTCATACATATACATACTAGGGACAATTTAGACAGGAGCCAATTAACCTACCAGCATGCCTTTGGAGTGTGGGAGGAAACTGGAGTACCTGGAGGAAACCCACACAGTCACAGGGGAACATGCAAACTCCAGGCAGGTGGTGCCAGGGTTGGGATTCGAACCAGCGACCCTAGTACTTCCAGGTGGAAGTGCTAACCATTTAGCCACTGTGCTACCCCTGATCACACTGATCTTGGTGAGATTAGATAATGTAAGGGCAGAGGAGATATCTAGAGTCTGATAGACCCCAGATTTCTCAAAAAAGAATATATGACAATGCCCATTGAAGTAATAGGTGATATTTGCATTTGCAATGAAAGGGACAGTGTAAAAATAATTTAAAAAATCAAAATAATACATTTTGGCTGTTTATTTAGCTACAGTATTTGCCCCCAGTTTCAGCTTTAGCTAATAAATTGTATGCAGAAATTCTGATAAGCTACAGGTCAGAGGAGTCCTTTGTTTTCTACCTTTCCCCCATTCAGATCTCTCATAGAAGGAATCAGTGGTCCTGCCCGTGATTTTTAAAGCGAGATTGACACGCGGTTTTTGCTTGTCCCTCATAGGGCAGGCCATTCACTTCAATGGGCTTCCCTATGCATGTTTTTCACCCAAAAGAAGCTTCTGCTTGTTTTTGGGTGACAAGCTTTAAGTTAATTTTAAACGTTTGTTTTGCAATTCTGTCGTGTGACAGTTGCGGCAAAATCACACGAGTTTGAAGTGCCATTCTGCCAACAATTCCAAATTGCCAAGTGTGAATACAGCCTTATACTATATAATGGGATGGAGACCTCATGAGAATTGACATGATGGGGATTGCTAATTTCTGACACAAACCAATGCTTGAACTGCTTATTAGCTTGGGAAATCTTGAAATCTGGTGAGTCTTTTTGAACTAGGGAACTCAGTGTATGGAAACGTGGTTGAAGCAAGGACACAGTTTTATTGCACTGATATTGCACCAGATGTACACTTTGGATTGTTGTGCACTTTGGTGGAACGTAGAGGAATTACACAAGTCACGTTATTGAAGAGCTGTTTGCACAGAAGAAATAAACTATGTATTACTGTTAAAGATATTATTTGATATTTTATTATTTTAAAGTTTTATGTACTGTGTATATATTCATTATTTTGGGAAAGGTTTGATTATATTACTATTCATAGAGCACCTTTTTTTAGTGCTGTAGAAAAAACACTGAAAATATTAAGCACTGACAGTAACACTGAAATTATTGTACACAGTATGCAAGAATCTTGGTTAGGCTGCAGTATGAGATGCAGGTTTTATCTTGAAACAGAAATTAGAGTGCAATCTGAGAGACAAAAGCCACAAATATTTGTGGGTGACTGAGCATGCTGCAAAGTGAGGTGCAATGCATGATTTGCCTATACTTCAGCAAACATTAGAAATGTTACTCCTGAGGTTGGGCTGCAGAAAAATTGTATGTAATCTTTATAGTGCCTGAGGACTAGAATAACCCACAACTTCAAAAGGCAATGCAGAATTTACCATTCAGCAACCATGAGAAATTTGGTAGCTGAGGAAACAATATGTAGCACCTTTACCTTGACAGAGCACTAGAATAGGCTACAAACTTTGAGGCACAACTCAGGATTATTGTTGCAGCAAACATTAAAAATTTGGCAGGTGACAGTGAGCTTTGGAAACATTGTGTGAAACCTTTACAGTGGCGGAGCACAGAAATGGACTCCAAACTTTGAAGGCAAAGCATGATTTACCCTGTAACAAACATTAGAAATTTTGCAGTAGAAGTTGACCTGTGGAAACATTGTGTGATATCTTTATTACGCTGGAGCCACAGAATAGGCCAGGAGAAAGTTTAGCTTGCAGCATCAGCAGCAGGGGGTCCATAATGTCAGGAGACAGGTGGATGCACCTCTTCATACCAAAACCTCCTGTTGATGGCCCTCTTTGACAGCACACTGGCTGAAAGGTAAGCCAAAAGCTCCAACATGCACTATGTAATAGTCCATGGGGTCTTACCTTCTGAGAGTGTCAAAGTCAGCCTTGGACATGATGTAATGAGCAATCATGTGGTACACGTGCTGCCTGTGAGTGTTGTCTTCAGCCATGTTTGGCTGCTTTGGTTTAAAAAAGCTATTATAAGTGGTGCAGATGCAGCTCCTCCTTACAGGGATTGAAGGATCCAAGGCACGTTGGTTATCAGAAGAAATCCTGCCACTGTCAGGTAATGCAGAAAGGAGCTTCTTTACACTATACCTTCTCAAGTTGCTGCACTTTATGCTCTCTAGCTGGGATGGTGGCAGAAAATCTGCAATTTTACTTTTTCATCTGGGATCTACAAGGATGGCCACCGAGTAGTAATCTCTCTCACCCACTCATATGCAACACTCAGATTTGAGAGATGTGAAACATCTCATTGTTCTCATGCCTAATTCCTCTTCCTTGCTACCAGTTCCCTTTACCCTCCTCCTTGTATTCTTCCTTGGTCTTTGGCTACCTCTGCCTCACAGGGATTGAGACAGTAGCCAAGGTTCCTAACAGTTTTGAGACAGCAGCAAATTTTCCACCTGCTGCAGTGTCTTTAGTCCCAACAGCCAATGCAGTGTGCTCTAGGAGGAATATGAAAAGGACTGCATTATGAATACTGCTGCTTAACATTTTTGGTCACCTCTTCAAAATGCTGCATGTGTCCTGAATGAGTCATTGATGCTGTGAAAAGAAACCCAGGTCCCCAAATCCTGCCTGGGTCCCTAAACACAAAGGTACTGATTGATAGTATGCTTCTGCTAGTAGGGTTGTCACAGTTGAGGTGGTTACCAGTCAGCTAATATTGATGCTGTATTTCTGCCAGGTGAGCCATGGCCGGGTATGACTAACTAAAGTTGCTCCAAACCTGACAGAAGATAATTCTGGTACTAGGTGAACTTCTGCACTATCATTATGGTCATTTTCTGAATGCAGTATACTTCTGTGTACAAGCAGTCTGCGCAGTACTGTGGGAAGCTGGGGGGCACTGTGTGTGTGTGTGTGTGTGTGTGTGTGTGTGTGTGTGTGTGTGTGTGTGGTGGAGGGGGATTGCTCTCAAGAGCCTAGAGGTACTGTGGGTTGCTGGGCATTGCAGGAAATGATGGCATGTTTGAGGTATTATGTGAGTGGAGAGGCATTGTTGTAAGTTAGAAGATCCACAGCTGGTTGGAGACCTAAGAGGAGGGGGGCCATAGTCTGGCAGTGGGCCACAGTCTGGTGGTTAGGGCTCACTTGTTTAAAAACACTTGAACATGCAGCACAACCATTAAACAGAATCGAACTTTTCCATGAACTATGATTTCAGCCTAACTTGTGAAAGAACTTCACAAAATAATCAGTGACTACCTTGCAAACTAACAGCAAGTAACTGATAACCTAGCAACCTTTACACCCCCATTAACATAAAGAGTCCCCCCCCTTAGATCAAAGTCCCCCTATGGATCAGGAGTACCCTCTTGGATCAGGAGTTCCTCTTCAGATCAGAGACCCCTCAGATCAAATTCTCCCCTTAGGTCAGTCACCTCTTACATCAGAGTCGACTTAGACCAGAGTCCCCTTTTGGATTACAGATCCCTCTTAGATCAGTCCTCTTTTATATTAGAGTCCCCCAGTAGATCAAGAGTCCCCCTGTATATCAAGAGCCCCAATTAGACCAGAAGTATCTCATTAGATCAGAGTTCCTTCTTCAAACAGGACTTCATCCTTAGATCAATCTTTCCTAAGATCAGTCTCCTCTTACATTAACGTCCCCACTCAGGAGCCCTGTCCTTGAATCAGGAGTCCTACCTTAGATCAGAGACTGCCCTTAGATCAGTACCCTCTTGCATTGAAGTTCCACTCAGATCAGAGTCCCCTCTCAGACCAGGAATACCACCTTAAATCAAGCACCCCCTTAGATCAGGAGCTCCCCTTTGGATCAGAATCCACCATTGGATTAGAGCCCCCCCCTTTAGATCAGGGTCCCCTGATCTGTAGAAGTCCACCTAAGATCAGAGATTTCCCCTTAGATCAGTCCCCTCTTACATTGCATTCCACCCGAGATCAGGAGCCTCCATTTAGATCAGAAATTACCCTTAAACCAGCTCCCTCTTACTTCAGGGTGCCCCTTAGATCAAGGGCTCCCCATATTTCAGGAGTCCCCCCCCCCCCCCGTATATCAAGAGTCCCAATTAGAGCAGGAGTATCTACTTAGATCAGAGTCCCCTCTTCAAACAGGAGTTCCTCCTTAGATCAGTCTTTTCCTAAGATCAGTCTCCTCTTACATTGAAGTCCCCACTCAGATGAGGAGCCCTGCTCTTGAATCAAGAGTCCTACCTTAGGTCAGAGACTACCCTTAGATCAGTACCCTCATACTCTGAAGTTCCCCCTCTGATTAGAGACCCCTCTCTGACCAGGAATACAGTCTTAAATCAAGCGCCCCTCCCCCTTAGATCAGGAGCTCCCCCTTGGATCAGAATCCATCATTAGATTAAAGTCCCTCTGTAGATCATGGTCCCCCTTTATGTAGAAGTCCCCCTAAGATCAGAGATCTCCCCTTAGATCAGTCCCCTCCTACATTGCATTCCCCCTAAGATCAGGAGTCTCCCTGTAGATCAGAAATAACCCTTAGATCAGTTTTCCCTTACTTCAGGGTGCCCCTTAGATCAGGAGTCTCCCCTTAGAGAGGGAGTCTCCCCTTGGAGTCCCCATGTTTTAGATCAGTGCCCCCCCTCATCCCCCAAGATCCAAGTCCCGGTGACCCTATTCCCTACTTGATTTGGAATATCCTATGCTTCTAAAACCCCTTGTAAAATTTGACTCATTATCAGTTGAGCCAGCAGGCGAATGTTGGGGGGAGCTGAAAGTGAGGAATGAATAGAAGGGGGTGTGTGCACCTTTTGCTGCTCATTGAGCTGCTATTCCCATCAGGTTCTGTGGTATGAGTCATTTTCTTCCTAATGCATATGGTTTACAAATGCCTTCTATCACAACTGATATGGTGCAAGCTTGGGATCCAGTCCACAAAGCAGCTGTCTGTAGGAAATGTGTTAAAAAAAAGCCCACACTACAAAGCTCTGTATACCAGCTTGGGGACTCCGACCACATTCAAGCTCCTCTGAAATAACTGTTATTTTATGTCACCTTCCTTCCATACAGTAACAGGCTTATAAGTAACCAGAGCTTTTTTTCCTCAGAAAATAGGTGCAGGAACTCAACCACGACCCCCCAACATTCCCTTCACTCCCACACACATGCTCTCCAAGCTGCATCAAATAGTGGGTGTGGTCAAATTTCACTAATATTTGGAGGGTCTCAAAGGGGTATTGAATACCAGAAGTGCATTATGTATAGAATTCAGAGTTTGGGGGGATTACACACAGGGTTTGCTTCGTGCAGAGTTTAAGGGTGCATTACGTACCTAATGCAGAGTTCAGGGGTGCATTACATACATAAAGCAGAGTTCAGGGGTATGCTGCATACAAAGTGCAGCAATCAGGGGTGCACCACACACAGTGCAGTGTTCAGCCTTCTTCCACAGATGCTTACCTCTGGATCCCTTCATCCAAATCTCACTTTTACCCCTCTTCAGCTCTAACCTCTTTACTCAATCCCCTCCCTCCACTGCCCCCATCTTCTTCCCTCTTCCCTAAAAGCTCCACCATCTTCCACATGCCTTACTTTTGTTGTTGCGTTAAGCACCCAACTGGCTTTAGTACCTCCCTGCACCTGAATCTCCCTGCACCCCAGGCACCTGAATCTCCTTTGTCCCCTTCCTGCACTCAGTGAGAACTTCTCAGGGAACCATTGGGAGACAAGCTGTCAGTTGTATACAGACTTCTGTTTTCACAAGTGATAGTGGTGAGCAGGGAGCAGAGGGCCTGAGCCAGAGGTGGTGGAACAAGTTCCAGCTTGAGTTCCCATAAGCGCAATGTGACTTTTCCTGCTGTATAACAAGGAGGTCAATGTAATCTGGTGAGTGAGGAGAGTTTACATTCAGTGGTGGTAGAACACTTAACAGTGAAATCAGTGTATAGAGCACTCCTTTATGTTATATGGACTTCCAATAAAATCTATGGTGCTGGAGTTGATGCAAGCACACATCGTTTGGGACTTTGCAATTAGAATTTGTGCTGGAGATGCGCAATGTACTTTGCACGTATTATGTTTTTTAGAGTACATTTATGTTATAAGTTTCTCACATTATATTGAGTATTATTTAGCAAGCACTATCGGTTGTGTACAGGGGCGGACTGACCATTGGGGAACTCGGGCTCTGCCCGAGGGCCCGGGGTCAGTAGGGGGCCCCATGAGATGTCCCTGGTACCTTTCATAGGCTTTTTTGGGTGTGGTTTGAGTGTGGGCAAGGACACAGGGGCCCCATGATGCCCTATTGCCCGGGGACCCCATGAGTTGTCAGTCCGCCCCTGGTTGGGTATGGTAACTAAGATCTTCTAAGATAAAGAATAGCGGCTGCAGTCACAAATTTATTTGATATTTTTTGCTATCACTTGATACTATTTGTTACTATTAAGCATTGGTGTTTTTTATATACTATAAGAAATACTGCATATGCACTGTTTACCATAGTCCTTCTATTTCTTTGTAAAATATCTTTAGATATTAAATTGTTTCTTGTGCTCCAAAGCTAAATGAGGGATGTGTTTTAACAAATAAAATCTATAGGAGATTGTTGAAATACTGTGCATGCTGCACGTACCATTTTGATTCTATTTTATTAAGAAAAATAAAAAACGCAACATTTATTTGTCTTCTAAAATGAAATGAAGGCTGTGTTTTAGCAAATGAGGCCTACAAGAGATTGTTGAAATACTGTGTATGCAATGGAAACCATCTTTGTTTATTTAAGTGTGAAAAAAAAAGAATTTGTCTTTTTGTCCTCCAATGATAATGAGGCATGAAGTTGATCAAATGAGGCCTACAAGAGATTGTTGAAATACTGCATTCCATATTACTTCTATGTTGTTTTTTAATGTGAAAAATATCCATTTTTATGTCTTCCAAAGCTAAATGAGTGATGTGAAAATGGAAAATTGGTAAAATACTGCAAATGCAATGTTTATCATTTTCCTTCTATTTGAATGTGAGAAATAAAAAAACTTAAACATGTTTTTTGTCCTCCAAAGCTGATTGAGAGATATGATTTAGCCAAGTAGGCCTATAAGAGATTGTTGAAATACTTTGTATGCAGCTTACACCATTTTGTTCTATTTTAATGTGAAAAATATAAACTTTAAATAGTTTTTTGTCCTTCAAAGCTAAATGAGGGATTTGGTCTGGGAATTGAGGTATACAAGAGATTTTGTGCTTCAGGAAATAAGGCCTAAAGAGATTGCTGAAATATTGCAAATGCCTTGTGGACCATAATCCTTCTATTTAATTTAAATAATTTAAGACTTTAGTTTTTTTTTGTTTTCCAAAGTTCAATAAGGGATGTGGTTTAGCTAATGAAACTTACAAAATATAGTTGAAATGCTGCAAGGTGTACATTTTTCATCTACTTAATGTGAAAATATATATACTTTAAACAGATTTAGCATACTAGACCTACACAAGTGTTGAAATACTGCATATGCAGGATTTTCTATTAAGTTAATGAGAATTGTGTCCTCCTAAGTAAATGCAGAACATGGTTTAGCCATGAGACCTATAAGAGATTGTTAAAATAATGCTTATGCAATGTGTACAATTTGACTTCTATTTTAAACTGGAAAATGTAAATGAAGCCCACTATAGATTTCTGAAATGCAGCACATGCAATGTGCAACATATTCCTTCTGTTTTAATTTGAACAATATAACATTTAAATAGTTTTTGTCCTCATAATGAGGATGAGAAATGATATGAAATGAAAGATTCTTGAGATAATGCCCATAGAATGCATTAAGGAAAAAAAACCTTGAGTCTTTAGAACCACTTTAAAATGACACTAAAATTACGATTTTGGTACAAAGCATTAAAAGTTATTTACAAGTGAAATAAATTTATTTTTTTCATTTTTGCACATTTTTCAATGTGAAATGTATAAAAATATGTTAATGGTGTAAAAATATTAACGAACAAAGCAAACAAAAAAAAAAGTTTTTTTTAAATTTTTAATAGTTTATAAAATAAAAAATGAACAAAAAAAATCAGCAGATAAATAATTATTACATGGACAAGGAGAATAAGGATTTATTAGGGCAGATTAGAGTAAATTAAAGATTAATAAAGGTTTAAAAGATTGATTTTAACTGACATCTGCAGATTGGAATTCATCCCTTTGATCTGTAGATGAATAAGCAGAAAGATAATAAATTAAACAATGTTTCCTTTTATCTTTCTGTTTTATGAGCAATGTTGTTGATAAACATTGTCAAACTACTTTTTTTTTTTTGACAGCCCCAATTGCCAGGACTTGTCTACTCTTCACCTGTCAGCAGAGGAAACCCCTGGACAGCTGAATGAGTCATCAGTTGTTAAGGATGCGGTCGCCCAGCTCCTTACCAACCGGTAATTGCCACCTTTGTTTTGTAGGCTTTTTTTTTCATTCACATTTCATCTTTCAGTGGGGGAATTCCGCTGACAGCTGAAAGAACTGAGCCTGAAGGTATTGGTTTCAGGTATTGGAGCACTTGCATGAGTAACGATACTTGTGCAAGTATCTGCTCCGATACCAGTATTCGTATTGATACAACCCAAGTTTATAGAAAAGTATACTGGTGGTGTCAGTAAAGTTGAGGCCTCACATAGGGCTGGACAAGTGCAGAGAATCCAAATCTACCAGCGGCTCCTGTGTGGGCACCGCAACATCAAAGTTTTATTTCATAATGAAAACTACCTTATTTGTTTTCCTCAATTGTGGCTTAGTAAATCTGCTTGTATTATGTACAGTGAGTCTGTATGATATTTCTGGCTGTTGTCTGTGTTGTTTCCGGTGACAGAAATTATACCTTCTGCTGGATTCCATTCAGGTGGATTGGGCTGTGCTGCAACCATCCTGAAAGCACATGCAATGATTGCAGTTGTGACACAATAGTGCAGCATTTAGGGGGTTAAAACAAACACCTCTGAAACGTGCGAGCTTGAGCATGCATCACTTTTTAGAGAAGAAGCAGTCCTTGCTGTTAGTGAAAATGAGCCCTTAAGGACTTACATAGCCTCAAAAATTACCAAAATTGAATTTCATGATTTCCCCCCCCCCCCCTTGACTTTAATGGATTCAGATCAAAACTCATAATTGCTCAAATTATTGAGGAGTTTTCTAAACACCCTACAAATCAAACCCCGGTACATTCATCAGTATTCTGGTACTGCAGAGCTTCTTTTACACAAAAGAGTGGTGAATGATAACTATTTCCAATTTTAAACGTACTTATTGCTGCAGCTCCTGATTTTAAAATGTGATTTTTTTTTTTAGATCAGACCGGAGTTTTGAAATAGAAAAAAAAGAGAAAAAAGAGGAGCATTTGCTAAAAAATTACATCCAGGAAAAAAAAGATTGTTGGGCTTGGTCGTCCATTCTTTTGTCATACAGTATTCTGGAGGATGCTATGGGAACTAAGTATGCTCCCAGTGTTGCTAATATTATTATGAGCATTTTGGAAGGAGTAGGAGGTCTATGGTAAGCAACATCCCAATCTGCATCTATATACATGTTTCATAGATTATATTATTATATAGGAAGTGGAAACTTTGCAAGAATGTATGGAGGAAACAAACAGGAATGTCTATGACATCTTCACAGGAGGGTGGAACAAGGAGTCAGGTAACTTCCTTGATTTGGTTGTCTATAAGAAAATTTAGTACCCGCACATATTTTAAAGATACAGGCTGGAACAGGTGCATCCCTACATCAAGTTGAAATCACCCAAAATGAATTGAGGAAGTCCCTAAGGGACAAATGATGCCTATTAGGAGGAACTGCAATAAAGAAGTTGATTTTGAGTCCCAGACTGATGTCTTAATTGAAAGATTCATGAATAAGGGTAAGAGTGTGACACTAAATCAAACAACAAATGAAACTGTTGGATAGGAAGAAAAAAAAAAGGATAAAGAAAAAAATGTGAAAATTATGGAGTGGTATTTGTTACAGAGTTTAATAGACAGTATAGGACTCTGGAAAAAATCATGAGAAAACACTGGTCTATTGTACTTAAGGACAATGCGTTGGCTAAGATAATCCCTAAACAAACTAAATTTGTCTACAGAAAAGCACATATCCTGAGAAATAGGTTCTCAATGTAACTGATCCACCAAGGAAAACAATTACTTTTTTGGACCAGATGTGGGTGTTGCGTTCCTTGTAAGATTGTTACTTAGAGAGAAAGAGAGAAAAAAGACACACTTTGAATATAGATCCACTAAGAAAAAATATTAAATAAGTTCATATCTTGTTATAGTTTAGTATAGTAGATAGGTATATCACAATAGGGACTCCAGTGGATTATTTTTTTGTGGTATTAACAAAATAGAAAGGCACTGGAGGAGTAATGATACTAACCACTTGCCCGCCAGAGGATTTACCCCTCTTCCTGACCAAGCCATTTTTTGCAATATGGTGCTGCATTACTTTAACTGATAATTGCACGGTCACACAACACTGCACCCAAATAAAATTTATGTCCTTTTTTCCCCACAAATAGACCTTTCTTTCGGTGGTATTTGATCACCTGCGCTGTTCTTATTTATTGCGCTATAAACACAAAAAGACCAACAATTCTGAAAAATAACAATATTTTTTACTTTTTGCTATAAAACAAATCCAGTAAAAACAATGTTAAAATCAAATTTCACCATAAATTTAGGCCAAAATGTATTCTGCTACATGTCTTTGCTAAAAAAAAATCCCAATACATGTAAATAAATTGGTTTATATGAAAGTTACAACATCTGTAAATGGTAGTATATATACTGGAAATTTTGTAAAAAAATTTTT
Source organism: Staurois parvus (assembly GCF_062004578.1). NCBI lineage: Eukaryota > Metazoa > Chordata > Amphibia > Anura > Ranidae > Staurois > Staurois parvus. Next base: position 562,376 of record NW_028317929.1, on the reverse strand, counting down.
TATACTAGTAATGGCGGCAATCAATGACTTATAGCGGGACTGCAGCAGCATGTTACTGCTGGTAGGAGAGACACATGTAGTTGTTTACACACAGGTCTCTCCCCTGTCACTGTTCCTCGGGTGTCGGTGCAGAATGTCCAGCTGGGAACCAGTGATTGACATCTGTAGCCACCAATGGTGGTGCAGGAAGAGTGGCGCATGCACCTTCTACCCGGAAATGCAAAATCACGTCTATATGCGTGATTTTGCGCTCCCCGCCACCCTGTATCAGTATTTCTGATATAGGGCTGTCGAGAAGTGGTTAAGAAAGCTGTGTTGCAAACTGGGACCTATTGAATCTATGACTTTTAGAGAGTCCTAGGGGACTGAATATAGAAATTGACCTTAATTCTTTAATTTCTAATTTTTAATCACTGGCTTGGCCTTTTTGTCTATAGTCCACTAGTAGGAGAGTTTTAGGCAGGGCCATTAGAAATCATGGGGCCCTGTACAGCCTACGTGATGGGGCCACATTCGACCCCACCGTTGACCCCACCCCTGGTCCCTCCCCTAACAAAATGCATGGAAGAAATACAGTGCAGCAGTTGTTGAAGTGATTGGCCAGCATCAGAGCTGCCCATATAACTCCCATGTGAAACCCGACAGTTGCCTTTACAAATATAAAGCAGGCCAGGAGTGAGTTTAAAAAAGGAATAAAAGAAGACGCTGCTGAATGCAGACCATTAAATACTTTAATTACAAATGATAGTGTGAATGAACACTCACATTGTGAAGGATAAAATAAGGCACATCTGAAGTCCAATAGAGATACATCCGGGAGCGGTTGACATTTGCTGTGGGTCAGGGACACCTGTTAGTAAATTATTGATGTGTGTGGAGACTGATGTGAGCTGTGGGGTAGAGAGATAGAGTTGAGTGTCATCAGTGTAGAAATGGTATTGGAAGCAGTGGGGTATTTCGGTTTTGTGCTGCCCTAGGCAAGACTAAAATTGGGCGCCCCCACCCCTATCTAAATGTGTCCCACACGTTCCTGTTTAAGATCCACCCCTTAATCTGTAAACTCCACCCTTTCCTTCTTAGGCCCCACCTCAAGAGTTGGTCAGAAATTACGGACCTAGTACTGAAGATGGTCAGAGACTGCAGACATAGTACAGGAGATGGTCAGTGACTGCAGACATACTAGAGGAAACGGTCAGAGACTGCAGATATACTACAGGAGACGGCCAGAGACTGCAGACATGGTACAGGAGATGGTCAGTGACTGTAGACATACTAGAGGAGATGGTCAGAGACTGCAGACCTACTACAGGATATGGTCATAGACTGCGGACATACTGCAGGAGATGGTCAGAGACTGCAGACACAGTACAAGAGATGGTCAGAGACTGCAGACATAGTACAGAAGATGCCCCACCCCTTCCTGTTTAAGATCCACCCCTTAATCTGTAAACTCCACCCCTTCCTTGTTAGGCTCCGCCTCAAGTGTTGGTCAAAGACTGCAGGCATACTACAGGAGACAGTCATAGACTGTGGACATACTACAGGAGATGGTCAGACTGCGGACATACTAGAGAAGATGGTCAGAGACTGCAGACCTACTACAGGAGATGGTCAGAGACTGTTGACCTAGTACAGGAGATGGTCAGAGACTGCAGACATAGTACAGGAGATGGTCAGAAACTGCAGACACAGTACAAGAGATGGTCAGAGACTGCAGATACAGTACAAGAGATGGTCAGAGACTGCAGACATGGTACAGGAGATGGTCAGTGACTGTAGACATACTAGAGAAGATGGTCAGAGACTGCAGACCTACTAGAGGAGATGGTCATAGACTGCGGACATACTACAGGAGATGGTCAGAGACTGCAGACACAGTACAAGAGATGGTCAGAGACTGCAGACATAATACAGGAGATGTCCCACCCCTTCCCCTTCCCACCCCCTGTTTAAGATCCACCCCTTAATCAGAAACTGTAAACCTAGTACAGGAGGTGGTCAGAGACTGCAGACATAGTACAAGAGATGGTCAGAGACTGCAGACAAAGTACAGGAGATGGTCAGAGACTGCAGACCTACTACAGGAGATGGTCAGAGACTGCAGACATAGTACAGGAGATGGTAAGTGACTGCTGACATATTACAGGAGATTGTCAGAGACTGCAGACCTACTATAGAAGATGGTCAGGGACTGCAGACATACTACAGGAGACGGTCAGAGACTGCAGACCAACTACAGGAGATGATCAGAGACTGCAGACATACTACAGGAGACAGTCAGAGACTGCAGACATATACTACAGGAGATGGTCAGAGACTGCAGACATACTACAGGAAATGGTCAGAGACTGTAGACATACTACAGGATACGGGAGTCTGCGGACAGGATACGGGAGTCTGCAGACAGGATATGGGAGACTGCAGACAGGATATAGGAGACAGTGAACAGGATACAGGAGCCCTGCCGAGCTCTCCTGCCCTGCCAAGCCCTGGTCCCATTCCCCTTCTGCCTGGGGGTGCTGCAGCCTCCCTGAAAAATGCCGCCCAAATGCCTTGTTTGCCTCATGGCAGATGCTCCCCTGCATGTCTCTTCTGCAAAAATATGCCCTTACCTGCCTGCTCACTGTCTTCCCCAGCTCTGTTAACTGAGCTGTGGACCGATCTCTGAATGCCAGGATGACTAGCTCCTGTGCATGCGCAGGAATTATAACATGTCCCATTGGCTAAAGAAAGGCCCAAAGACCGGCACTCAGAAGAAGAGTAATCACCCTTTAGCTCCAATGTAAGTAAGAGTTTTTTTGCGCAGGCATCTGGAGGACAGTAAAAACAGGCAGCTGAGTTGTGGTTTTACCACCCACTATGGCTGCCAACCTGAACTATAACATAATAGCTGGACAGAGCTGTCCACATGCTGCAGCTGAGACACTTCACTTTGCAGCTGCGGCATTTTTAACTCAAGATGCAAAGTTTGACAGTGGTACCATCTGTCAAACTCACCCATTGAGCTGAACTCTTGGCTCACAGTAACTGCACGGTTCCATGATGTAAAATTGCCATTTGGCATTAGAATTTTTTTTTTACAAAAACAGGTATTCAGGAGGCAGCAGTACCACCTCTTGAACATCTGTCAACCACAACTATACAACCCTCTGAAAAGTGATCCACCAAGATTCACTTTCAGAGGTACTAAGCAGTACAACAGGTCTGGAAGAACACTAAAACACTGCTTACCGACTTACTGATGCCTGTGCCATATGTGTCTCCATTTGTTGAGAGAGCCTTCAGTTCCCTCTGTCCTCCTAGAAGTGACATGACAGGCGACTTCGAACCAGTGGATTCTGCCCACCTTCACCAACGGGTCCCGAGGACCTCCAACAGTGTGCCCTGCCCACTCCCACCAATGTGTCCCACCCTACCTCTACCAGTGGGTTCCGCCCAGCTCCAGTGTGTCCCGCCTATCTCCACCAGTGGGTCCCACCCACCTTCACATCTTTTTTGTTCGTAAAAGAGGTGTTTGTGGTGCCGACCTGCCCAGTCTCTTCCGTCCGCATCAGAAGGCTGCTGGAAGGAGGAGAGAGCAGAATCCGCTCCACCAGTAATTGTTCTAGCCACTGCTATGCAATTCTCCAGCTGAATGACAGAGGTACCAGTGGCAGCGTTTCTCCTGTCATTCAGGCACATAAAAGCTCCCTGTGCCCCCTCGCCATGGGACAACACAGTGCCCAGGGCAGGTGCTCCCCTGCCTCCTGCCTGCCCGAGTGCTGCTGAGCCTTACCAAGCCATCCCGCCCTGCCAAGCCCTGGTCCCTTGTCCCTTCTGTCTGTGGGTGGCGCTGCCCCCCTGAAAAATGCCACCCTAGGCAAATACCTTGTTTGTCTTGCGGAAGATACGTCCCTGATTGGAAGCCATGGGAAGCTATCAACTGACCCAGGGAGATGTAGATCAAGCATAGGAGAGCTCTAAGAACAGAACCTTGGAGAACCCTGATGAAGAAAGGCAGAGGGGAAGAGGAGGTAAAATTGTAACTGATGTTGAAGGTGCGGTGGGATAAATATGATGAGAACCAGTGAAAAGTACAGTCACAGAAGCCAAAGGAGTGGAATTTTTTTAGGAGGAGGGGGTGGTCCACTGTGTCAAAGGCAGCATGAGATGGTTGGTCAATCAGTTGTAGACTAGATGTTCAAGGAGTTTGAGGGAAACAGGGAGCAAGAAGAGGTGACAAAGGTTGTCAGGATTGGTGGGGTCCAGTGAGGGTTTTTAGGGGTGACTAGTGCATGTTTTAGACAGTTGCCAGAGAGCAAGGGAGATGCTGAAGATGTGATTTAGAAATTGTAGGATAAAGCCAGTGATCGTAGCATTTGCAAGTGAACAGGGTCCAGGGGGCAGATGGTTAAGTGGGCATTAGAGAAAGGTTTAGGAACTTAATCTATAGTAGCAGGATTGACTGAGGGGAGTAATGAGTGAACCTGTGGACAGTGGTGTATTTCAGTTTTGTGCTGCCCTATTTTATTTATTTATTTATTTCAGGTACTTATATAGCGCCGTCAATTTATGCAGTGCTTTACACATATATATTGTACATTCACATCAGTCCCTAACCCTCAAGGGGTGTACAATCTAAGGTCCCTAACTCACATTCATACATACACATATTAGGGCCAATTTAGACAGGATCCAATTAACCTACCAGCATGTCCTTGGAGTGTGGGAGGAAACCGGAGTACCCAGAGGAAACCCATGCAGGCACAGGGAGAACATGCAAACCCCAGGCAGGTGGTACCGTGGCTGGGATTTGAACCAATGACCCTAGTACTGCCAGGCGGAAGTGCTAACCATTTAGCCACTGCCCTAGGCAACACTAGGGCGGGCCACCCCCAACCTACCAGATCCTGTACACACCCTGAGATGGCCACCGATACCCTCCTGCCTGGCATGGCCTACCTCCTCTTGATTCATCACCTCCTGCTCCGAGCTGCGGGTCAGTCACCAGTCTCAGAGATATCACTGCTGCTGAGGGTGGCGCCGCCCCTTGAAAAATGCCACCCACGCCGCCTTGTTTGCCTCACAGTAAATACGCTCCTGTCTGTGGACATGGAGTGATAAGTGGAGGAGATATCTGTACAGCGTATAACTCATCACAAATTCTATCAATCTTTTTTTTAAGTAATTGGCCAAGGTTGTAGCTGTCAGGATGGATGACAGTGAACTGTTGTAGACAGAAGTGGCTAGGTTGGGACAGGACAGGGGTAATAAGGGGCCTGGGCTGGACCGATTGTACTGCCTTATCAGTGGCCCTGCATATAGTCACCACACCACCCTCACACTAATCAGCCATATAGTCACAACATAACCCCAACCCTCAGCAGCCATATAGTCACCTCATCACCCCCCACCCTCAGCAGCCATATAGTCACCACATCCCCCCTACCCTCAGCAGCCATATAGTCACCACATCACCCCCCACCCTGAGCAGCCATATAGTCATCTCATCACCTCCCACCCTCAGCAGCCATGTAGTGCCCAGATCATCCCCACCCTCCGCAGCCATATAGTTACCACATCACCCCCACCCTTAGCAGCCATATAGTCACATCACCCCCCCCACACCCTCAGCAGCCATATAGTCATCGCATCAACCCCCACCCTCAGCAGCCATGTAGTCACCACATCATCCCCACCCTCAGCAGACATATAGATTACATTCCCTAACATCAAAAATTATGTAGTTTAGCCTGTGGGAGTACAACTTCCAACATGCATTGGCAGCTCTGACACAGTATGGGAGACACACAGAGATTATTTAGTTAGTTCTCAAATACAGGCAGAGCCACATCTTCTACTTGCTGTTCTCAATCCAGTTCTGCTACTCACAGTTCATGCTTCTTCCATTCAAAACACCACCAAACAGGACATGTTTACCCTGCTGCATTTTGCCTGCCCACTGTCAGTGCCTGCACACAGGTCCTCTCTGCACAGAATGTGAGAGCAGCACCCTGATGACGTGTAAGCAGTGCCAATGCTGGAGTCCCACACACAAGCTGTTCATCCCCTTATCTTGTTGTCTGAAGAAGCAAGCTGTCTGGCCCTGGTGATTGATCTTACAGCCTGCACCTTCTGATGACAGCATCACTTGTCATCACTGAGACAGGCTGGGCCCACCTGTTAGTGTTACAGGGTCTCAGATGTGAATGGGGAGCAGGTGTGTTAAATTTGGTGTCATCACTCTCATTCTCTCATACTGGTCACTGGAAGTTCAACATGGCACCTCATGGAAAAGAACTCTCTGAGTATCTGGAAAAAAGAATTGTTGCTTTACATAAAGATGGCCTGGGATATAAGAAGATTGCCAAGACTCTGAAACTGAGCTGCAGCACAGTAGCCAAGACCATACATCAATTTAACAGGACAGTTCCACTCAGAACAGGCCTCACCATGGTTGACCAAAGTTGATTGCATGTGGTCAGCGTCATATTCAGAGGTTGTCTTTGGGAATTAGACGTATGAGTGCTGCCAGTATTGCTGCAGAGGTTGAAGGGGTATGGGGGTCAGCCTGTCAGTGCTCAGACCATACGCCGCACACTGCACTGTTGCCCCAGAAGGAAGCCTCTTCTAAAGATGATGCATAAGAAACAGTTTGCTGAAGACAAGCAGACTAAGGACATGGATTTTACTGGAACTATGTCCTGTCATCTGATGATACCAAGATATACTTATTTGGTTCAGATGGTGTCAAGCTTGTGTGGTGGCAACCAGGTGAGGAGAACAAAGACAAGTGTGTCTTGCCTACAGTCAAGCTTGGTGGTGGGAGTGTCATGGTCTGGGGCTGCATGAGTGCTGCTGCCACTGGGGAGCTACAGTTCATTGAGGGAACCATGAATGCCAACATGTACTGTGACATACTGAAGCAGAGCATGATCCCCTCCCTTCGGAGACTGGGGCGCAGGGCAGTATTCCAACATGATAACGACCCCAAGCACACCTCCAAGATGACCACTGCCTTGCTAAAGAAGCTGAGGGTAATGGTGATGGACTGATAAAGCATGTCTTCTGACCTAAATCCTCTTGAGCATCTGTGGGGCATCCTCAAACAGAAGGTGGAGGAGCGCAAGGTCTCTAACATCCACCAGCTCTGTGATGTCGTCATGGAGGAGTGGAAGAGGACTCCAGTGGCAACCTGTGAAGCTCTTGTGAACTCCATGCCCAAGAGGGTTAAGGCAGTGCTGGAAAATAATGGTGGCCACACAATATATTGACACTTTGGGCCCAATTTGGACATTTTCACTTAGGGGTGTACTCACTTTTGTTGCCAGCGGTTTAGACATTAAAGGCTATGTGTTGAGTTATTTTGAGGGGACAGCAAATTTACACTGTTATACAAGCTGTACACTCACTACTTTACATTGTAGTGTCATTTCTTCAGTGTTGTCACATGAAAAAATATAATAAAATATTTACAAAAATGTGAGGGGTGTACTCATGAGAGATACTGTATTTACTGTATACTGCATATCGCTGTGAAGTAATGTCAGTATGTGATGTACTTTATTGAATTGTGATCCAAATATATGATTTTATGATTTTTTTCACATATTGGTTTGCAAATATTGACCTTTTTCACAAGTTATATTTGAGGTAGTGCTGTAATCCTCTCTTGAGTAATAAAGCTAGAGAAGAACCGATGAGGACTGGATGAGAAGTTGTTAATGAGACTGACAAAATAGGTTTGTTTGACAGCATTAAAAAAGAGATTGTATTATTGGAGGGCAAATTTGTACAGGGTGAGTTCTTGCATGGATTTAGTTTTACACCACAGTCTCTCAGGCACATGCCTTTGTCTCTTCTGGTGTCATCTGTTTGCCAATGTTGTAACGGTTAAGATCCAGTTCTTTGTGTAGATAGAGGAGCAAGTCCGTTCAGTAAGGATGACAGAAAACCTTTGTAGACAGAAGCTTTGGCAGGACAGTGGTAACATTTTGTCATAGAGGTGGTCAGCAGCAGAACAGGAAATAGAAGGGTTAAAGTGCCGAACGCTTTTATGGGTAATCGCATGCTGCTTGGAGAGGTAGAAGTAAGTTGATGTATCTCTTATGACTTGTTTTTGAAGCAGAGTAGGCTGTATGTTGTTTTGTGTATAAAGTTTGTTGTAGCTAAATTATAGTTGTATGTGGATATATAAAGGGCAAATGCAAAATAAATATGCTATTGGAAAATTAAGCCTAGCAAGCAAAAACAGATCTATTTTTGGAAAAGCTACCGCTACAGGAGCAACTGATAAGTTATAAAATAACCTCCTTCACGCCCACACAGTAATAAAACTCAAATTGAGCACTTTATCAAATGTGTTTTGTTGCTGTAATTGTCCTCTTAAAATAACATTTAAGCTTTCACAGATGTGAGGCTTTGTGTCCAAAGCTTTGGAGATATTGCCTACCCCTTCAGGTTGGATCTGGTTTGCAGGCACTGAATTCTTGTATGCATATTAGAAGACACCATTTGCTCATTAAAGATATGTTTTCTAGCTGGATCATGAACAAATTCCTTTGATACATTTGATTGTTAACAGTTCTATTAAATTGTAGGAATTATGTGTGTCTAATAAATGTCTTTACAGTGCATTTCTAATGCCTAAATGGTTGCCAGACGTGAGTAGTCTGATCAAAAATAGGCTATTTTCCTGTAAACTGGATTTTAAAGAGTGATGTGTAGAGCACAGAGAGTGATTTTCAAACCTTATTAAGCTTATTGCAGTTAATAATAGGGTTAGCCTTTAAGTTTTCTTTCTTTATATTTTAACATGCCAGAGAATATCTTGTGCCTTTTGAAGGACTCTACTGTACTGAGAAAAATTCACAGGCTGCCATTGCTGATCTCTCTGCCATTGGATCAAGTATCCTGACCATCTCTGGCTTAGATAGTGAGTCAGAGATCCAGAACAAGTACTGAGTATGTTAATACAGATAAAACAAATGTGCAGTGCAAGAATAATGCAATACAGTTAGGCAATATTCCAAGTAAATATATATTAAACATATGGTAAGTGTAATGATCAAATAAATCAGTAAAATTAAAATTGTGCCATTCAACAGGAAAAAAAACAACCTTGGACAAGTCAGTTTTGTTTTTTAGTTTTGTTATGTTTTTAATGTTTGCAGGAAGATTTTCTGCAAGGTCTACAGCACAAAACTATCAGGTAATCACATCTAGGCTACAGATAAAACAAATGTGCATCCCAAAAATAGTGCAGTCCAAAATTAGATTCATCTGTACCATGGATGTCATTACCTGATTGTTTTGTGCTGTAGATATTGCAGCAGATCTTCCAGCAAACATTAAACAATGTTATAACAAAACTAGTGTAGCACTAACCCCCAACAGGGCCCACTGATTTGTCCTAGGTTCTTTTTCCAAGTTAGTATAGTGGTAGCCAGGCACACAGCAACAGTCACTGTTTCCGGCTAAATTTACAGTCTAGAGCAGTGGTCACTAAATGGTGGACCATGGTCTAAGAATGGCCCCAGCAGCGCTGCAGCCTGGACCGCTAGCCTGCCATGACAGATCCACCGCTGAGCAGGGTGGTCATCATGGCAACACGACATCACGTGTGCGCCCTGCCCCTTTCCCTGTCTCTCCAGCTCCAGGGCCATCCTGTGCCGCACTGACAGGTCTAACTAGCACCTGCTGGAAGACTAGGGCTGTCCCCCCCTCCAGCCACACTGTAACAGGTCCTTCCCTTTCACCACACGGAAAGCATCCATGCCACCCTGTGCCACACTGACAGGTCCGACTGGCACCTGCCAGCTGTGGAGGAGGAGGAAGGGCAAGCTGGACCATGCTCAATGTAGCTCAGGAGAGATCACATGCAGAACACACACGGGTGGGACCTTAACCCCCACAATACGGGGGGTGACACTTCACTGCTGATTTATTATCCCAGTGACTTCCATTCTAATGTCACCCTATAAAAACAGGGGCCCCTGGACTGAAGGTAGAAGTCCCTCTATGGAGGGGCCCCAAGCCCCTGAACTGGAGGTAGCAGTCTCCCTACTGAGGGGCCCCTGAACTGGAGGTAACAGTCTCTCTATAGAGGGGCCCCTGGGCTGGAGATAGTGGTCTCTTAGAGTGGAGAGCCTGCATAGTGAGATTGCCTCCTCCATTCTAGAAGCCCCTCCATAGAGAGATTGTCATCTCCAATCCAGGGGTTCCTTAATAGGAAGATTGCAACCGCAAATCCAGTGGGCCCCTCAAAAGGGAGACTGCTACCTCCAGTCCAGGACCCTCTGAATAGGGAGACTGCTACCTCCAGTCCAGGGGCCCCTCCATTGAGAGATTGAAACCTCTAGTCCAGGGGCCCCTCCATAAGAGAGACTGCAACCACAGTCCAGGGGAGCTTTTACAGGGAGACTGCTACCTCCAGTCTATTGGCCCCTCCAAAGAAAGATTACAACCTTCAGCCCAGGGGCCCCTCCATAGAGAAAGTGCCACGTTAACCTTCAGCAACCAATAAGTAAGTGGTAATGATGAACAGTAACCAATAGTAAACAATCAGTGAGTGGTAGAGATGTACAGTGACCTCTAGTAACCATCAGCAAGCAGAAATGTGCTGGAACCCCTAGCAACTAGTGAGCCATAATGTGTGCTTTAACCTCTAGCAACCAATCAGTGAGCGGTATTGATATGCTGTAACCAATAGCAATCTCTGCCTCATCTGCTGCAGAAAACCGATCTTGAGTCTGGCTGCTATTTATTGTATGTCTCAGAGCAGGTGGAGAGCAAAATTGTAATGTGTAGCGCCCAAAAAAACAGCTACCCAGGGTCCAATCAATATTAAAGTTGGCCCTGTACACAAGCGTCCTTCAGCAATGATCCCGGCACAGCTCCTGTCTGCCCTCAAGGTAGTGTTTAGTCTTACAGGGGCACTCTGATGGGCACATTGAATGTTAAGGGGCACTCTGATGGGCACATTTTATGTTAAGGGGCACTCTGACAGGCATATTTAATGTTAAGGTGCACTCTGATGGGCACAGCATAGAATGTGCCCATCAGAGTGCCCCTTAACATAAAATGTATCCATCAGAGTGCCCCTTAATATAAATGTGCCCATCAGAGTGCCCCTTAACATAAAATGTATCCATCAGAGTGCCCCTTAATATAAATGTTCTCATCAGAGTGCCCCTTAATATAAATTAGTTCATCAGAGTGCCCCTTAACATAAAATGTGCCCTTATTTTATGTTAAGGTTCACTCTGATGAGCACATTTTATGTTAAGGGGCACTCTGATGGGAACATTTTATGTTAAGGGGGCACAAATGGGCACATACTGTGGAAAGGGACACTCTGATGGGCACATGTGATTAAAAGGGGCACTCTGATAGGCACATGTGACAGAAAGGGCACTCTGAAGGGCAATATGATGTAAAGGGGCACTGTGATGGGGAAATATGATAAAAATGGGTACTTTGAGTGTAAGGGGCCACTCTGATGAGAATACCTGATGTAAGGTGGCAATGTGATGGGAATACCCGATGTAAGTTGGCACTGTGATGGGGACAACTGATGTAAAGGAGTACTCTGATGGGCACACCTGATGTGAATACATGATGTAAAGTTGCACTCTGATGACGACACCTAATATAAGGGGGCACACTAATGGGCACACCCTATTTGAACCTCGGTCAGAAGATAATTTTAGTGACCAGACCTCCTTAAATTTTAATTCAATACCCCTGGTCTAGATGTTTGTCTTTTTGAGATTTATTGCTAAATAAACTTGGATGGGGTGGGGAATACTCCAGTAACACAAAGCAAAAACAAGAGGACACTTTTAGTGCAGTCCCTCCAATAGCAACTAAGGGAATAAGTAACTCTTGAGAAACTATAAGAACTCTCCCTATTTGAGGAAGCTCTGGCACTGATGCACAGGGGGGTGGTAGCAGCACATACTCACTATTATTCTACACTCAGTTTTGTAAACTCACAATGTTCCTGGATACTTGAATTCCTCCTTCTAATATCAGTCAGACATTTCTCCTATGAACTCTCCAGACCAGATCCTCAGTGAAATCCCTGAGTTAGTTCCAGCAAGTTTCATCAAACAGGCCCCCCAGCTATAGCATAGCTAGGACCTTGATGAGCTCCTGTAAGAACTTCAGCTGCACTTCCCAGAAGGGCAGCAGCCCTTCAGGCTTGGAACATCTCCTCCTGGACAAGAACAGGGCTGCCTCATGTCCCCAATTATTTATGTGCTCCCCAGCCACCTACTAGGTATCCTCCCCCAGAGATTGGCTGAGACCACATTAATATTCAGACTGTGGGTTTGCCTCTTCTAGTCCGCTACATTCCAGAATCCTCCAGAAGTCAGGGGGAAGCAGTCAAACCTGCAGCAAGTGAAGCCTAGAATAGCCAAAAGCATAAAAGCATTAACAAACTGCTCTACTGATTACTGGGGACAAAAAATATACAATTTACCTAGCCTATCTAGGAGGGTGCTACATCAGCATTTGCTACAATATTCAAACCAGAGATTTCAATACTTTTTTGCAATACTTTTTTCCTATAGCTAGATGTCCTCAGCCTGCTAGCCAGGATCATTCAACCCAATTTTCCTGAGCCCAGGTCATTCTACACCCACCCCAGTTTGTGAAAGAACAATAGAAAGAGGAACCAGCAATGTGATAAGCTCATCTCTCTGTTATTCTGATTTTTCTTCCTATCAGCATGCTTCTTGTCTGCAGTTGGATTGATTGGCTGCCTGTGTTGCTTTTTCCATTCACTATCCAGCTCTGCTGTACATGCATTGTAAGATGCTGATACCAGGTCAAATTCAGGTATTTACAATATTTGCATTAAAAAATACATTTAGTGATGTATTATTATATTAGTAATTATTTGTGCATTTTATATATTTTATTAATATATTTATTGAGTGAGCTTTATGCCTTCCCAAGCCATTCTGAACTATTAGAAACACCTCCCAAGCAGTTGCACCTTTTTCCAGGGTCAGAAAAAATGTTCAATTTTATATAAGAATGAAGTTAACACTTCTGAATCAGAGCAATCTAAAAATAGATGTCATAACCTCACCCCAACTCAAATATGATTTCTAACAAATCTATATCTCACTGTAATCCATTAGCAAACTAGAGGTGCAGCCAAGGGCCATAATAACATAAACACAAAAACATTAAGCATTTGGTGACAGCAAATTCCTGATCTGAAATATGTGATGTATGGTCCACTTGTGAGTCATGCCTTGAACATCCCAAAGAGACTCTTTAGTTACCAGCTAGAGTGAGGTGTGACACAGTTTGTTTATTGGCCTTACTGAGAACTCTAATGTGCTGCAGATACATTCTATTGGTAATTGTTCATTTTCCTGGCTGGTGGACATCAAGCTTTCTACACAGAAGCAAGACCTCAGAAAACACAAGCTTGATGTCTGGACACCCCCAGGTTCCTCCTATTGACCTCATGAATATATCATCTAGAAAATTAAAAATCCAGAAACAAATCACTGGAAAGGCTCGTGTAAATGAATACACTGTGAATAAATGTCCAAACTAGTGTAGCGCTACCCCTGTAGGAGTCTCTTGGTAGATTGGATTCTTCGTTTTTTTGGATCAATTCTGAGAGCAACCTCAACCTCACTGACACGCCAGATTAAACAAATGGATACAGCACTGCTACTGGGAGCACAAATAAAGATAGCAACACTACTTTAGTAGTAAGTTTGTATTAGGCATATACAGTACATACAATCACCCAGCAGGTACTGATAACCAAGTATGTCATCTAACATCAAGCATAATACAACAATGATATACACTCTATTGCTGAATTACAGCATGCATGCATATAGGTGCAATGAGCTAAACTTACAGGAATACAATACCCAGAATAGAGTAAAAAAGGAAAGCTGAGCCAGACTCTGGTAAAAAGAGAGAGGATGCATGCAACAAAGGTTTAGTATCAAAAAGCAAACATCAGACTGGTTAGTGGTAAATGAATCCCAATATATTGTCAGGGGCAGCAGTAAATAGCAGTATGCATATATATGAGTAAGTAAAGGACTAGGAAAATCGCAGTTCACTAAACAAAAAGTTCACTATGCTATATCAGCATAGAATGGAGTTCTATGCAGCTAAATTAGAGTAAACCTGGTAGTCCACAAAATGAACAATATGTAATGGCATTAGAAAACAATAACAGCAATCAATACTGCAATAACTGCTCTGTAAACAGTAGTCTATAGTCACTTTTGAGTGTACTCTATATGAAAGGCAGCAATTACATTTAAAACTCCCTAATGAGGACAATAGGCAAAGTTCTTGTAAAGCAGCTATCTGAGTGAGCAGCCTTTAGCACTAGTTCTTCAGCGGCGGGACCCAGTCTTTATGGTGGTGCATATGAGTACAGTCCCATTAAAATCTGCATGCTAAAGCATAATAACAATAATGGCACTAGTTATATGGCCAGTCTCTATGTGCCCAGTCTCTACTAACAGTAACAGGTTAATGGCAGCAGTGTCCTCAGCAGGCAGCGATGTGCACACCTTGGTCTCTTTGCCGCAAAGAGAAAATTCCTCCATATATAGCCTGTGCAAATTCAGCTCTCTGTCTCTTTATATCCAGCTCACATTGGGAATTGTAGTTCTATAGTCCATTGACACCCATAACATGATCCTTGCCCAGCAACACATCTACCATGATTCAATGCTGCTCATAACCAAGTCTCTAGACCTCCTTCTGCTTGTCAGTTCCCACTGGTGGATGGAGGCAAGGTAGTGTTAACCCATTCAACTGAAGTCCATTGGGAGCACAGAGAGCACTGCAGCAAAGTGTCCAAAATCACTTTATCTATAGCCAAGCACTTGGCTACACTATTTTAAAATGTGGTGAGAAACGGTTTTGTACTTCATCACTGCCCCTGCTTTTAAACCACAAATCTAAAGTGATAAATCACAAACTTAAACACAAATCTGCTACTAATTATTATTTATGTGCTATGACATGACAAAGGGAACCATACAAGAGCTTGAAAGATATTTTAATTGTGATGAACTGGCTTGTATATACTAATAGCAAACTTGGCATCTAAGACTTTATGGCTGCTGGAATGTTATGTTTTATATTTATACCAATAATCACATCCTTAGGCGGGTTTGGAATTATGAACTGCCACATCTGATTCACAAGGAATGTATTAAGAGAAACCTAGCATAGATGTGAACTTAAAAGAGGAGACTTTTATCTCTACTCAGACCAATTAAAATCTTAAAGTTGAAGATTATATTTTGCCTTCTCAGGTCAATTCCTCCCCATCAGCAATATGCTCAATATGAAATTCTTAAATAAAACCTTTGTTTAATTACATACCTTATTTAAGACCCAGTAATGTCATCATTGAGTCTCTTTGCTTCTCCATGCAATGCGAATGTAAGAGAGGCTTCGTGGTTGGCTAGAATTGGCACCAGAATCACAAATCCCCTTTCCCTGCTCCTTTCCTACTAGAACACTGCCCCTCCTATTGAGGACAATCCCTCTGCCACTCCATGCCAGAGGCCTCCACGTGACATTCCTGGCCATTGACCTTTATAAGGAAGGTCATTGACCTTTAAAAGGAAGGAATATTCACACATAAAAGTAGGTTTGCTGCACTTTCCTAAAAGAATTTAGGGAATGGCATAACAGTAACATCACATTAGCATACATTCTGGAGTCACTTAACATTACATAGTCAATCAAATTTAGTGGATGGTTCATAGTAGTCACATATGAAAGCATATACGGCACTTTTAACAGCCATCTCCCTCTAACAGTATCTCTTTCCACTTGATGTCATTAGTACTTACAGGACTGGGCTCTCTGTAGACACTCCCTCCCTAGGTACACCTCTCCTGGGAAACTCCAGGGGAGTAACCTTACTCAGGGAACTCTTGGCTTGGCCTTAAAGACCTGGGTTAAACCTGAGCACTAACTCAACCATGACATCACTGCAGGAGGGCCCTAACTAAAATGGGCCTAGCACCTGATGACACTGCTGCAACCAGACACTATTCTGGTACAGAGCCACCAAGTCACATATTAGTTAACTGCACTTGCCTAGACAAGGAACCAGCAGGGTGCTGTACATAACCTTTTAAAAACATACCTTTTCTGAAAACATCAGCACTCTGCTGATGTTAAGTACATATCAAAATGCCTTGATGGGTGGATGAATGACTAGAAGTTCCTAGGCAGGCTGCATTTCTATGCAGACCACCCTAGGAAATGCCCACATATAATGCTGTGCTTCCATGATTGAAAAAAACTGAAATCAGATTGTGCTGCCTTGTATTACACAAGGCATTCTTTAGCATTCAGCAGTGTCTGTCCCCTTTAAGGCTAGGGACGTCCTGTCTGCTAACTTGGGAGGAAGTGACCTCATCTCTTCAGACTGGAGAAATTCTACTATGCAAGTAAATGTGGGATGCTGTTCTCTCTTCATATATGGGCTTGATTAGACCCCCAAAGTCTGTAAGTACCCCTCCTATGTACTGAGGAATGGTATGTATATAGCTAGGTAGTTAGATATGTACTCATGTCTGTTTTATTATGTTTGTATTTCAGTTTTACCGCGCGCATTTACATTCATTCACATTTCATGTACTATGATCACATGTTATCAGTAAAAGATCATCGGTTATCAATCATCGACTCTTTGCTGTGTAGACATCAAAGGTTATACTGCCTGTTACCCTTTGTAACCCTTTCATAACTGCAGAGAAGGCAGGACAGTAAAAAGACTTACACGGTTACTTCAGAGCACATTGTGTGAAAACGCTACAGCAAGCCCCACAACACAGAAAAGACTCTTAACTGTTAATACAGCAGTACGTGTGTGTGAAATCCCCACAGCACAGCCAGTCTAGGCATAGCAAAGTGAAACTAACTCAGATATGAAAGATATCACTAAATTAACCCTTCCTAAAATCTCGTGCAAACAGGAAGAAAATATGCACAGTACGCTGGAAACTAGGTCACAATGCAGCACGCCGAGAACTTATAACAAATCGGATCTGTCGTCATCCAAAGCAGAAACCGCCAGATCTAAGCGTTCAAGTTCCAGGCATTCAAACGTCACAGACCTATCGTCAGTCAGTGCTGGGGCAGCCAGGAGTAAGCATATAAGTTCCAGACATTCTAGCGTCACAAACTTGTCTTCAGTCAGCGCTATCGCCGCCAGGGCACAAGCCAAGGCCGAGGCCGCATGCGCCATGGCCTCCTATGCCATACAGGAAGCAGAGCTTATGAAAGAGCAAAGCTACCTAGATGAAGAGCAGAAAAAGAGACAAGCCGAAGGGGAAGCTGAAATAAAAAGGAGAGAAGCAGAAACGCTAAGGAGAAAGGCAGAAGTACAAGCCTCTTTACACATACTCCAGCAACAGAAAATAGCTGCAGCAGCCATAGCTGAAGCCGAAGTTCTCGCGAGAGCTGCAGATATTCAGTTTGTAGAGAGCGATGTACTGGAAACCCCGATAACACCTCTCAGTACATTCCAACGCACCCGTGAGTACGTGCAATCACAAGCAACCCTGTACCCTGATAAACAGCCTAGTGACGCACCGAAACCATCAAGGACCCAGTTGGGAGCAGACAGCTTTGATGTTACGCATCACTACAAGACTGAACCGGAACCGCCACGTGATAAGTCAACCAATCACGGGCTCAGATACCAAACCGCCAACACGCTAAGAAACCAAGTAGATGGCGATATAACCTCTCCTCGTGCAAAACCAGATCTAGACTACAATAGAGGAGAGCAACCATCTGACCAAAATAGACTTAGTCAAATACCTCAACGAACCCATCAGTCACTATTAGAGATGAGCGAATCGAACTAGGCGAAGTGGAATTCGTTTCGAATATTAGGAAAATTTCGATTCGCGACGAATCCGAAAATTAGCATACTTTGGATGCGCGAATCGAAATTTTTCCTAAAATGGCGGCGACATGTGCGGCGACGGAGTGGGGATGTCTGGGAAGGCGCGCAGACAAGGCGCGCTGACCCATAATGCATTCATTCATGACATGTGATCGCATTAGCCAATCAGCAGCCAGACAGCCAGCACTGTGTAATGGTCGAGCTATAAATGGCGGCCATTTTAGAATTCTCCATTTGCCTCCAGTCATTCAAGAGAGGCAGAGCTGTCTGTATTGAGGGAGAGAGTTAGGGACACAGAAACGTTACTTAGGGCCAGAGAAACGTTACTTAGGGCCAGAGAAACGTTACTTAGGGACACAGAAACGTTACTTAGGGCCAGAGAAACGTTACTTAGGGCCACAGAAACGTTACTTAGGGCCACAGAAACGTTACTTAGGGACACAGAAACGTTACTTAGGGACACAGAAACGTTACTTAGGGCCACAGAAACGTTACTTAGGGCCACAGAATCGTTACTTAGGGCCACAGAAACGTTACTTAGGGCCACAGAAACTTTACTTAGGGCCACAGAATCGTTACTTAGGGCCACAGAACCGTTACTCAGGGCCACAGAAACGTTACTTAGGGCCACAGAAACGTTACTTAGGGCCACAGAATCGTTACTTAGGGCCACAGAATCGTTACTTAGGGCCACAGAAACGTTACTTAGGGCCACAGAAACTTTACTTAGGGCCACAGAATCGTTCCTTAGGGCCACAGAAACGTTACTTAGGGCCACAGAAACGTTACTTAGGGCCACAGAATTGTTACTGAGGGACACAGAATTGTTACTCAGGGACAGACACAGAATTGTTACTCAGGGACAGACACAGAATTGTTACTCAGGGACAGACACAGAATTGTTACTCAGGGACAGACACAGAATTGTTACTGAGGGACACAGAATTGTTACTGAGGGACACAGAATTGTTACTGAGGGACACAGAATTGTTACTGAGGGACACAGAATTGTTACTGAGGGACACAGAATTGTTACTCAGGGACAGACACAGAATTGTTACTCAAGGACAGACACAGAATTGTTACTGAGGGACACAGAATTGTTACTGAGGGACACAGAATTGTTACTGAGGGACACAGAATTGTTACTCAGGGACAGACACAGAATTGTTACTCAAGGACAGACACAGAATTGTTACTGAGGGACACAGAATTGTTACTCAGGGACACAGAATTGTTACTCAGGGACACAGAATTGTTACTCAGGGACAGACACAGAATTATTACTGAGGAACAGACACAGAATTGTTACTGAGGGACACAGAATTGTTACTGAGGGACACAAAATTGTTACTGAGGGACACAGAATTGTTACTCAGGGACACAGAATTGTTACTGAGGGACACAGAATTGTTACTGAGGGACACAGAATTGTTACTCAGGGACAGACACAGAATTGTTACTCAGGGACAGACACAGAATTGTTACTGAGGGACACAGAATTGTTACTCAGGGACACAGAATTGTTACTCAGGGACAGACACAGAATTGTTACTGAGGGACAGACACAGAATTGTTACTGAGGGACACAGAATTGTTACTCAGGGACACAGAATTGTTACTGAGGGACACAGAATTGTTACTCAGGGACACAGAATTGTTACTCAGGGACACAGAATTGTTACTGAGGGACACAGAATTGTTACTGAGGGACACAGAATTGTTACTCAGGGACACAGAATTGTTACTCAGGGACACAGAATTGTTACTCAGGGACAGACACAGAATTGTTACTGAGGGACAGACACAGAATTGTTACTGAGGGACACAGAATTGTTACTGAGGGACACAGAATTGTTACTCAGGGACACAGAATTGTTACTCAGGGACAGACACAGAATTGTTACTGAGGGACACAGAATTGTTACTCAGGGACACAGAATTGTTACTGAGGGACACAGAATTGTTACTCAGGGACACAGAATTGTTACTCAGGGACACAGAATTGTTACTCAGGGACAGACACAGAATTGTTACTGAGGGACACAGAATTGTTACTCAGGGACACAGAATTGTTACTCAGGGACAGACACAGAATTGTTACTCAGGGACACAGAATTGTTACTCAGGGACACAGAATTGTTACTCAGGGACACAGAATTGTTACTCAGGGACACAGAATTGTTACTGAGGGACACAGAATTGTTACTGAGGGACACAGAATTGTTACTCAGGGACAGACACAGAATTGTTACTCAGGGACACAGAATTGTTACTCAGGGACAGACACAGAATTGTTACTCAGGGACACAGAATTGTTACTGAGGGACACAGAATTGTTACTGAGGGACACAGAATTGTTACTGAGGGACACAGAATTGTTACTCAGGGACAGACACAGAATTGTTACTGAGGGACACAGAATTGTTACTGAGGGACACAGAATTGTTACTCAGGGACAGACACAGAATTGTTACTCAGGGACAGACACAGAATTGTTACTGAGGGACACAGAATTGTTACTGAGGGACACAGAAGTGTTACTGAGGGACACAGAATTGTTACTCAGGGACACAGAATTGTTACTCAGGGACAGACACAGAATTGTTACTCAGGGACACAGAATTGTTACTCAGGGACACATAATCGTTGAATTAAAGAGTATGTCAGACAACATGCAGAGGAGTGGCAGAGGAGGCAATGTTTTAGGAGCGAGCAGACGTGGCAGCAGAGGAAGGGGTCGAGGCAGCACTAGTCGCAGCCAGAGGCCATTGCTCCCGGTGTCATCCAGCGGTCGTGTCTCCACCGACAACCCTGCCGTCATCGATTGGTTGGCTCGGTCGTCTTCCTCTTCCCAGGTCACCTCTGACACCTACAGCCAACGGTCGGTGGGTACGTCAGACACAACCGTTAGTTGGCATGGCCCGGGAGCAAGCCCACTGAAATCACGTGTCCTCAACCTGCCCCTGTCCTTTGGTGTTCCCTCACCAAGCGAAGTATCGCATGCTGTGGGCTCAGCCCCACTGTACAGTGAGGAAGAGCTAACAGAGGGCGGTCAGGAACGGGGGGAGACATCCGTCCTCTTTAGCAGCCAGGCGAAGAAGTAGTGGCGAGGAGAGTGGCTCGGTAGCCGGTCTAGAGACAGGTCTGTCTCCTGACCCACACGCAGCCGAGGGGGCTAGTGGTGAGGCGGAGACCCTAATTGATGATGATGAGGCTGATCGCACTTGGCAGCCTCGTCGTCATCAGGCTATTGCTTCCGCATCATCAGGAGAAGAGGGTGGCAGCTTGGCAGCGAGCAAAACAGTCGGTGGGTTGCCCAGGAGGCAGCAGGGTCGCAGCAGTGTCAGTGCAGGCAAACGGTCACGGAGTAGAGCACCAGCTCCACTGCAGCCTACCACCACGGCCAGTAGTGGTGCCGGTGTGCACAGAGGAAGTAGCAGTCAGCCAGTGAGGAGTAGCGGGGGCAAAGTTTCCTACTCGGCGGTGTGGC
This sequence comes from Staurois parvus, assembly GCF_062004578.1. NCBI lineage: Eukaryota > Metazoa > Chordata > Amphibia > Anura > Ranidae > Staurois > Staurois parvus. The sequence goes on along the minus strand of NW_028317929.1, from coordinate 540,963 downwards.
AATTTTTCGTCAAGCCGCCCGAGGAAGTAAACGTAGCCGTATGTCGACTATGTGGCCAGAAAGTCAAGCGTGGCCAGGGGGCCCATGTTGGGACTACAGCGTTGCGGCAGCATATGCAGCGTCGCCATTCGGTGGCCTGGGAAAACCGTGATAAAGATACGGCGGTTCTGCCTGCCCCAGCCCCCGCTCCATCACCCGCTCCGTTACTTGCTCCGTCACCCGACGTCAATCGCCCTCTATCAGCCAGTCAAGGCTCCAACACCTCGGCTGAGGGGAGTTGTCGCTCGTTGGCATCTTCCGCTTGTTCAGATGCTCCTTCTCCTGCTACTCCTCTTCACGGATTCCGTCAGCAGTCTTTCTTGGAATCCGTTTCCAAGAGACAACAGTTTGCGAGCACGCACCCGACGGTGCAAAAGCTGAACGTCCTCCTGTCCAAGTTGCTGGTGCTGCAGTCCCTCCCTTTCCAAGTGGTGGACTCAGCACCTTTCCGAGAAATGATGGCTTGTGCCGTGCCGCGGTGGAGAGTGCCAAGCCGTCATTTCTTCACCAAAAAGGCAGTGCCAGCCCTGCATTCACATGTAGAAGAGATGGTGGGCCAGTCTTTGAGCATGTCGGTCTCTGCCAAAGTGCACGGCAGCGCCGACGTGTGGAGCTGTAACTACGGTCAGGGACAGTACATGTCATTTACGGCCCACTGGGTGAACGTCGTGTCAGCACAGCCGCACCAGCAACTTGGACAGGTCACGCCGCTTTTGCCTCCACGTTTGCACGTCCTTGGTCCACAAAAGATGTCCGCCTCTACCCCCTCTTCTTCCGCCGTGTCCTCAGCCGCCACCCCCGTGCCAAGTCCCATTACCCGACCGGCATATCACATGTGCAGGGCGCAACGGTGTCACGCTGTGCTGCACCTGGTATGCCTTGGCGAACGTAGTCACACAGGGGAGGAACTTCTCAGTGTAATGAACAGAGAAATCGACAGATGGCTGTCTCCGCGCAAACTTAAAATCGGAACCATGTTGACCGACAACGGAAAGAACATGGTGTCTGCTCTGCGTCAAGGAAGGTTGTGCCATGCGCCATGCATGGCTCACGTGTTCAATCTGGTTGTCAAGCGGTTCCTAAAATCCACCATCCCACTGCAAGACATCCTTAAAATGTCACATAAACTTTGCATGCATTACAGCCATTCCTACACCGCAAAGCACACCCTCCTTGAGCTGCAGCGGCAGAACGGAATTCCACAGCATCGCCTGATCTGCGACGTTGCAACAAGGTGGAATTCAACCCTACACATGTTAGACCGCCTTTACGAACAGCGAAAGGCCATCCCCGATTTCCTGATGTTACAAGCGGATAAAGGTACTCCCCTGTGTAACTTCGATGTCAGCCATTGGCAGCTCATGCGTGACACCTGCCGCTTGCTCAGGCCCTTTGAGGAGGCCACGCTATTCATGAGTCGGCAGGACTATGGGATGAACGACGTCATTCCTCTGTTGCACGTCCTGGAACAAATGCTGTTAACAATGGCTGGTCAGGGTGCGGTAGACGTGGCGCACAGATCTCAACGCCACATGACCCCTGTGGGGGCAGGACAGGAAGAAGAGGAGGAGGTAGAGGAGGACATTTGTGCTCAGGAATTATTGAGTGAAATGGGTGGTTTTTCCACTCAGCGGACAGGAGTGGAGGAGCAGGAGCATCTGGTAGAGGAGGAGGAGGAGGAGACAGAGGACCCAGACGCACCGTGACAGTATGCTGTGGAGATGGAGGCAGGGAGTCCCTCGCATTCCTTGGCACAAATGGCCCATAGCATGCTCGGTTGCTTGCGTAGCGACAGCCGAATAATAACCATCAGACAGAGGGATGACTTTTGGCTGTCCACCTTGTTGGACCCTCGCTACCGTTCAAAAATGGTGGCCTTTTTCACACCTGCTGAGAGGGAGGCCAAAATAACGTACTATAAAAACCACCTATGTAGTCAGTTGGTCTCTGCCTTTGTGCGCCAACGTCCATCCTCAGACACTGTGGGCCCTGTGCGCTCGCGTTCCGCTGCCATGGCAGCAGGGGAGGGGTGGGGTGGTAGGAGCAGTGGCAGCTCCACCAGCAGCGGCTGCCTCAGTCTGCAGTCGATGATGAGTAGCTTTCTTCACCAGCGCAGTGAGGAAACTACTAACCAGCCGCAGCAGCAGCAGCATCAGGTGGACCTGGAGCAGGACCTCAAACAACAGGCTTGGGCCTACTTGGACAGCACCCTGCCAACCGAGGTAGACAATCCCCTTGACTACTGGGCAACGAAACTTGACCTTTGGCCCCAACTAGCTGAATTTGCCCTTGAAAGGCTGTCATCCCGGCCAGTAGCATGGCATCGGAGCGCGTGTTTAGTGCGGCAGGAGGTATTGTAACTCCGCGGAGGACACGACTGTCCACCCAAAGTGTGGAGAGACTCACGTTTGTGAAAATGAATCAGGCATGGATTAGTCTGGATTTCAAACCACCAGTTCCTGACACAACTGACTAAATCCGCCATGAATCATGCCCCAAACATGTGCCACTTTCAGGTCTCCTCACACTGCTGGTGTGTTCCATTTTTTGTCATAGGGTGCTGGCAGATTACGGGCCTCCCATAGCTGCTGCCAGGCCCCTAATCTGCCATGGGCCCCTGTACCGCCTCCTCATGCTGCTGCCAGGTCCACAGTGCGTCATGCCATGTGCCACTTTCAGGTCTCCTCACACTGCTGGTGTGTTCCATTTTGTCATAGGGTGCTGGCAGATTACGGGCCTCCCATAGCTGCTGCCAGGCCCCTAATCTGCCATGGGCCCCTGTACCACCTCCTCATGCTGCTGCCAGGTCCAGAGGTTCTCATGGGTCCCTGTACGGCCTCCCATTGCTGCTGTCTCCATCGCCACACTCTGACATGTGCCACTTTCAGGTCTCCTCACACACTGCTGGTGTGTTCCATTTTTTGTCATAGGGTGCTGGCAGATTACGGGCCTCCCATAGCTGCTGCCAGGCCCCTAATCTGCCATGGGCCCCTGTACCGCCTCCTCATGCTGCTGCCAGGTCCACAGTGTGTCATGCCATGTGCCACTTTCAGGTCTCCTCACACTGCTGGTGTGTTCCATTTTATCATAGAGTGCTGGCAGATTACGGGCCTCCCATTGCTGCTGCCAGGCCCCTAATCTGCCATGGGCCCCTGTACCGCCTCCTCATGCTGCTGCCAGGTCCACAGTCTCTCATGGGTCCCTGTACGGCCTCCCATTGCTGCTGTCTCCATCGCCACACTCTGCCATGTGCCACTTTCAGGTCTCCTCACACACTGCTGGTGTGTTCCATTTTTTGTCATAGGGTGCTGGCAGATTACGGGCCTCCCATAGCTGCTGCCAGGCCCCTAATCTGCCATGGGCCCCTGTACCGCCTCCTCATGCTGCTGCCAGGTCCACAGTGTGTCATGCCATGTGCCACTTTCAGGTCTCCTCACACTGCTGGTGTGTTCCATTTTGTCATAGAGTGCTGGCAGATTACGGGCCTCCCATTGCTGCTGCCAGGCCCCTAATCTGCCATGGGCCCCTGTACCGCCTCCTCATGCTGCTGCCAGGTCCACAGTGTCTCATGGGTCCCTGTACAGCCTCCCATTGCTGCTGTCTCCATCGCCACACTCTGCCATGTGCCACTTTCAGGTCTCCTCACACACTGCTGGTGTGTTCCATTTTTTGTCATAGGGTGCTGGCAGATTACGGGCCTCCCATAGCTGCTGCCAGGCCCCTAATCTGCCATGGGCCCCTGTACCGCCTCCTCATGCTGCTGCCAGGTCCACAGTGTGTCATGCAATGTGCCACTTTCAGGTCTCCTCACACTGCTGGTGTGTTCCATTTTGTCATAGAGTGCTGGCAGATTACGGGCCTCCCATTGCTGCTGCCAGGCCCCTAATCTGCCATGGGCCCCTGTACTGCCTCCTCATGCTGCTGCCAGGTCCACAGTGTCTCATGGGTCCCTGTACGGCCTCCCATTGCTGCTGTCTCCATCGCCACACTCTGCCATGTTCCACTTTCAGGTCTCCTCACACACTGCTGGTGTGTTCCATTTTTTGTCATAGGGTGCTGGCAGATTACGGGCCTCCCATAGCTGCTGCCAGGCCCCTAATCTGCCATGGGCCCCTGTACCGCCTCCTCATGCTGCTGCCAGGTCCACAGTGTGTCATGCCATGTGCCACTTTCAGGTCTCCTCACACTGCTGGTGTGTTCCATTTTGTCATAGAGTGCTGGCAGATTACGGGCCTCCCATTGCTGCTGCCAGGCCCCTAATCTGCCATGGTCCCCTGTACCGCCTCCTCATGCTGCTGCCAGGTCCACAGTGTCTCATGGGTCCCTGTACGGCCTCCCATTGCTGCTGTCTCCATCGCCACACTCTGCCATGTGCCACTTTCAGGTCTCCTCACACACTGCTGGTGTGTTCCATTTTTTGTCATAGGGTGCTGGCAGATTACGGGCCTCCCATAGCTGCTGCCAGGCCCCTAATCTGCCATGGGCCCCTGTACCGCCTCCTCATGCTGCTGCCAGGTCCACAGTGTGTCATGCCATGTGCCACTTTCAGGTCTCCTCACACTGCTGGTGTGTTCCATTTTGTCATAGAGTGCTGGCAGATTACGGGCCTCCCATTGCTGCTGCCAGGCCCCTAATCTGCCATGGGCCCCTGTACCGCCTCCTCATGCTGCTGCCAGGTCCACAGTGTCTCATGGGTCCCTGTACGGCCTCCCATTGCTGCTGTCTCCATCGCCACACTCTGCCATGTGCCACTTTCAGGTCTCCTCACACACTGCTGGTGTGTTCCATTTTTTGTCATAGGGTGCTGGCAGATTACGGGCCTCCTATAGCTGCTGCCAGGCCCCTAATCTGCCATGGGCCCCTGTACCGCCTCCTCATGCTGCTGCCAGGTCCACAGTGTGTCATGCCATGTGCCACTTTCAGGTCTCCTCACGCTGCTGGTGTGTTCCATTTTGTCATAGGGTGCTGGCAGATTACGGGCCTCCCATTGCTGCTGCCAGGCCCCTAATCTGCCATGGGCCCCTGTACCGCCTCCTCATGCTTCTGCCAGGTCCAGAGTCTCTCATGGGTCCCTGTACGGCCTCCCATTGCTGCTGTCTCCATCGCCACACTCTGCCATGTGCCACTTTCAGGTCTCCTCACACACTGCTGGTGTGTTCCATTTTTTGTCATAGGGTGCTGGCAGATTACGGGCCTCCCATAGCTGCTGCCAGGCCCCTAATCTGCCATGGGCCCCTGTACCGCCTCCTCATGCTGCTGCCAGGTCCACAGTGTGTCATGCCATGTGCCACTTTCAGGTCTCCTCACACTGCTGGTGTGTTCCATTTTGTCATAGAGTGCTGGCAGATTACGGGCCTCCCATTGCTGCTGCCAGGCCCCTAATCTGCCATGGGCCCCTGTACCGCCTCCTCATGCTGCTGCCAGGTCCACAGTGTCTCATGGGTCCCTGTACGGCCTCCCATTGCTGCTGTCTCCATCGCCACACTCTGCCATGTGCCACTTTCAGGTCTCCTCACACACTGCTGGTGTGTTCCATTTTTTGTCATAGGGTGCTGGCAGATTACGGGCCTCCCATAGCTGCTGCCAGGCCCCTAATCTGCCATGGGCCCCTGTACCGCCTCCTCATGCTGCTGCCAGGTCCACAGTGTGTCATGCCATGTGCCACTTTCAGGTCTCCTCACGCTGCTGGTGTGTTCCATTTTGTCATAGGGTGCTGGCAGATTACGGGCCTCCCATTGCTGCTGCCAGGCCCCTAATCTGCCATGGGCCCCTGTACCACCTCCTCATGCTTCTGCCAGGTCCAGAGTCTCTCATGGGTCCCTGTACGGCCTCCCATTGCTGCTGTCTCCATCGCCACACTCTGCCATGTGCCACTTTCAGGTCTCCTCACACACTGCTGGTGTGTTCCATTTTTTGTCATAGGGTGCTGGCAGATTACGGGCCTCCCATAGCTGCTGCCAGGCCCCTAATCTGCCATGGGCCCCTGTACCGCCTCCTCATGCTGCTGCCAGGTCCACAGTGTGTCATGCCATGTGCCACTTTCAGGTCTCCTCACACTGCTGGTGTGTTCCATTTTGTCATAGAGTGCTGGCAGATTACGGGCCTCCCATTGCTGCTGCCAGGCCCCTAATCTGCCATGGGCCCCTGTACCGCCTCCTCATGCTGCTGCCAGGTCCACAGTGTCTCATGGGTCCCTGTAAGGCCTCCCATTGCTGCTGTCTCCATCGCCACACTCTGCCATGTGCCATTTTCAGGTCTCCTCACAAACTGCTGGTGTGTTCCATTTTTTGTCATAGGGTGCTGGCAGATTATGGGCCTCCCATAGCTGCTGCCAGGCCCCTAATCTGCCTTGGACCCCTGTACCGCCTCCTCATGCTGCTGCCAGGTCCACAGTGTGTCATGCCATGTGCCACTTTCAGGTCTCCTCACACTGCTGGTGTGTTCCATTTTGTCATAGAGTGCTGGCAGATTACGGGCCTCCCATTGCTGCTGCCAGGCCCCTAATCTGCCATGGGCCCCTGTACCGCCTCCTCATGCTGCTGCCAGGTCCACAGTGTCTCTTGGGTCCCTGTACGGCCTCCCATTGCTGCTGTCTCCATCGCCACACTCTGCCATGTGCCACTTTCAGGTCTCCTCACACTGCTGGTGTGTTCCATTTTTTGTCATAGGGTGCTGGCAGATTACGGGCCTCCCATTGCTGCTGCCAGGCCCGTAATCTGCCATGGGCCCCCGTACTGCCTCCTCATGCTGCTGCCAGGTCCAGAGTCTCTCATGGGTCCCTGTACGGCCTCCCATTGCTGCTTTCTCCATCGCCACACTCTACCATGTGCCACTTTCAGGTCTCCTCACACTGCTGGTGTGTTCCATTTTTTGTCATAGGGTGCTGGCAGATTACGGGCCTCCCATTGCTGCTGCCAGGCCCCTAATCTGCCATGGGCCCCTGTACCGCCTCCTCATGCTGCTGCCAGGTCCACAGTGTCTTATGGGTCCCTGTACGGCCTCCCATTGCTGCTGTCTCCATCGCCACACTCTGCCATGTGCCACTTTCAGGTCTCCTCACACTGCTGGTGTGTTCCATTTTTTGTCATAGGGTGCTGGCAGATTACGGGCCTCCCATTGCTGCTGCCAGGCCCGTAATCTGCCATGGGCCCCCGTACTGCCTCCTCATGCTGCTGCCAGGTCCAGAGTCTCTCATGGGTCCCTGTACGGCCTCCCATTGCTGCTGTCTCCATCGCCACACTCTGCCATGTGCCACTTTCAGGTCTCCTCACACTGCTGGTGTGTTCCATTTTTTGTCATAGGGTGCTGGCAGATTACGGGCCTCCCATTGCTGCTGCCAGGCCCCTAATCTGCCATGGGCCCCTGTACCGCCTCCTCCTCCCCATTGCTGCTGCCAGGAGGCAGCAGGGTCGCAGCAGTGTCAGTGGAGGCAAACGGCCACGGAGTAGAGCACCAGCTCCACTGCAGCCTACCACCACGGCCAGTAGTGGTGCCGGTGTGCACAGAGGAAGTAGCAGTCAGCCAGTGAGGAGTAGCGGGGGCAAAGTTTCCTACTCGGCGGTGTGGCAATTTTTCGTCAAGCCGCCCGAGGAAGTAAACGTAGCCGTATGTCGACTATGTGGCCAGAAAGTCAAGCGTGGCCAGGGGGCCCATGTTGGGACTACAGCGTTGCGTGAGCATATGCAGCGTCGCCATTCGGTGGCCTGGGAAAACCGTGATAAAGATACGGCGGTTCTGCCTGCCCCAGCCCAGGGTTCCATTTTGTCATAGGGTGCTGGCAGATTACGGGCCTCCCATTGCTGCTGCCAGGCCTTAATCTGCTATGGGCCCCTGTACCGCCTCCTCATGCTGCTGCCAGGTCCACAGTGTCTCATGGGTCCCTGTACTGCCTCCCATTGCTTCTGTCTCCATCGCCACACTCTGCCATGTGCCACTTTCAGGTCTCCTCACACTGCTGGTGGGTTTCCATTTTGTCATAGGGTGCTGTATGGCCTCCCATTGCTGCTGCCAGGCCCGTAATCTGCCATGGGCCCCCGTACCGACTCCTCATGCTGCTGCCAGGCCCGTAATCTGTCATGGGCCCCTGTTGTCGCTTGTTGGCATATTCCGCTCGTTCAGATGCTCCTTCTCCTGCTACTCCTCTTCACGGATTCCGTCAGCAGTCTTTCTTGGAATCCGTTTCCAAGAGACAACAGTTTGCGAGCACGCACCCGACGGTGCAGAAGCTGAACGTCCTCCTGTCCAAGTTGCTGCTGCCAGGCTCGTAATCTGTCATGCGCCCCTGTACCGCCTCCTCATGCTGCTGCCAGGTCCAGAGTGTGTCATGGGCCCCCGTACCGACTCCTCATGCTGCTGCCAGGCCCGTAATCTGTCATGGGCCCCTGTACCGCCTCCTCATGCTGCTGCCAGGTCCAGAGTGTGTCATGGGTCCCTGTACGGCCTCCCATTGCTGCTGCCAAGCCCGTAATCTGCCATGGGCCCCCGTACCGCCTCCTCATGCTGCTGCCAGGTCCAGAGTGTCTCATGGGTCCCTGTATGGCCTCCCATTGCTGCTGTCTCCATCGCCACACTCTGCCATGTGCCACTTTCAGGTCTCCTCACACTGCTGGTGGGTTCCATTTTGTCATAGGGTGCTGTATGGCCTCCCATTGCTGCTGCCTCCACCGCCACACTGTGGCTCCACACTCTGGTTTTGGCCCCGTGACTGCCCAAATGAGTGAAGTGTGCGGTGATTCTAAGATCGACGGCACTCATCTGCATGTCATACTGACTGATAGTATTATTTCTCTTCCCCTGCAGACTCCAAGGGCATTTAAATTAAAGGTACAGTGTTCTGCACTAATATAAAGGCTCTCTGAAGCCTAGAAACACCCTTTTATAAGTTAAATTCGCAGCGAATATATTCGACTCGAATCGAAAATTTTTCACGAATTCGCCGAATCAGTCGAATCGAATTTTTGAATAATTCGCTCATCTCTAGTCACTATCAGCCAGTAGTCCCGCGTTTGTACCCAGAACAAATGCACCTGACACAGCAAGGGTTACAGACGTGTCGAAATACCTGATGCGCCGTGAGATGGTGAGCACTGGTCTCTTGAAGTTTGACGATCGTCCTGAAAACTACTGGGCCTGGAGGTCATCCTTCCTAAGCAGCACCCAAAACTTAGAGCTGACAGACATAGAGAAGCTCGACCTACTCGCCAAATACCTAGGACCAGAGTCCTCAGAGCAGGCCAAAAGAATCAGGTCAGTGCATGTCCATGATGCAACAGCAGGACTTGCGATGGTCTGGCGGAGAATGGAAGACTGCTATGGGTCACCTGAAGTAATAGAAGAAGCACTTTTAAAGAAAATTGAAACTTGCCCGAAAATGACAAACAAAGACAATCAGAAGCTGAGAGAGCTCGGAGACCTACTCCTAGAGATAGAAGCAGCAAAGACTAGTGGAACTCTGCCAGGTCTCTTATACTTAGACACAGCACGTGGAGTAGAGCCCATAATCGAGAAGCTCCCTTTCAACCTGCAAGAAAGGTGGGTCTCTCAAGCACCCAGATGCAAGAAAGACTATCAAGTTGCATTTCCACCGTTTGTCTTCCTCGCTGAATTCGTTGTAGACCAAGCTAAGACACACAATGACCCAAGCTTCGCCTTCCTGAACAAGAGAGTTGCAAGCTCCCCAAGGACAGAGAAGCAGCCGCCAGTACACTACAAAGAACGCAGAGCAACAGTGTCTGTGCGGAAGACAGAAGTACCGCCTGAGGCTGCAGCCAATCAGGAAGACAACACAAGTAAGGAAGTTGAGGATCCAGACAAACAGTGCCCAATACACAACAAGCCTCATCCACTAAGAAAATGTCGCAGTTTCAGAAGTAAGACATTAGAGGAGCGCAAGGCTTACCTTAAAGACAATCACATTTGTTTCAGATGCTGCGCCTCAACGCAACATCTAACATCTTGCAAAAGACTGTAAGAGAGAAATACGGTGCACAGAATGCAACAATGACCGACATCTGTCAGCACTGCACCCAGGACCACCACCATGGAGATGAGAAGTTCCAGCAACTCAAGAAGATCATGGTGGGGAGGAAAAAGAAAGTGCAACACCAGCGATAACTTCAAAGTGCACTGAGATCTGTACAGAACCAGGACTCTCTAGATCATGCTCCAAGATATGCTTAGTCAAAGTGTATCCCAACGGTCTCAGAGAAAAGGCAGTGAAGATGTATACAGTTCTAGACGAACAAAGCAACAGGTCTTTAGCAAAGACAGAGTTCTTCGACCTCTTCGGGGACAAAGGAAGTTCAACTCCATACACCTTGAAGACATGTTCTGGAGTTATAGAGACATCAGGGAGAAGAGCAAACAACTACACCATCGAGTCATTAGATGGAAAGACGCAGCTGACTCTTCCTACCCTCATAGAATGTGACATGATACCAGATGACAGGTCAGAGATTCCCACACCTGAAGTGGCACGTCACTACCCTCATCTCATGCGAATAGCAGACAAGATCCCAACACTCAACCCAGATGCTGCAATCGTCCTTCTACTAGGAAGAGACATACTGAGAGTGCACAAGGTCAGAGAACAATACAATGGGCCGCACAATGCACCATTTGCTCAACGTCTTGATCTTGGATGGGTTATCGTTGGAAATATATGTCTGGATGGACTTCCCAAACCCGCAAAGGTGAATGTCTACAGAACAAATCTGTTGCAGAACGGTCGCACATCATGTCTTTGCCCATGTAACAACAGCATGCAGATTAAAGAGAAACTATCTAACCCAACACATCCCCAGAACATCCAGAGGTTCCTGGAAGATACAGCCTCAGCTGAAGATTCAGATCAGCTAGGCCACAAAGTGTTTGAGAGAACTCAAGATGATGACAAACTAGCACCATCTGTTGAAGATAACCTCTTCCTTGAGATCATGGACAGAGAAGTCTTCAAAGACAAAGCAGGCAGTTGGGTAGCCCCACTACCATTCCGTACACCATGACATCGTCTTCCCAACAACAGAGTGCAAGCAGAGAAACGCCTTGCGCTATTGCAGTGCACTCTTGAAAGAAATCCAGACATGAAAGAACACTTCCAAGAATTCATGCGGAAAATCTTTGACAAAGATCAAGCTGAAAAAGCACCAGCACTGCATGAAACACAAGAACGCTGGTACTTGCCAATATTCGGAGTGTACCATCCTCAAAAACCAGGTCAGATACGTGTAGTATTTGATTCTAGTGCAAAGCATGAAGGTATTTCCCTTAATGATGTACTTCTCAGCGGACCAGACCTGAACAACACACTTCTTGGAGTCCTTATCAGATTCCGAAGAGAACTTGTTGCAGTAACAGCAGATGTACAGCAGATGTTCTACTGCTTCCTTGTCCGTGAAGACCACAGAGACTACCTGAGGTTCCTATGGTATGAAGACAATGACCTCAACAAAGGTATCATAGAGTATAGAATGAAAGTACATGTGTTTGGGAACAGTCCCTCACCAGCTGTCGCTATCTACAGCTTAAGACGAGCAGCGCAGCAAGGTGACAGACACAACCCTGAAGCCAAACAATTTGTTATGAAAAACTTTTATGTAGATGATGGACTTGCTTCCTTCTCCAGTAGTGGAGAAGCCATTGACATTTTGAAAAGCACTAGAGACTTGCTAGCAGAATCTAACATAAGACTGCACAAAGTGGCTTCCAACAACAGCAAAGTCATGGAAGCATTCCCAGCAGAAGACCGTGCAAAAGACCTCAAAAACCTAGATCTAGGTATAGATTCACCACCCCTTCAAAGAAGCTTAGGGCTTAGTTGGGACTTGAAAACTGACAGCTTCACCTTCCGAGTATCCAGGGAAGAGAAGCCTTTCACAAAGCGAGGTGTCTTGTCTACGGTCAACAGTCTTTACGATCCCTTGGGGTTCGTAGCACCCATCACCATTCAAGGCAAAGCTCTTTTGAGAGAGATTACAACTGAGCTAGAACAAAGTGATTGGGACACACCTCTACCTGAAAAGAAAGAAATGCAGTGGAAGTTGTGGAAAGACTCTTTGCTGGAGCTTGAGCGACTTAGCATCCAAAGACCATACGTCTCTGTTTCTTTGTTACAAAACGAAGAGAGATACACGTGTTTTCAGATGCATCCACCGTGGCTATAGCAGCTGTAGCCTATCTTAGAGTCATAGACACTCAGGGACAAAGCCATGCAGGATTCATCTTGGGAAAGTCCAAACTGGCTCCAAGACCTGCTCACACAGTCCATCGCTTATAACTTTGTGCTGCTGTCCTAGCTGTGGAGATGGCAGACTTACTCATTGCAGAACTGGACATCGAGATCCATGCAGTGAACTTCTACACGGACAGCAAGATTGTTTTAGGTTATATCCATAACGCTTCAAGAAGATTCTACACATACGTGTCAGAGTGACACGTATCAGAAAGTGTACAAGTCCAGAACAGTGGCATCACATCAGTACAGACAAGAACCCTGCTGATCATGGGACTAGACTGGTACCAGCTGCTGTCCTCAAACAGACTAACTGGTTCACAGGTCCATCCTTCTTGACTGGACCAGAAACTGAAGAGACTGATCAGAAAGGAACTTTTCAGCTTGTAGAACCAGACCAAGACAAAGAGGTAAGACCTCTAGTTGCAGTTTACAAGACTCTAACCACCAGAGAAGGTCTTGGCTCATGTAGGTTTGAAAGGTTTTCCAGCTGGAAGTCACTCATCCGTGCCATAGGGAAACTCATCTGCTTGGCCAGATCCTTCAGCAAAACAGCCAGTGTTGACCAGGGTAACAATGACTATCTTGAGCGAGCCAATGTCACCATTATCAGATGTGTTCAGCAGGAAGCCTTTAAGGAAGAAATTCAATGTCTTCTCAAGAAAGAAGACCTTTCTAAACACAGCCCGCTCAGAAAGCTGAACCCTGTCCTTGATGAAGATGGAGTGATGAGACTTGGAGGTCGTCTACCCGCAGCTGATACGACTATTCTAGAAAAACATCCCATTGTCATACCCAAGAATCATCATGTTGCCGTTCTTCTGACAAGACACCACCACGAGCAAGTTGCACATCAAGGTCGCCACCTCACTGAAGGAGCAGCTGGATTGTGGATCCTAGGAGGTAAAAGACTAGTCTCCAGTGTGATTAACAAATGTGTAACTTGCAAGAAAATCAGAGGAAAACTTGAAGTCCAGAAGATGTCAGACTTACCTCCAGACAGACTGGCTTCAGATCCTCCATTCACAAATGTGGGCCTGGACGTTTTTGGTCCTTGGAACATTTCTTCTCGCAAGACCAGAGGAGGCAGTGCAGAGAGCAAACGCTGGGCTGTTTTTTTCTCGTGTATGAGTACCAGAGCAGTTCACATTGAGGTAATTGAGTCTCTATCTACCTCAAGCTTCATCAATGCCTTGAGAAGATTTTTCTCCATTCGAGGACCAGCAAAACAGATTCGTTCTGACTGTGGCACAAACTTTATTGGAGCCTGCAAGGAATTGAAGATCATTGCAACAGACTCAGAGACAAGTAACTATCTTCAAAACCAAAGATGCACTTGGATCTTCAATCCTCCTCATGCCTCACATATGGGAGGAGCTTGGGAGAGGATGATTGGAGTAGCTCGCCGCACTCTAGATGCAATGCTTCTAAAGATTGGATCTACTCGTCTCACACACGAAGTCCTAACCACGCTGATGGCTGAAGTCATGGCTATCATGAACGCCAGACCTTTGGTCCCAGTGTCTACTGACCCAGAGATGCCAACCGTCTTGACACCTGCAACGTTGCTGACCCAGAAGATGGAGATGGTGACAGCTCCCAACGGGGACTTTGATCTTAAAGACTTGTACACCAAGCAATGGAAACAAGTTCAAAGCCTTGCCGATATCTTCTGGAAGAGATGGAGACAGGAGTACCTGACGACCCTCCAACCACGCAACAAATGGCAAGCCGACAAGCCCAACTTACAAGTTGGAGATGTTGTTCTACTAAAAGACTCTCAGGCCCACAGGAACGAGTGGCCAATTGGACTCATTGTGGGGACTGATGCTAGTAGTGATAGCAGAGTCAGGAAAGTAGAGGTCAGAGTAGTAAAACAGGGCACCCCTAAGGTGTACCTTAGACCCATCACGGAAGTCGTTTTACTCCTTCCAGGAGTTTAATAGTGGCATATCATTATTATGCCAGGTGGGGAGTGTGCTGCCTTGTATTACACAAGGCATTCTTTAGCATTCAGCAGTGTCTGTCCCCTTTAAGGCTAGGGACGTCCTGTCTGCTAACTTGGGAGGAAGTGACCTCATCTCTTCAGACTGAAGAAATTCTACTATGCAAGTAGATGTGGGATGCTGTTCTCTCTTCATATATGGGCTTGATTAGACCCCCAAAGTCTGTAAGTACCCCTCCTATGTACTGAGGAATGTTATGTATATAGCTAGGTAGTTAGATATGTACTCATGTCTGTTTTATTATGTTTGTATTTCAGTTTTACCGCGCGCATTTACATTCATTCACATTTCATGTACTATGATCACATGTTATCAGTAAAAGATCATCGGTTATCAATCATCGACTCTTTACTGTGTAGACATCAAAGGTTATACTGCCTGTTACCCTTTGTAACCCTTTCATAACTGCAGAGAAGGCAGGACACAGATGAATGAATGGGGCAGACCAGGACAGCTCAGCTGGGGAAAAAATGGCTAGATTATGTTGTATGCCCTCTAGCCAGAAAATGTGGCAGGCTCCACCTGAAATGCTGCAGCTTCTAATGCACACTGGGAGTAAGCTCACAAGGTGCAGTATAAACAAAGTAAGCTGTATCAGTACAGGAGAGGAAACTCTACAACTGTAAGGCTAGGGTTCAGCTTTAAATTTAGCCAACCACTGACATACAAAAATAGTTATACTAGCAAGAACAATGCAGTACATTGAACAGTAGATCCACAACTGAGATGTCATGCCTGGCAAAGTATACCTATTTTTATTATTATTATAATACATGATTTCTCTTCTTTTTCCACAGAGGTGCACAAAAAACAAAAACCCAATAAGTGTACAAAAAAGGTGCAAGTGCAAAAATACTAACACAAAAAAGAGCACTTTTAGGCCATCCTCAAAGCGGTAGGATCTCTACCCTGATCGCCCGAGGTGCAAGGCTCCTGACAGGGACAAAGTGTTTCCAACATGGTCCACCTGACCAAAAGGCCTGGCAGACCCCTTTCCTTCTGATCAGCCAAAGCCGACCACCAAGTACTTGGTCGAGAGGCTGTCCCGAAGAGAGACCCCACCCCAGGGATCAGGGAAGGAAGGAACCTTAGGGCACACATCTTCCCCCTAGACATCAGGACAGGCCTGAGGACCCACACCCTCCATCCAGTGAGGAAAAAAACACACACATAAGTGAAAGCGAGACAAACGTGAGGAGAAAAAAGAAATAAAATAAATAAGTGGCCATGCAATTGTGCACTGGCTTGGCCCTGAGGCCTGTAGCAAACAAATTGCCCTGGACTTAGCCAAAAGGCCTAGCCCTAAAAGGCGCAGTGCAGAAAAAGTGTTTAGAACAGTGGCCATGTACACTTTTCACGCGTGGGATCCCACCCCCATGTGTTACTAAGAGCACTCCTGGGGCGGACCATGGCCAGACAAGGTAGACCCATTCAGATCAGATGGAACTGGGCCCCTCCAGTTTTCCAAGGGGAATTACTCCTGGGCCCGAACAGCCTGTGGGTGCCTTGGTTTCTGTTCCAGCCGGTACTAGCCTTCTGGGCCCCCATCATACCAGCAAGGGTACTATACAGCCAGCCAAAAGGCAAGAATAATGATGGAGTACCCCTAATGGACAGTGATAAGAACAGATACTACACTTGATTATACAGAATTTATATAGTGCTAACAGTTTACAATATATAGGGGGACAGTACATTTACAATACAGAAGGAATCAGAGGGCCCTGCTCATGGAGCTTACAATCCAAAGGGTGGGGAGGTACTTATTTTTAATTTTAAAGAGGAGAGCAGGAAACTGTCATAGTCGTTTGTTCCAGGTGGAAACAATAGGGATCAGGACAGATTTTTATCTATCCGATTTATCTATCCGATTTTATCTATCCGAACATTTCTCCCAATAATAGATACCAGTGAGCATTACCTCGTACATGTGATATTATAACTGAGTGCGGGTGGAAACACAACGCATTTGGTAACTGTCATCCCATGCCTACAGAAAAATATTAGTTCCTATAAATTTCCCTAGTTGTCATCATTGGCTAATGGAACCATGAACACCCCTTTCCTACATCTGTGATGTGATGGGACCTGATGATAGAGAAGACTGTATGGGATTGTTCTAGCTGAAAACAGCATACACCAGCTTGAGTGGAGTGATGAATCAGGCAAAGGGCCGGAAGAAACCTCCTTGGAGTCACTGGGGCCGTGCACCAGAAATGACATCACGGTGCACCGAAAGTGACCTCAGTGAAACGCAAGGAAACTGGCAGGGGGTACTGATACCTCTGCCTGACAGTGTGAAAGTTGTGATGCTGGCCGACAAAGTTGCCACGGAGAAGCGTTTTGCACACAATACATGCTTTGTCACAGTCAATTGGCAACTAGGAAGGCTGGAATATTTACAGTAAGTGTTGGACCAGGAAGTGGGGCAGTATTAACAGGATGGTGCGGCCAGGAGTTTTTGTATTTCAGTAGTTTTTATTAATTTTTAAACAGTTTAACACAGGAGCAACAAATCACACCCACGCAGGGGCTATCAATTGCACATAAAGAATTAGAAAGAATTAGAAAAAACAGTGCTCTAACACCAACAGAGCAAAAGGTGCGCCCACGCAGGGGCTATCAATGGCACTTAAATGACAAAAACATTAGCATAACACTGATAGTAACTCAAACTAAAGGCAGCTATCCACTGCCACACCAAAAACAAACAAAAAAAACAAAAGGAAGGAGGAGTACAAAAGAAAAAAGATAACAAAACCAAGAGCAGCGGTCTGAGATCGCCAATACCGAACAACATCACATCCCCAGACTAGCCGGGGGGAGCGTGGGAAAGGCATATTGCAACCACGGCTCCCATATTTTCAAGAATTTACGTTGGTAGTCATTGCAGATACTCAACATCTGTCCATTGAGCATCATAGTGGTCATACGGTCCTGCACCCCCTGAAGGGGGACAAATGGGCTCTTTCAGGCCTGAGCAATTGTTCTAGTGGCCGACAAAAACAAATAGGAAGCCAACTTCTGCTGATGAGCCAAGAGGCCCGGTATGGGACAATGAAGCAAAGCATACCAAGTATTCCGGCATATGGAGAGATGGAACAAGGTGAAAAGGAGGCCAAACACACGAGACCAAAAACGAAACAGTCTCGGGCATGACCACTAGATATGCAATACATCACCACGATGATCACAACCCCAAAAGCATCGATCACTGCAGGCAGGGTTCGCCTGGGCCAAACGAGCTGGAACCCAATACCAACGAAACAATACTTTGTATGCTGCCTCCAGCATGGTCGTATTAAATGAACATTTAGCTATAAGCGACCAGGCCCTATTCCAGTCCTCCAGATCCACGACTGCCCCCAGGTCGCGTTCCCACTGAACAACATATGAAAGAGAAGTATGCGTCGTGCGTCTGTTCAAAGCTGCATAAAGAAGGGAAATAAGGCCCGGATGTTGGCAAAGCAGTTCAAAGGCAGATTTCTGGTACGGGAAAGCGGAAGTGCCCCGCAGTGAGATCAGCCAATGCCGCAATTGAAGGTAACGAAAAAATTCCACTGGAGGGACATCCCGTGACTTCCAAAGACAATTCCAGGTAGGGAAGGACCGAGAAATCAAAAAGTGTCGCACCTGCGAAAAACCAATGGCCACCAACCAAGAAAACGCCCTTGGTTGATCTAAACCCGGTGGGAAGAGAGGGTTGTTAGTAATTGGGAGCAAAGGAAAGAAAGGTGACATCAGGCCACTGGAGTAACGTACCGAGTCCCACACTTGTAAGCCATGGAGCAAAATCGGACAGTAGGTGTAAAGATTCCAGAAGAGAGTGGGCCTCCTCCGGCATGGCAACAGAATGACTGCAGCTCTGGTAGTTGAAGGTGAGGCGGAACGGAAAGCCTTAGGCGTATTTAATTCTACGGTTCACCAGGACCAAAGTGAAGGGCTTCAACTGGCGGCACGTCTGAAGAGTGGTCTGGGAGAGGTCCGCAAAGAGCTGGTAGCAATGCCCCTGAAATCTGAGGTCTGGGTTGTTTCTGGCCGCCAAGAGGATAGTTTCCTTAGTGCGGTAGTAAGTGAACTTGATGATAATGTCCCTCGGGGGCCCATCTGGTTGTCTGCCCCAATGCACAGTGTATGCGGTCAAATTCGAGCTGGTCAATGGGAATGGCGGGCGTCAGCTCCTGAAACAGAGCAGTAGCTGTGGAGGTGAGATCTGTGACCGTTTCTGGGATACCCCGTAATCGCAAATTGCCGCAGCGGGAAAATGTTTTGAAATCCCCAAGCCGGAGCAGCGCATCTGCTAATTCTTTCAGTGACTTTCAATGACCGTGGCCGCAGCATCCCTTTTATCCTCGAGATCGTTCGTCCGATTGCACAACTCCCAAATTTCTCGCGAAAGACTGCAGCATGGACTTGAAGCGGTGCAGGAGCTCAGCATCCCTCAGAACTGGAGTGGGAGACTGCAGGGATGTCTCTGATGCCAGGTCGTCATCACCTCTGGGATCCGGCCCACCCGCGGGTAGCGGCAGCGGGGGACACAAAATCGAGGCCGGGGCTTCAGTTGCGGCATCCGGTAGAAGATGCGAACTCACGGCCGGGGCCCTAGAACCCTCCGGCGGTGGACCCGAAATCAAGGCCACGGCTTCAGATGCAGCCTCCGGCTAGTAGGCCGCAGATTCTGGCAGGAAGCCGCTGACTTCTTGCCCATCGGGGCACTGGGGGACAGGAGGCTAGGAGGGATTGGAGGGAAGGCAGAGGACCCGAGGGCTAGAAATTGGCCGATGTACCCAGCAGCCGAGGAGCAGGCCTACAAAACGGCCATCCTGGTAGCTTCTCACGAGCGCCCCCCCCCCCCCCCGGCCAGGAGTTTTTAAAGGTGCATACACCAATTTGATTGTAATAGCAGACCAACCTCATAATACGCTGTCAATAACATGGCATATGCATTAAAAAATAGAATTAAAACAAATAACGATGCTTGGTCAGTATGATCACAGGGTTAAGATAAAATAATGGAACAAAAAAAGGGAAAGGAACATTTATAATCATCATGTACAATGCAAGAAAATATATGAAATATCTATCAAAATGTAGATACCCAATACGTAACTGTATCCAAAGAGAAGACTGGTAAAAATAATAATATGTAATACATAAAAATACAAAGACTAAAATAAAAGCTATATGCAGGATTTTTATAGAAACACATATTGCAAGCCATGTGGCTTATAAATCACTAATATATTGTAATTATATTACACAATGCACCTCAGGGTCCTCATTCAACCTATCTGGTACAGTTGTGCCCGATTTAAAAATCCAATAAAGAAGGAAAAATCTTTCATTCAGGGTCAGGGATCTGTTAGTGACACATTGTATAGCTAGAACCCCATTTTTTAAAAATCTTTATCATGGTATTGGAAACAATGCCATGGAACACTGTATTGGTCATTACCATCTATGATGAGTTGATGATATTCGGGTCCAATTTAAGAACATTCCAATGTTTGTGGATAATTCCTGAAATGGCTTTGTATTTGTTGTCAAAGCCAGTAATAAATCTAACTGTACAGGAATTATTGGTAGATGGCTTGCTCTTTTTTTAGAGGGGCAGGTAGGTATTAGGTTTGTACATCTGAAATAAGACTATCCTTTTTCTAGGAATTTGTTTGTTAAAACAAATAGATGAGGTAATCATCTATTCTAGAGCACTTACGTCTCAGACGGTGAAATTGACCGCAAGCTGGATGGTGTCAGTTACTATAATGTAGGTAAGAATTACATTGCACCCCCCCACCCATCATGATGGCTACCCCAGCATCCTCAATAGATGGTATTGCACGTGCTCGACGTCATGACATCACGTGCATGCTCATCGCGGTTCCCCGGCCCACCTCAAACAGCAGGGTGTGCGGTCGGCAGCTTCCTCCACAGCTGTCACCATCAATGCAGGGTCTATTTAAAGTCTCCAATAATATCAGATGTCCCTCTGTCTGTAAGAATAACGGCATCCTTTCCTTGTTTGTTCTCAAGGATGTTCCATGGTAAGCTGCCACTTGCTGTTTGTGAGGTTGTATACTTGTGTATATTATTTAAAAGATCTCTGGTACTCCTTTTTATACTATTTTATACTTAGACATAGGATCTCACCTACAGCTCTGGGGTACACGTATTTTCCATCTATTGTCAACGTTCCTGGCACTCTCAGAATAGGCATTAACAGAGGTAATTAACCTTGGACTCAGTATTGAGAACTTTATATAATTCAATAGTGCATTGGTTATTTGTTTCTTATATTTTAAAATTTATAAAATTATAGAGGGTGGGCTGTGAAGGTGTGCCACTGGTAGTACTCAGCCCCTGCTCTTGCTCCCCGTGGGTCCAGGTCATGCAGCTGAGATGGGCCCCCTAAGACAATTGTTCACCTACTAGACACAACCAATGGTCCCTATACCTCAATGATAATTGTAAGCTATGTTGACACATTATTCCTATTGTATCTGCTTATCTGTGCTGAATGTATATGTTGGTGCTGTTATTATTTGTACCTTATTTCTTGTTCATACATGCAGGTATCGCACCGGTTTTCCCTGATGAAGACTTGATTGTAGATGAAACGCATTGAAAATTATTACTGGAGAAAGTTATGTTACATTGTATTGCATTTTGACATTGTTCCCTCTGTAGGTACTGTTGTTCATAGACACTCTCCATCCAATCTGACAGAGCATGAGCTATTTTTAAAAGAAGAATGGGCAAAATGTCACTCTCTAGATGTGTAAAGCTGGTAGAGACATACCCAAAAAGACTTGCAGCTGTAATTGCAGCGAAAGGAGGCTCTTCAAAGTATTGACTGGGGGGGGGGGGGCTGAATACAAATGCACGCCACACTTTTCACATATTTATTTGCAAAAAATTTTGAAAACCATTTATCATTTTCCTTCCACTTCACAATTATGTGCCATTTTGTGTTGGTCTGTCACATAAAATCCCAGTAAAATACATTTATGTTTTTGGTTGTACCATGACAAAATGTGGAAAATTTTAAGGGGTATAAATATTTTTTCAAGCACTGTACCTGCTGTAGGTTTAGAATAATTACTTGTCAAATGAGGTTACCGTCATGTGTTAACTCTAGATCTAAAAAGAATAGTTTATCCGGATCAAATACAGAGGTGAATGTGAAGCCTAAAGAACTGATATTACAGTGGGAGAGAAGTCATTGGGGGAACCTCACCAAATGATATTAATATCATCTTTATACCTGCCGTAAAAGGCTAGGTGTTGGGCAAAAGGCTATTACCCCAGATGAACTTCTCCCAGAAACCCATGGCACTGTTCACATAGACTGTGGCAAAATTTGTGCCAATGGCTGTACCATGGGTCTGTAAATAGAACTCATCGGCAAAAGTAAAATAATTATGCTCTAAACAAAACATCGTACTGTCTACCAGGAACTGGGATTGTGTACAGCTCAAGTGGGATAGAAAAGAACATAGTGCTATCAGTCTGACTTGATGGGGTATAGAGGTATATAGAGAGACAACATCTAATGAGGCCTAGTAGTAATCCTTATCCCAAGAGTAAGATCTGAGCAATTCTATAACATGTCCTGAATCATGAATGTACAAGGGTAATGATGAAACAATAGTACACAAATAATACCAATTGATTCTCATGAGCAGCCAAAATACAAAAAATATTATAAAATTATATAAGTATTATTACACACTATATCAACTTATTCAGTGAGTGTAACTAAATAACTACAAACCAGAAAGCAGCTCACACTTACACATACTCATAACATGTGCATAACCCCAAAAAATATCACATGTGAATACAAACAAATATAATCAATTATAGTGAACAATCTTAATTGTAAATGCGATGCATCTTCAGCTTCAAAAAAACTATAGCTAAATGTCTTCTTAAGATTAATCCACCACCACAAACACCAGATGTGTCCTCACCTGGAGGTTTTGACCTCACACAAAGTTAGGTCAAAAAAAGCATGTGTCCCTTGAACTGGACATGCAATGGCGAGTATATCTTGTATATAGAATCTTCCTCCAGTGGTGAACGGTCCCTTTAATCCTTCCTCCTCCACTCAGCATGCAGCAGCATGCAGAAAAAATTAGTAGAACACAATAGTGCTTTATCCTTTTAACCAACTGCTTTATTAAAAAACATAAAAATGGCCACTCACATTGTGTAGGTGCTCAATCACACCTGATTTCATGTGCATATATCCAAAATTACACCTCGTGTACATATACAGATAGTCTCCATTTCCCTGATCTGTGGCATCAGTGTATCGGCTGACCGTGAGCGACTTTTCTTTTTCCCTCTTAAAACATTACCCCCTTCCCCCCCCTCGAGCCCCCCACTCTGCATTCTTTCACTACCTCTTATCTAAAGCAAGAATATCCTACCCATCTACCCACTCTATATCATCCTACATTTCACTTTTTCACATTTACTCCAGAGTTTTCCCATTTTTCCCATTTCGCATAGTATATCTCCATCTTATCTTGCTGCATATAGTAGAGCTTCTCCATCCTACTAATCCAGTTCACTCTTTCTATCCAATCCTCCTCTTTCGGTACTTCTGTTTTCCTCCAATACTTAGGGATCAGACTTTTTGCAGCATTCATATAATACCCTAAACCTAATTTCTTATATTTGCTAACTGATAGCTCTGAACTATGCAGCAAACACATCTCTGGAACTAACCCAATATTTATCTCAGTTATGATCTCAATTAAATGTACTATTGTTTTCCAGAATACTTGAATTTTTGGACATTCCCACAAAATGTGATACACTGTCCCTACTTCTCCACACCCTCGCCAACACCATGGTGATTTTTCCCCACTTATCTTATATTCTATGCTTGGTGTAATGTGCCATCTTATCAAACATTTATAATTTATTTCTACATCCTTCAAACTTACATTTTCGTGGACTGATCTATTTATTTTTTTTCTGTTTTTCCTCATCTAATACCACCCCCATATCTCTTTCCCATTTCACTATGTGCATTGGTTTGGTGTTTGTGTCTAATTCTGTGAGAATTCTATATATTTTAGCCGTGTTTCCTATCCTCCTGTGTATCCAACAACCTTTCAAACAAATTCCAATCCTTTTTCATTCTCAGAGGTTTTGGGAGATTTCCCCAAAAACATTTTAATTGGTGATAACGCCACTCATCTAACCTAGTAAAAATCTTTCCCTTTTCCTTTGCCAAATCTTTAAAAGACTTCAATTTCCCCTGCCCCATTATATCTCTCAGTTGGACATCTTCCTTTTTAAACCATCTACCTGTTATCTCCTCTCTACCTGGGGGAAAAAATTCTGTATTTCTTAGTGGCATTAATATAGAATTAAATTCCCACTTCATATATTTGTGTACTTTATCCCATTCCTTTAATACATTTACAGTGTATAAACTTAAATTCTCCTTCAATCCTCTATATTGTGCCAGTAACCATATAATTCTATTCAAATTAGTTCCACAAAGTGTATTTTCAATTTTTACCCAACTTTTCCCCTCTAAATTAAACGTCCAATCAAAAATTCTCCCTAATATTACTGCTTTGTAATATCTCTTAATATGTGGAACTCCCAGACCACCCTTCCCTTTGTCTCTACTTAATATTTCATAGGACACCCTCGGTTTTTTATTCCTCCAGATGTATCTTGTTATCATTTTTTTTTATTACCTTGAAAAAAGCTTCTGGGAGTTTAATTGGGATCATTTGAAATCTATATAAGATTTTCGGTACAATTATTATTTTTACCAGGTTTATATGTCCTATCCATGATGGGATTCCTCTTTCTAAAGTTTTTAATTCTTCCTTCACTTCATTTAATAATGAAATATAGTTTAGTTTATACAGATTCTTATACGCCGTAGTGAGCCTTACTCCTAAATATTTTATTTCTCTTTCTTTCCAGATGAAGGGGAATTCCTTTTGTATTTTCTCTTTTTCACTTTTTGGGATATTTATATTTAGGATCTCAGTTTTTGTTGGATTCATTTTTAAGTTTGATAATTCCCCATATTCCTTCAGTGACTTCATTAAGTTTGGGAGTGTTATCCTGGGATTCCCCACATAAAATAGCAGATCATCCGCAAAGGCCGCCACTTTATGCTCTATGTCCCCTATCTGAATTCCCTTTATATCTCTATTCTTCCTTATTGTGGACAACAAGGGCTCCAATGACATAACATACAACAAGGGGGACAAAGGGCAGCCCTGTCTTGTTCCATTTGACATCCCAATGGGCTCTGTTTTTTCCCCATTTACTATAACAACTGCGAAGGGCTCCCTATACAACTTTCTAATCCATTCCCTCATTCTAGCTCCAATTCCCAGGGCTTCTAAGGTATCAATCATGAAGCCCCAGTCTACTCTATCAAAGGCTTTTTCAGCGTCGATCAAGAGAACCACCTCCCCTTTTCTACTTTTCTGAATAAGCATCAGGGATCTCAAGCCATTGTCCCTGCCCTCCCTCCCTGGGACAAAGCCCACCTGGTCCCCATGTATCCATTCAGGCATAAGCTCTTTCAACCTATTCACTAAGACCTTTGCATATAGCTTGGTGTCTGAGTTCAACAATGAAATTGGCCTATAGCTAGAACACTGTGAAGCGTCTTTTCCTTCCTTATGTAACAATACCACATGAGCCTGTATAGATTCTCTCCTCATGTCCATCTCTCCTCCCAGAGCATTCATATATTTCTCCAGTTTGGGAATTAGTAATTCACAAAATTTTTTATAATACCTCACCGTGTAGCCATCCGGTCCTGGTCTTTTCCCCGTCTCCGTGCTTTTTAGTGCTACTTTTATTTCTTCTTGTGTAATTTCTGCTTCTAGGGAGTTTAACTGAGCTTCTTTTAGTTTTGGTAGACCCGCATTTTTTAAATATATCTTTCTTTTTTTCCTATTTTCAGTTTCCATATTATTTACTGCGTCATAGGGATGTCAAGGTCCTACCTTTTCCCAGAGATTGTGCGGCTTCATGTACTGGCGTCCATCTTGGGTTTCTGCAGGGCATGGTGGGAGTCTTTTATGCCTTCAGGTCTCTGAGGTCCATCCGCCAGAGGGGTGTGGCTGAGTACATATAAGCCTGTGATCCGCACATGCTCTTTGCACTTGTGTCTTGTGTCCTTGTGTCATTACAGCTCTGTGTATACTCTCGTGACTCTTCTGGTATCTGACTCGGCTTGTGACTAGACCATTCTCTGTGTTTTCCTTTGATCTGACCTTCCGTTGCTGAACCCGGCCCGTGACCTGTGATTCTTGTCTACTGTTCTGTACCGGGGGCCGCGACCTGGTTCCTGGCTGCGTCAAGTCCATCCCCACCATCAGGGGCCCTGGTGAAGGGCAGCCTGGGACTTAGACTCCGTGCCCTGAGGGACTTCGGTCTGTTGGTGGTGGTTGTCGTCAGTCAGTGCGTTACCCTGCCACTAGGCTTACCTGTCCGTTCCACAGCCCTGCCCTGACAAGGGATTGATGTTATACAACTTTCTGTAATAATCCATAAACACCTTTGCAATCTCCTTATTTGAATGAACCAGTTCTCCCTTAGAGCTTTTTATTTTATTAATAAATTCCTATTTCTCTTTTTCCTTAAGGCTCTCATTAGGTATTTTCCTGGCCTATCTCCCCATTTATACCTCTCACTTAGCACTTTATTATAGACTCTCCTTCTCTCCTCCTCCAGCAAAGTCTCTAGCTCCTCTTTCTTTTTTATTATCTTCTGCTTGATTTCTTTTGCTATACTATTTTTATGTGTCTGTTCCAGGTCAGATATATCTTTTAAGAGCCCACTAATTTTCTCTCTCCTTTCTCTTTTCTTTCTTGCCCCAATCACAATCAGGATACCTCTTATATATGCCTTATGAGACTCTCACACTGTAGCTATCGACACATCCTCTGTCTCATTCTCTCTAAAAAATCTCTCAATTTCTTTCCCAATCTTCTGGGCAGTATCCTTATCCAGGAAAAGTGCTTTATTCAACCTCCATCCTACCTAATCTGTTTTCCCCCTTCCCCATCCCATCCTCAATACAACAGGGGCGTGATCTGAAAGAGTCATTGCTCCTATGTCTACTTTAACCATTGACTCAATAAATCGATGTTCTATCAATATGTAATCCAACCTTGAATACGTCTCATGTGCATTTGAGAAGAATGTATAGTCTCTATCCTTCATATGCATAATTCTCCATGTGTCTACCAAATGAAACTCATGGATCACCTTCTTTAGTAATCTCAGAGATCTACTCCCCTCACGCTGCACAGAAGAGGTTGTATCTTTTTGTGGGTCCATACAGAAATTAAAATCCCCGGCCAATATCAAACGACCCTTTTTAAAATCCATCAGTTTTTTTAGCACACCTTTCAAATATATCTCTGGCTTCATATTTGGACAGTATATATTAGCTACTGTACACTCCACCTCCTGCATTTTACCCTTCAAAAACAAATATCTCCCCTCTGGGTCCACTTTTCTATCCTCCTACTCAAAGCTTATATTTTTTTTGAACCCTATTGCCACCCCTTTTGCTCTCCTAATCAGGGAATCTGCATAATACCATGTTGGATAATCTCTAGATTTTAACTTAACCTTGGATTATATCTCAAGATGTGTCTCTTGCAAAAATACCACTGAAGCTACTCTATGATGAAGTTCTTTAAATAACCTAAATTTGTTCCCAGGACATTCAACCCCTTTACATTATAAGTGATAACTTGTAGTTCTTCCATCTTTCTTATTTCCCTCCTTTTCCCTTCCAACCCTCCTCCTCTTTTTTCCTTGCTTTAGTACCCCCCTCAATCCTGCAGAGTGTTAACCCTAATATTAATACCCCCCCTCCCCCCAACCCCCCCCTACCCATTTTTAGGCAACTATTATACCTATTAATCATTTGTGGGTCAAACTCCGCACCTTTGAGTTGATACTAGGGGTCAAACTCCACCCATGGACGGCTCCTCCTCCCTCTAACCTCCCCAGTATCCTCCATCTTTTTATTAACTCCCTAAAATTCCAGGTGCCCCTTGAAACAGAACTAGATATTGTACTATAAGAAAGACTAAAGGGCAAAGAAGAAGAAAGAGAGAGAGGCATGAGAGAGAAAAAAAAAAAAAGAAACACAACCCTCTCTCCCCCCCCATTCCTCCCCACCCTAATTCCTCCTTCTGACAGACTGCCAGTCCTAATGTCTCATTATTCCTATCTCTCTCTCCTCTTCCTCCCATCCGGCAATCTCCATTCTTTGCAACTTAAATTTTTCACAGAAATCTCTCAGGTCTTCCGGAAATCTCAAATAAGCTGTAACTCCATCTTTCCATCCAATTAGGCACGCTGGGGGTCCCTCATCTATAAAACACATTCTTTTTCCTCATCTGCTCTAAAAGGGGATCTCCTTCTCCACAAAGTCTCCGGTGTAAGATCTGCATATATCTGGATATCAATTTCTCCATATCTAATTGATGCTTTTCCTTTGATCTCTCTCCAGATCTCTGAACCTTTCTGTCATTGGCAAACAGTTTTTTAATATCAACCTTCCTCATAGACATTTGCAAGTCTATGAAAACCTCAAATTTATCAACATTTTTATCCGGGGCATATTTAAGACCTAATTCTAAAACACGGAATTCTTCATTTGTAAATATGGTGTCACTTAGATTAAAAAATTACTTGTCCTAAGGCTATAACCGACCATACAGAGAGGTTGAGCGTATAATTAGGAAACAGGTAATATTTCAGAGATTATAATTATAATTTGGCATAGGTGATATTTCAGAGAATATCACCTTGGAGGTCCTTCCCTTCAACTTGCAGCCTAGTTCTTTAAATTGATTCTTAAGGAGCCTCCACATTCCATGTATTCTGTCATTGGTTCCAACATGGACCAGGGCAGCTGGGTCATTCCCAGCCCCTCCCAGTAATTTATCAACTCGATCCACCACATGCCGAACCCTGGCACCAGGGAGACAGCAAACCATTCAGTTGAGGTGATACTGTTGACACATTATTTTATCAGTTCTTCTGATTATAGAATTGATTATGAATATAGAATTTTTGAGCAGTGTAAAAATAGAGTATATAACAGCAGGCAGATTCTAATCTGATACCTATCTGAACCGATGGGGATATATAAAAACTATTAATATAATATAATGGGATTTGTTATTGGCTTAAGGGATCGATAGGGGGCAGCAGATAACCATGAGTACATTTTAATATGAGTGAATAAGAAAAGATAGGAATTTTTTATATAATTGTAATATCTTATTCTTAATATTTTAATATGTTATTGTATTATTTAATGTCATTGTTTTATTTGCTGTATTGAATTATGTTGCTGTGAAGTACTTTTTTGGCTTGCATATGCATGGTTGGGTGGACAGGAAGTGACATTACTGTAATAGAATGGAGCAAGTACACCCAATTATGTAAAAGGAAACAGGAAGAGCATTGCCAACTGGAATAGGAACTGAGTCACAGGAAGAGGAGGAGTGAGTAATGTATAAAAGATGGCCAGAGAAACCGGAACTTCCTGTCTCTGAAGATGCTCAGTGGGAGGAGCAAAACGCATTGGACAGAGTTTCCGATTTCCAGTGACGTCACGTCCTGTCTGTGAAATGCATGATCCGACACAATTTTTGCTTGCCTGGCAGGTTTAACTATATTGTTACTAAGGCTATTGATTTTAATATAATTGAAAGTGCAATACTTGAGATATCTTTTTCGTAATAAAAACTATTACACTATAAGGGCATCCTATTTTCTTTTGGTTCCCATGAGTGTATAGGATATCCCATGTTAAGAATATGGCTGGAAGAAAGAACTGATCAGTAGTAGGAAGATAAAAGAAAATGAATATCCATCACCAGATAAAGCATATTTTGACTCTACTGCGAAAGCAAAGGGTGCATCAAATCTCATGAGTATGATCACTAAGGGGGTCACCACAAGAGGAGCACCACATAAGAGTGCAATTTTAACAGCTTCCCGTACGTATATATACGTGATTTTGTATTTCTGGGTAAGGGGTGTATGCACGCTCCGTACCACACTACTATTGGCTCCTTGGGATGTCAATCGCCAGGTTTTGGTCGCCGTTTCTTGACCGGGACTCGGTGATCATCGGCAGAGCTAACGGGAGAGGTCTGTATTTAAACAATACAGATCTCTCCCCTGTCAGCAGGAATAGACTGCTTTGTCTATAGCAGAGCAATCCAAAGCAGCTTGTTTTCCTAGTAAAATACACACAGAGCACACAGTTAACCCTATGATTGCCCCAGATGTTTACCCCTTCTTGCCCAGTGTCATTAGTACAGTGTCAGTGCTTTTTATTACCACTGTTCGCTGTACTGGTATCACTGGGGATGTTAGTGGCAGTTAGTCAGTTCCCCCCCAGCGTCAGCTCGCCCCACTGTCCTGCTATAAGTCGCAGATCACTGCCATTACTAGTAAAATAAATAAATACAAATTCCAGTATATATACTGCCATTTGTAGACGCTATAACTTTCATGTAAACCAATTAATTTACACGTATTGGGATTTTTTTAGCAACGGCATTTAGCAGAATACATTTTGTCCTAAATCTATGGCGAAATTAGATTTTTACATTTTTTAAACTTGACATGTTTAACCAATTCAATACTGGGCAATTTTACACCTTCCTGCTCAGGCCAGTTTTCAGGTTTCAGCGCTCTCACACTTGGAATGACAATTGCGCGGTCATACAACATTGTACCCAAACTAAAATTTTACCATTTTCTTCTCACAACTAGAGCTTTCTTTTGGTGGTATTTAATCACCACTGGGGTTTTTATTTTTTGCTAAATTAACAAAAAAAAGACCAAAATTTTTGAAAAAAACACACGTTTTTCTTTGTTTCTGTTATAAAAGTTTGCAAATAAATAATTGTTCTTCATAAATTTAGGCCAAGATGTATTCTGCTACATGTCTTTGGTGAAAATAACCCAAATTAGGATGTATTTTTTAGTTTGTAGAAAGTTATAGAGTTCACAAACTATGGTATAGATCTGAATATTGATCAATCCTGAAATACTGACAGCCAATCTAATTTCTTGAGGTCCAAGAATGTCAGAACAGTGCAGATATCCCCCAAATGACCCCTTTTTGCAAAGTAGACAGTCCGACGTACTTCATAAGAGGCATGGCGAGTTTTTTGAAGTTGTATTTTTTTTGTCATAAGTTTTTGGAAAATGAAAAAAATTTAAAAAATTTGTTTCACTATTTTTTTTTACATACTGTCACCAGTGCAGTACAGCGTCATCATATAACTGGCATGGTGGTGCTCAAGGACACTGACTGGTGACAGTATGAAAAAAAAAATATATATATTTATTTATTATTTTTTATTATTTTTTTTTTCTTTTTTTTAAGATTTCTTTTCATATTTCACTATGACCAAAGTAGTACAATGTTACCATAGTAACACTGTACTACTTTGGGGAAGTGATCAGTATTTTTTATTTATTTATTTTTTTACACAATTTGCTTATAGCAAAGAATTACTTTGCTATAAGCAAGCATTTACCTGAATGACATCGATTCATTCAGGGTTTTTTTTTTTCTGCTTAGCTGTGATTTGGCCACAGCTAATCACATGACATGTGCATGTGATTAGCTGTGACCATTCACAGCTAGACACTAGTATACAATGGATGGCATGAATGAAGCCATCCATTGTATACAACTGTCATGTGACCTGCTGTGATTGGTCACAGCAGGTCACATGGTACCGGCAACGGGGGCCGATACTCAGATCTGTCATGGGCCGTGTCTGAGGTACACGGCCGGTGACATATCGCGCCGCTGCGTGGCTCTGCAGGAGCGCAATCTGCGCATGTGCGGAAGGACACCATATGGCGTCCACCCGGAATGCTGATGACATTTGCCGACTGCCATTCGGCCATAGGGTGGGCGGCAAATGGTTAATAGCAAAAAGTCAAAAATTGTTTTTTTTAATCAAAATTGTTGGTCTTTTTTTGTTTATAGTGCAAAAAATAAAAAAGCGCACAGGTGATCGAATACCACCAAAAGAAAGATCTATTTGTGGGAAAAAAAAGGACATACATTTTATTTATGTACAATGTTTCATGACCACTCAGTTATCAGTCAAAGTACCGCAGTGCCATATAACAAAAAATGGCCTGGTCAGGAAGGGGAGTAAATCCTCTGGCAGGTAAGTGGTTAAAGAGCAATTGTCATTTATTTATCTTATTGAACACTTTTAAGAAGATTTGATACGCATATACACTGCATGAAAAGGTCTGAACATCTTGGTATTTCCCAGCCTTCACATCAATGGTTGCTAAAAAGTGATCTTATGTATAAATAAGTCACAATAGTAAATACAATCTGTTCAAACTAACAACATGCCAAAAAATTTATTTTCTCACATCATTAGTGAATAAACATGGGCACGCTGTAAAGTTTAGTTTAGTTTTGTTTTGTTTCTGATGCATTAGTGCGTTGAAGAATTTTGCTTCATCATATTCATTATGTTGAATGGATTAGTTTTCGGGATCCATTTCGTTATATTCAGCATTAATTTCATATATTTCTTTGGTCCAGGTGGATTCTAAAAATGTTGCAGTTTTTCACAGGATTGCTATATATTTTGGGTGGATTCGATATTCATATATTGAAACTATTCAGAAGGATTCAATCTTTTAAGACGCAACGGAATAAATAGTGCAAAATTCTGTGGCCCTGAATTTTTTAAACCTAAGAATTGCATTAGACTGTGGAAGTGAACAAAATGTGACAATTACAAATTCAATTTAAATCACAAATTTACTTGAATCCGAATTATATAACAAATTCAAAAAATTTAATTAATTTCCCCATGGTCCAGAACTACTATTGAATCATGTGACGTAATCTGAATTAAACATTAAACTAATGCATTCGTTAATTTAGTGCTCACTATTTTCGGATTCATTGACATTCCTTACTACTGTATGGTCATCAAAATCTCTGAAAAATAAATTTTCTGACGAAGATTGTTATGTTAAGAAAGGAAACGTGTCTATTAGTGAATGCTTTATTTAAAAATCCATAATTCGGACTAGAAATTGCAGGTATTGAGTGAAAGAACCTCCATTAGCAACAACAATCTACATGAATCATATTCCTGTATTGATGTTTAGATGTGCACAACAACTAAAAGGGATTTTAAATCATTTTAGTTTACAAATCTGTATATCTACACAAAATTCTGAAACTCCTCACTGAACATTTATCTCCAGGACATACCTCAGCATAACAATTGGGTTAAGGTTCGAATTCATGGGCCATCCAGAATATACATTTTCTTCTGTTTAAACTAATTTATTGTTGATTCATTTTTGTGTTTTCAGTCATCTTTTTGTTGCATCACTCAGTTTATTAAACTATTCAACTTTTGCTGCTCTGATATGCTTGTGTAATTCACTTGAGGCCTTGATTAATTCATTGTTTAATAGTAAGCTCTCCAGGCTCCAAGGCAGCAAACTAGGTCGAATATGCAATGCTTTTCCCAGCATGCTTTTTGGCTGGAATGGGTAGTTGGTGTTGATGTTTTATTAACCAAACATAGTTTTGCTGTTCTTGACAAATGAAATGATGTTATTTTTTGTCTTATCCATCAATTGGACATTGTCCCAGAGGCACGCTGAACAGCTGACAACATTTCTATGCAAATTTGAGATATAGCAGGGTTTGTTTGGAGAGGCATGAGGGGATTTTACTAAAACTAGAACAGGCAGAACCTGGAGCAGCTGTGCATAGTAACCAATCAACTTCTACCTTCAGCTTGTGCAGTTAAAGTGGTTGTAAACCTCAGGCATGAAAAAAGTGAACAAAGCACATTCCACTATAGTGTAAGGGAATTCCCATGAAACAGCTGGCAAATAGATGTTCGCATGTGCACAGAAATGCGCGATCGCGCACGTGCACACACACGGCGAAGATTGGAACCAGACGGACTATTTAAAAGGTGCCTCTGCCTTTGCTGAGTGCTGACTGGTCTTCAGCTGTTCCCCATTTCCTGCTCGTTCCTGTGTGATTACCTTGTTGCTGACCCGACTTGTTCCTGACCTGACTCTGTTTACTCTCCTACTTGATACTTGTTTCTGACCTCTGCTCTGCTCCTGACTTTGGCTTGCTTATGATTTGGTACCTCGCACTCCGCCCATTGATGACCCTGACTATTCCTATGACATTGCTCCTGTCTCCCATCCCAGCTTCCTGCCTTGCTCTGGTGCACGCCTGGCGATCTACCATACCAGCTCTGCATATCGCTACTGTTCCTGAATCGGTGGTCCATCAGTCTTTTAAGGACTCCAGCTGCAACTGCTGCAAACAACATCTGCTGGCACTCTTGTCCCCCTGGTCCCTAGACACCCTCTGTTCCACTTCCAGTGGGTTTAGGGCTAGTGACACAAGTAAGGCCGACCTCGTCATTTTAGACTCCAATCAGGTACGTGACATATAGTGTGCATTTGACTGAATGTAAAACACCGAGTCTAGGTCTTTTCTGATCTTTGATCCCTCTGCTAACTGCATGTGTCCCTGATAGAACTCTAAGCAGACACCTCAGCTGCCCGAGAGACAGCCACCCACTCCAGCAGGTAATTCATGAGAATGTTAGAGGGGGTGTATCCATTCCTTCCAATCAGCTATCAGATTTCTTGGAACTCTGTGCTCTAGCTCTACAGTGTGTTTGATGCCAGATCCCTGTGATGATGTGTGACATATTAAACCTATTTTTTTCTGTTCAATTAGATGTGAACTTTCTGATTATTTTTTCTGTGTATTCAGTTTTATTTATTTTTTATCATTTATTTACCAATATAAGATATGGATTAGTTTATTTACGTTATGCAGTGATTTTTTTAGTGCTGATAGAATGTGTTCAATATCCCTCCTAGATAGGCAGCTTTTGTTATGATTTAATTTCTTTTAAATTGTACTTTTGATATTATATTAACTTATTCAATTTATTGGTGGAGTATAGGACCGGTTTCTATGGGAATCTGGTATATATGTCTTTAAATTCCGGTTGTAATATACTTCTATTGTCCCGCCCTACTTCTGGGCTGAGCCCTTATAATGCTCTCTTTTCCCTTGTTGCCATCTGACTTTGATAAAGCACAAACTGTGTAAAACACGTTGTTATGGCAACCAGGACTTCCCAGCAGAGTTCCTTCCCTTCTACCCTGTTTGGTTGAGAGACAATGGCCACTGCCAGCTTCCTTGTGGTCCACTGATGTCATTTCTGGTGCACCGTGATGTTACTTTTGATGTGACACTGCAATTGTCCTCTTCTGCCTGTGAGACACTACGCCTATCTTCCCATGTACTGCTTTATGCGACAGGCTCTGAACTCACATGGTTTTCCTTCTCCAGTCCATATAGAGAACCTCTCAGAGCCAGGATGCTTATTATGAAACCGTCCTATTAACCATAAATGGCAGGGTTTGGAGTTGTGTCTGCTAAATATTTTATTTTTTTATTAATTGCTACTTTATTACATTATTAAACTTTCTTTCCTTCCCCCATTTCTGTTTACACGTGGTCGGGAAGGAATAAGATGTAAAAAGAAAAAAGCAAGATATTGTCAAGAAAGTTTTGGATCCTTATGGCCTCTGTTTTGTTTGATTGCCATTTCTGTTATTCTGTTTATTACGGGATCTGCGTATACACATTGTTCTATTCATGTGTAATCCTGCTGTTGCAGCAATGTCATTGTGGATTCTGTAAGTACTATTCCATTTTCTCTATTATCTTGACAATAAAAGTTGTTTGGATTAAAAAAAAAAATAAAAAACTTTATTTCCTGGATTGGAATGGTATCTGTCTATTAAGTGACCTTGTACCACAAGTGCTGTACTGTCTAAGTGCTTTTGATGCCAGATCCCTGCCTCCTGCTTTCTGCTGCTGAGAGATACTGTGTAAAATGTGTGTTTTGGAAGGCTGAAGAGAAGAGCTGGCTATACAAGAAGGTACAACTTATGTAGAAGGATATGTTTAATCCCTGGTTATCATGTGAGACCAGCCTCTTCACTTGGTATATGTAATGGTTTACAAACCACTTTAAGCTTTGAAAATCAAAAAGATACGTTGATTGGTTCCTATGCACAGCTGTTACAGATTCTTGCTACTCCAGCCATAGTAAATTAAAGAAAAAATAATAATGTTAGGGATACACTCCCAAATAAATAAAATGAAGAAAAATGAGCTGCTTGCAATAAAAGTTAATATACAAAACCCCTTTTGTTAACTATAAACAATAATCGCAGCGCTAATTAAATCAAAATTAATTTGAGTGAATGGCAGTCTCACTAGATTAGTAGAAGTCCATCCCCATGATCAGACTTGATTTCCAACTGCCTAGTTCAGGGGTAGGCAACCTGCAGCTCTCCAGCTGTCGCAGGACTACAAGTTCCATCATGCCTCTGTAAGTCATAGCTGTAACTGTCAGTTTTGTAATGTTGCAATGCCTCATGGGAAATGTAGTTCCACAACAGCTAGAGAGCCGCAGATTGCCTACCCCTGGTCTAGTTGAACTCATACACATATGCTGCCATCTTATACTTCCTTCAGTGAGAACCAGAAGTATTGCCAATTCACCACAAATAATGTTGCCTGAGTGATAAGTGCAGCATAAGCGGTTTAAACAATCATCATATGGATATCCTTCCACTTCTCTAACTTTCAAGTGACTGCTTGATTGGCTTCTTCAACAGGTGCTGTACATAGCTTGTGCCCATGTGTCACCACAAAGCAATGTAGAACAAAAATCCCACATAGTGTAGTAATACTTAATCACAAACAAGCAAACACCAGTGAGTAAGTAAAACACTGGGACAAATTCTATGTGGCACTCATATATATGCTGCCTAGATTGTGTGCAGCAAGTCACACAAACAACTACTGGGCAATACAGATAAAGTCGCCATATAATGTAGTATTTATTGTAAAAGTTAAAAGCATCAGAACAGTATAACTTCATATAACACTTGAATCCCAAAATAGATGGATCAAGAAATTAAAAAAAAAATCATAAAACCAGCCGCTAAAACTTACGCCAATCGCCACAAACCCTGAGTATCGATGTGATGGCATGATGTCACGCTCTAAGCTTCCCCCTATGAATTTTTCACAAATGTGCATCCTCAGGAGCTTTAGAGCACCTTGTTGCGGCCATCAATATGTAACCTATGGCTGAAACTCCATCATATGTCACTTCCGGTCAGGCGCCATCTTTAGGAAGTTAAATAGTACCTTTTTGGCAGCCATTTTCTTGTAGACCCACTGCCTAAGTACTCCATAATAGTAAAAAAATCAAACTGGAAAACATATGTGTTATACCTGTATAAAAACTCTAGTGCTTAATCACATGTAAGTAGGCACAACAAATTAAAATGAATCACACATGCTACAAATAAAAATCTATATAAATTCAGTTGCAAGGTATAACTCTGGTGCTATCTGAAAGTTGTATTGGAATTATACTGACAGCCATTTTCTTGTGGATCACCAAATCAGGAACCTCATGATAATAAAAGTTTAGTTTAAATTCAAATCTTATTTAAAATATTACTGAATAAAACTGTTAATTATGCATCAGATTAACAAAATAAATGTGTTAGGGGGCATAGAACTAAACATAACCCCCAAATTTCCAGATATTATGACTGTAAAATCTATTAAAAACAGAGTCAGAATTAGTGTCGTAAATCAGAGTCAGAGTCAGAGCAATAGTAAATTGCTCTTATGGTTGCCTCCTTTCCTATAAGGTGTTTTTCTCATCATGGACACATAAACAGAGACATTGGCTTTGGCAAGTTAGTTTTGGCAGATTTTTGTGGATTCTTTACTGTTACTTTTGGGGTTACTTTTCATTATCTTGATTGTAAAACTTAAGGCCGGAGGAGAAAGATACTCAATGGATGACAAATGAATTGATGACCTTAAAAGATCTGATGATAACCCCTCCGTTTACTCTAGTAGTCAAAATTGGATGCTTTGCTCTGACCAACGTCTGAACAGGACATGCCTCACATGCTGGATTTGGGCTTTGAATCTTGTACACAGCCAACCAACCCCACCTCCCTCCCAACCACATTGTCCAATTAAATTATTTTAAAACTACAGTAAGGTCTCTCTTAACACTTGCTTCAAAATGTGGCATTTGACCTGCATTT
Source organism: Staurois parvus (assembly GCF_062004578.1). Lineage (NCBI taxonomy): Eukaryota > Metazoa > Chordata > Amphibia > Anura > Ranidae > Staurois > Staurois parvus. Next base: position 503,442 of record NW_028317929.1, on the reverse strand, counting down.
TTAAAGCACTCTCAATGCCAATCAAAGCAGCTATCACTAAATAAAATGGTTACCTTAGAATTCTGTACACACTGTTGTGTTTGTGATGCTTTTCTGTGCTTCAAAATGTGTACACCATGTCACTTTCATCATGCTTTGCCACATTTTAAAGCCCCCATAGAAGTCTATGACCTATTTTAGACGTGCTTTTCAAACCACAATACAGGCAGTTATAAAGCATTGCATAACCTCCTCACCACCTGTTTTAGCCTAGGTTCAAGCCGGTGTGGGTGGCTGTCACAGTGGGACTCACACCCTTACAGGTAGGGGGCGCGTGAGGCACGCGCCCGCCCTGCCCGACCCGCCGATCGTGGCAGCAGGTGTCAATCACCATTGTTTACAATGCAGCTCTGCTCCCTGTTAGCTCCTAACACACTGATCCTGAGAGAGGAGTTTATCTCTCGGGATCAGCCTGTTCCTGTGAAGCACACACCACCACCCCCTAGTAAAACACTCCCCTCACACAGTTAACCCTTTCATTGCCTAAAAAAAGTTAACCCTTTCCTCCCCAGTGCCATTAGTACAGTGTCAGTGTTTGTTTTTGCACTGATCACTGTATTGGTGTCACTGGGGATGTCAGTGACCCCAAATCAGTTCCCCCCCAGTGCCAAAATGTCCGCCGCAGTCCCGCAGTCCCACAGTCCTGCAATAAGTTGCTGATCACTGTCATAAATCGCTGATCACCGCCATAAGTCGCTGATCGCCGCCATTATTAGTATAAAAAAAAATCCCAGTATCTTTCCCGCCATTTGTAGACTCTATAATTTTCACGTAAACCAATTAATTTACACGTATTGGGATTTTTTTTTAGCAAAGACATGTTGCAGAATACATTTTGGCAGAAATTTATGACGAAATTTGATTTTTAAATTTTTTTTACTGGACATGTTTTATAGCAAAAAGTCCAAAATATTGTTTTTTTTTCCCCTCAAAATTGTCAGCCTTTTTTTTGTAGCGCAAAAAATAAAAAACGCACAGGCGATCAAATACCACTGAAAGAAAGCTCAATTTGTGGGAAAAAAAGGATGTAAATTTAATCTGGGTGCAGTGTTGCATGACTGTGCAATTGTCAGTTAAAGTAAGGCAGCGACATAACACAAACCGCTTCTGTAACCGCTTCCTGACCGCCCTATAGCAGAAATACAGGGTGGCATGGGTGCGCAAAATCACACACACACACATATATATATATATATATATATATATATATATATATACATGATTTGCACTCCCGTGGTTTTCATGCCCCTCCCAGATAGCGTCAAATTGCCCTTCAGCACACCAGTCATCACATTTAACCCCTTGATTGCCAGGCACACGCTCATGCACAATAAACCTCCATTACTAGTATAATGTCTGAACGGATCAATATCTTTGATCAGATCAGCACTATAACAGCGTTCACATTAGTATAGCATCCCCAAAATGCAGCATTAGCGGGATCAGCCCCGACACCTGCCAGCACCTGCGTTTAGCCCCTATGCTTACCCCCCCCTTCTCCCCCAGGAAGTGCAATGTCAGTAGGTAACTGTCACTTGATACATTCGCAGAAACAGGCCTAATCTCTGTTAGCACTTACCAGTAAATTTTGATGACTCTCACATGCAGCAGAGTGCCAGTAGTAGTGCCGCTCTACCTTTTGGTGAACTGGTGAGTACCAGCGGTCTAGTACATCTTGGTCTTTCACATACCTCCTTGATTTTTGGAGCAGTTTTTCACGGAATATCTGTATGCGTTGATTGTGGATCAAAGCAATTTATATGCACAACAATTTATCGCCGCCAACCCAAATTCAAACCTTGCCAGACCAGTCGCATGGGAACTTATTACGGTTTACGAATTTACATTTTTTTGGGGCCTAACCCTCAACATGGGCATTACTAAAAGAAATGAATTGCGGTTGCATTGGTCCGCAGACCCGATTCATCATATGCCGTGTTCTCTGCTGCCATGGCCAGGCATAGATATGAGAGTATAATGTGTTTTATGCATTTCAACGACAATACACTCTGTCATCCTCGGGGTGACCCTGAATTTGACCGGCTCCACAAAATTCAGCCCCTCGCAAATCACCTTAACCAAAAATTTGCAGATGTCTATACTCCCCAGCAAAAAATCTGCGTTGATGAGTCCCTGATTAATTTTCCTGGCCACCAAGCATTCAAACAATTTCTCCCCAGCAAGCGTGGGCTAATGGCTAATTAGCTGCAGGATTGCTTTTACAAGCAGCGGGATATGATGCCCCCCTCCCCCGCTGCCTTCCACTGCCTTCTCGGGCAGTCCCGTGCCATCGGGGGAACCTGAGAATGCAGCTGGTGTTTCTGCCAGCTGACCATAGAGCTGATTGGAGACCAGAGTGGTGCCAATCATCTCTATAGTCTAAGAAATCGGAAGCTACGAGCATTTCATCACTTCAGTTTCGCAGGATATAAACAGCGCCATTTGTAAATTGGGAAAGCATCTGATCACACCGATTTTGGTTTGATTAGATAATGTAAGGGCAGAGAAGATATCTAGAGCCTGATAGACCCCAGATTTCTCAAAAAAGAATATATGACAATGCCCATTAAAGTTATAAGGGATATTTGCATTTCCTGTGATAGCATTAAAAGTTAAAAGTGATAAAAAAAAAACCCCGAAAGGTACAGTGTAAAAATTATTTTAAAAAATCAAAAAACCTTAAAAAAAAAAACCTTGCCCCTCACAACGCAGAAGCGTTGACCCTGTGCCGGTATGTAAACAGCAGTTGCACCATGCATGTGAGGTATTGCCGTTAACGTCAGATCAAGGGCAGTAATGCTAACACTAGACCTCCTCTGTAAATCTAAAATGGTAGCTTTTAAAAGGCTTTTAAAGTGTTGCCTATAAATATTAAAAATGTATGCAGTTTGTCGCCATTGCACGGGGCATGCACAGTTTTAAAGCATGTCATGTTTTGTATCTATTTACTCGGCATACCATCATCTTTTATATCTTACCAAATAATTGGCCAATATATTGTGTTTTTGTGCATTAAAAGTAAAAAAAGCAATTGTCCGTTAAACTAGCGCAGCGCTGTATAGCAAAAAAAGGCGTAAATTGCAGTATCTATACCATAGTTTGTAGACACAATAACTTTCACACAAAGCAATCAATATACACTTATTGGGATTATTGGGCTATCCTGAGCTGAACAACCACCAAACATTACACTCTATTTCATTAAAAATATCTGGCAATCCTGCAATGAAGGCCTCTGATTTTGTGTTCCTTATACTGTATAGGGTGACAATGCTCTTTCACAGTTTCCTCACTGCCCCTGCATTGTCACGTCACCCTGTCATGTGCACTTCTTTTGGAGACTATAAATGGCTGTGTGGACAGTACTTAGGCATGTTCTGCTGTGGTCACTAACAGGAAACCTATCCTGAACAATGACATGTAGCTGCCAATGGAGTGCATGCATGTAGACAAGAAGTGGCTGTGAAGAGGCAGCACTAACAATCAAAAAATTATTACAAAAGATGAAAAAAATGTTTTCTAAAAGAAAAAAAAATGGCAATTAAGCAAATTAAGGGGCTAATTTAAAAAGGTGCATTATGGCTGTACCATGGCCATACCACTACCTAAAAAAAAAATCACAACCACTGCACATTTAGAAAGTACAGTGGTGTGCTTTACAGATGTGGTTCACATTCTATCAGCTTCAGAACTCTGAAGCCAGCAGGGAGCAAAAGAACTGAATACAATTTCTGTTAAAAAAAAAAAGTAATGAGAAGAGCCTGGTCACTTGATCTGTCAAAGTCACATGACTGGCTTTCTTCCAATCACAGGGCTCCATAGGACTTCATCTGCTACACACTGTCTGATTTTTATGAATCGGATCAACTGCGGTGTGCGTAGCACATCGGTGGGAGGACGTTGATATCCTTTTCGTTATAAATGAGATCCTAAATGTCATCCAGTTAGGATTTAAATCCACTTTAATGGTATTGGACTAAGAATGCATTGACATATGCTATTTGTACAAATTGAAATTGGAAGAAATGTGTAGTATTCGGAGATTCCAATTAGAGATGAGCGAAGAAATGAAAAATTCGATTCGGCTGATTCGGCGAATTCCAGTGTGAAATTCGATTCGATGCGAATTTCTCCGCTACGAAGATGACTTATTTAAAGGGTTTCTAGGCTTCAGAGAGCCTTTAAATTAGTGCAGAACACTGTACCTTTAATTTAAATGCCCTTGGAGATGAGGAAGGAGAAGGAGAAGGAGAAGGATGAGAAGAAGGAGAAGGAGAAGGATGAGAAGAAGGAGAAGGAGAAGGATGAGAAGAAGGAGAAGGATGAGAAGAAGGAGAAGGATGAGAAGAAGGAGAAGGAGAAGGATGAGAAGAAGGAGAAGGAGAAGGATGAGAAGAAGGAGAAGGAGAAGGATGAGAAGAAGGAGAAGGATGAGAAGAAGGAGAAGGATGAGAAGGAGAAGGATGAGAAGGAGAAGGATGAGAAGAAGAAGGCTGAGAATAAGGAGAAGGATGAGAAGAAGGAGAAGGAGAAGGATGAGAAGAAGGAGAAGGATGAGAAGAAGGAGAAGGAGAAGGATGAGAAGAAAGAGAAGGATGAGAAGGAGAAGGATGAGAAGAAGAAGGATGAGAAGAAGAAGGATGAGAAGAAGGAAAAGGATGAGAAGAAGAAGGATGAGAAGAAGGAGAAGGATGAGAAGAAGGAGAATGATGAGAAGAAGGAGAAGGATGATAAGAAGGAGAAGGAAGAGAAGAAGGAGAAGGAGAAGGATGAGAAGAAGGAGAAGGATGAGAAGAAGGAGAAGGATGAGAAGAAGGAGAAGGATGAGAAGAAGGAGAAGGATGAGAAGAAGGAGAAGGATGAGAAGAAGGAGAAGGAGAAGGATGAGAAGAAGGAGAAGGATGAGAAGAAGAAGGATGAGAAGAAGGATGAGAAGAAGGAGGAGAAGGATGAGAAGAAGAAGGATGAGAAGAAGGAGAAGGATGAGAAGAAGGAGAAGGAAGAGAAGAAGGAGAAGGAGAAGGATGAGAAGGAGAAGGATGAGAAGAAGGAGAAGGATGAGAAGAAGGAGAAGGATGAGAAGAAGGAGAAGGAGAAGGATGAGAAGAAGGAGAAGGATGAGAAGAAGAAGGATGAGAAGAAGGATGAGAAGGATGAGAAGAAGGAGAAGGATGAGAAGAAGGAGAATGATGAGAAGAAGGAGAAGAAGGAGAAGGATGAGAAGAAGGAGAAGGATGAGAAGAAGGAGAAGGATGAGAAGAAGGATGAGAAGAAGGAGAAGGAGAAGGATGAGAAGAAAAAGGATGAGGAGAAGGAGAAGGATGAGAAGAAGGAGAAGGATGAGAAGGAGAAGGAGAAGGATGAGAAGAAGGAGAAGGAGAAGGATGAGAAGAAGGAGAAGGATGAGAAGAAGGAGAAGGATGAGAAGGAGAAGGAGAAGGATGAGAAGGAGAAGGATGAGAAGAAGGAGAAGGAGAAGGATGAGAAGAAGGAGAAGGATGAGAAGAAGGAGAAGGATGAGAAGAAGGATGAGCAGAAGGAGAAGGATGAGAAGAAGGAGAAGGATGAGAAGAAGGAGAAGGATGAGAAGAAGGATGAGAAGAAGGATGAGAAGAAGGAGAAGGATGAGAAGAAGGACAGTTCTGTGACAGTTTCTGTCTATTTCTGACAGTTCTGGGACATTCACTCCATACAGCGGTTTCAACCGCTGTATGGAGGGAATGTCATAGAACTGTCAGAAATAGACTATTAATGACAGTTCTGGGACTGTCCTTCCATGCAGCGGTTGAAACATTGTATGTATTTGTTTCCATAAATGGATCCATTTATGGAAACAAATACATACAATGTTTCAACCGCTGCATGGAAGGACAGTCCCAGAACTGTCATTAATAGTCTATTTCTGACAGTTCCATGACATTCCCTCCATACAGCGGTTAAAACAGCTGTATGCAGTGAATGTCCCAGAACTGTCATAAATAGTCTATTTCTGATAGATCTGGGACATTCACTCCATACAGCTGTTTTAACCGCTGTATGGAGGGAATGTCATGGAACTGTCAGAAATAGACTATTAATGACAGTTCTGGGACTGTCCTTCCATGCAGCGGTTGAAACATTGTATGTATTTGTTTCCATAAATGGATCCATTTATGGAAACAAATACATACAATGTTTCAACCGCTGCATTGAAGGACAGTCCCAGAACTGTCATTAATAGTCTATTTCTGACAGTTCCATGACATTCCCTCCATACAGCGGTTAAAACAGCTGTATGCAGTGAATGTCCCAGAACTGTCATAAATAGTCTATTTCTGATAGATCTGGGACATTCACTCCATACAGCTGTTTTAACCGCTGTATGGAGGGAATGTCATGGAACTGTCAGAAATAGACTATTAATGACAGTTCTGGGACTGTCCTTCCATGCAGCGGTTGAAACATTGTATGTATTTGTTTCCATAAATGGATCCATTTATGGAAACAAATACATACAATGTTTCAACCGCTGCATTGAAGGACAGTCCCAGAACTGTCATTAATAGTCTATTTCTGACAGTTCCATGACATTCCCTCCATACAGCGGTTAAAACAGCTGTATGCAGTGAATGTCCCAGAACTGTCATAAATAGTCTATTTCTGATAGATCTGGGACATTCACTCCATACAGCTGTTTTAACCGCTGTATGGAGGGAATGTCATGGAACTGTCAGAAATAGACTATTAATGACAGTTCTGGGACTGTCCTTCCATGCAGCGGTTGAAACATTGTATGTATTTGTTTCCATAAATGGATCCATTTATGGAAACAAATACATACAATGTTTCAACCGCTGCATTGAAGGACAGTCCCAGAACTGTCATTAATAGTCTATTTCTGACAGTTCCATGACATTCCCTCCATACAGCGGTTAAAACAGCTGTATGCAGTGAATGTCCCAGAACTGTCATAAATAGTCTATTTCTGATAGATCTGGGACATTCACTCCATACAGCTGTTTTAACCGCTGTATGGAGGGAATGTCATGGAACTGTCAGAAATAGACTATTAATGACAGTTGTGGGACTGTCCTTCCATACAGCGGTTGAAACATTGTATGTATTTGTTTCCATAAATGGATCCATTTATGGAAACAAATACATACAATGTTTCAACCGCTGTATGGAAGGACAGTCCCACAACTGTCATTAATAGTCTATTTCTGACAGTTCCATTACATTCCCTCCATACAACGGTTAAAACAGCTGTATGGAGTGAATGTCCCAGAACTGTCATAAATAGTCTATTTCTGATAGATCTGGGACATTCACTTCATACAGCTGTTTTAACCGCTGTATGGAGGGAATGTCATGGAACTGTCAGAAATAGACTATTAATGACAGTTCTGGGACTGTCCTTCCATGCAGCGGTTGAAACATTGTATGTATTTGTTTCCATAAAATGGATCCATTTATGGAAACAAATACATACAATGTTTCAACCGCTGCATTGAAGGACAGTCCCACAACTGTCATTAATAGTCTATTTCTGACAGTTCCATGACATTCCCTCCATACAGCGGTTAAAACAGCTGTATGCAGTGAATGTCCCAGAACTGTCATAAATAGTCTATTTCTGATAGATCTGGGACATTCACTCCATACAGCTGTTTTAACCGCTGTATGGAGGGAATGTCATGGAACTGTCAGAAATAGACTATTAATGACAGTTGTGGGACTGTCCTTCCATACAGCGGTTGAAACATTGTATGTATTTGTTTCCATAAATGGATCCATTTATGGAAACAAATACATACAATGTTTCAACCGCTGCATGGAAGGACAGTCCCAGAACTGTCATTAATAGTCTATTTCTGACAGTTCCATGACATTCCCTCCATACAGCGGTTAAAACAGCTGTATGCAGTGAATGTCCCAGAACTGTCATAAATAGTCTATTTCTGACAGTTCTGGGACATTCACTCCATACAGCGGTTTCCGGCAAAAAGTGTATGTGCAGAGTTCCTCTATTCTGCAGATACACTTAGAGGAGCTCTGCAGATACACTTAGAGGAGCTCTGCACATACACTTTTTTCCGGTTTGGAATTATTCTTATTTTCATCCTACTTCTTCTTCTTCTTCTTCATCCTCATCCTCATCCTCTTCTTCTTCTGAGGATGAGGATGAAGAAGAAGAAGAAGTAGGATGAAAATAAGATTAATTCCAAGCCGGCAAAAAGTGTATGTGCAGAGCTCCTCTAAGTGTATCTGCAGAGCTCCTCTAAGTGTATCTGCAGAATAGAGGAACTCTGCACATACACTTTTTGCCGGCTTGGAATTATTCTTCTTTTCATCCTACTTCTTCTTCATCCTCAGAAGAAGAGGATGAGGATGAGGATGAGGATGAGGAAGAAGAAGAAGAATGAAAAGAAGAATAATTCCAAGCCGGCAAAAAGTGTATGTGCAGAGTTCCTCTATTTCTGACAGTTCTCTCACAGCTTCTTCACATGTACAGCGGTTGAAATATCTGTATCCTAAATGGAAACTAATAGATACAAATTGTATCTATTAGTTTCCATTTAGGATACAGATGTTTCAACCGCTGTACATGTGAAGAAGCTGTGAGAGAACTGTCAGAAATAGAGGAACTCTGCACATACACTTTTTGCCGGCTTGGAATTATTCTTCTTTTCATCCTACTTCTTCTTCTTCTTCTTCTTCTTCTTCTTCTTCATCCTCATCCTCATCCTCTTCTTCTGAGGATGAAGAAGAAGAAGAAGTAGGATGAAAAGAAGAATAATTCCAAGCCGGCAAAAAGTGTATGTGCAGAGTTCCTCTATTTCTGACAGTTCTCTCACAACTTCTTCACATGTACAGTGGTTGAAACATCTGTATCCTAAATGTAAACTAATAGATACAATGTTTCAACCGCTAAACATGTGTTCCTTCTGTCAGAGAACTGTCAGAAATAGCGGAGCTCACTGCAGGGACACTTTTGCCGGCTGATCGGGAAATGTTCGATTCGCGCACCCGAAGTAGGCAAAATTTCGGTTTCGACACGAATCGAATATTTCCTGAAATTCGACTCGAATTCCGGTTCGCCTAGTTCGATTCGCTCATCTCTAATTCCAATGTATCCAAATCTCCAAATCACAATAGTAACGAATTTCAACTAAACCAAAATAAACTGCAATGAAAACAAACAATTCATTCATATTCATTCTTTTCATCTGGATGATATGATTCGATAGTTTTGGCCTTTTGTTAATGTTTAAAGCATCGAAAATAACACAGCAACATTATGAATGATCCGAATTGATTTGGAACCATTCGATTTTATTCTACTGAGCATAGTGTGAATATTCTAATAAGATTCTTTTTGTATTGGGGTTGAACTTGAAAGACCATTTGTTTAACTTGTATGTGTGCGGCCCAAGAACAAAGTCAGTTGGGAATAAGGAGATTAATTCAACTTAGTACCATAACAAATTAATATGTATTAATTTAGATGTGTTTGTTTTAATCAGATGAGAGCAGTCTGATAGTCTTTGACTCTTGGATCATCAGCCAATTCTTCTTGCATCATCAATTTTCATCATTATAAAAAATTCACTACATATGAAATTAAACCATATTGCAATTAATACAGTAGGGCATAAAAGTGAAATAAGATGATTCCTACTTATTGTGTTTGGGTCGGATGGAGGTGGATCTATGAGAATCTCTGAATCATGACATAATGAATGAATCCAAAATTAATTTTGTTCCATTTGTTGCTTTTGGATGCATGCAGCTTACCAATGCTTAGATGTGACAGCTGTATTATGTTCCTTTTTTAAGCTTTCTTTCTTTTATATTCATCGGGTGATCCAGCAAGCTAGTCTGTTGTTTTTCAGAAGCTCAAGCTCTCCAGCAGAATGTATTAGTTTACATAGATGAGACAAACCCCTTAACATTGGCAGGGGTGAGTAAAATGATCAGCTTTTATTTATTCATGTAAAACCTTTATCCTAAAAGGAAAACAAAACTGTTTTGCTGTAACTGCTTATACGTGTGAGCTGGAGTTTGGCTTCATTTTGTTTAGTGTATTTAAAGTGGAACTTCACCCAAAAGGGCAAGTTCTGCTTTAAGGCCCCCCCTTTAACATTTGGCACATTTTTGAGGGGGGAGGGGGTACCTAGTTTTGAAAAGTACCCGCTCCCACTTCCACTCGGATCGCCTAGGAGCACCTAGTAGAGGTTCTTCTCCCCCCCCCCCCTCCCTCTCCACAATATTTTTGGACACATCACAGGTCCCAGAAGACTGAGAGGACCAATCACAATACGCAGCACAGCTCGCACATGTGCAGTGGGCAACTGGCTGTGAAGCTGCTTGGGTGAGCACAGTGTTGGATCCTGGGACAGGTAAGTGTTTAATAACAGCAGCTACCTTTTTTTTTTTTGGCTGCTGACTTTTAATTTTCAGAAATATGACTGGAGCTCCAATTTAAGTCTGCTAATACATTTAACACTCCTTCCCCCCAGACTGATAATGCTGTCATCTGATGTGCTCCTTCATCCAGAGCTGGGTCTCACTAATACAGGAGGTATGTTGCTAGCCAGATCACCAGGTGAAAACAGAGGGAAAAAAGCCAAAGGAAAGAAAACTGATGAAGCCACCACATCTAATGACTGGTAAACTGCAGCATAATACTTTTTTTGGTTTGGAGTTTAATACCTCTTTAAACTCTATACAATGAATATCTGTCCCTTTGTATCTATTAAGGTATAGTGAAGTTAGGCTGTAGAAAATGTTGTTATTACTTGATGTTATAAGATGCTGAATGACAGGTGACTCTGTCACACACAAACCTTACACAACCACAAACTTACATTTCTGTGCTGCCATGGCAACAAGTAAAATAGCAAAATGAACAAATGACAAGGCATTTCCAGTATATAATGTACTAGCCACAAGGGATATGTTTGGATTGCATGTATATCTCCTTTCTTTCTTATTCAGGTACTGGACTCTTTAGGAGTCACAGAAGGGTTAATGAGTGAGAGAGTTTAAAGGATATAAAAAGTAGAGAGGAAGGAGAGATGGAAAGGGTTATGGAAGGGTTGGTGAATCCTGCACCTGTTTGATTTGGATATACATGTTAGAAAGCTCCACTGCTAGCTGGGCCCTGTGGTGTCACTGTGTTTGGATTTTGTTCTGTTGAGGTTTTTCTGGCTGAAGTTAGCATATTTCTTTACTTGTTACTGGGAGTATAGTTATCTAAGGGAAAAATAAGATTTATTTTTTTAATGTGGAATTTTGTTTTGAGGCTGAGTTAAACAAAGGGCTATATTGTTCCAAAAAGCCAATGTCCTATGATACTTCTAATCCCATTAAATATGGAGGCTCAGCAAAGAAACACAGAGGCCCAGATAACACAGCAGCACAAATAAGACTTTGACAGGCAGTACAGTTAATTTCCAAAATGTGTGAGCCAATGGCAACCACCAAAGCCAGTAATTTATTTGTAAAACTGACACCTACAGATGAAGTAAAGTAATTTCTTACAAGGTTTGAGAGATCAACAGGAAGAAAGGGTGGCCTGAGACGAATGGGTCAGTCAACTTGCTCCTTTTTATTCAGGAGACCCCTGAAAGGCATACCATGAGCTCACTCCTGATGAAGCTAGTGTCTATGGCTTTCTAAACTAAGGATTCTATCTTGTCTGTGGGTAATAACAGCTGTCAGAGCACACTGGGTGCATTATTGTTACTACAAGCAAGATCAGCTACCACAGTCACAAATGCACAGTCTAATCTGGTAGCTGCAGCCTGAAAGCTTGGACCCAAAATGGTGGAGAGGGTCATGATGAACTTGTACTTTCATTCTTTCCTGATCAACCTGAAATGATGGATGTGTCATGGAAACCCAAAAACTATAAATCAACTGCTTAAGATAGTTGAAAGGTAGAATAAGAGCTGTTCACTCTCGCCAGTGTTATGGTCTAGAATAAAGATTGAAGGCCAAGGGCTGTAGCAGTAGAGGAGTTCATGAGTAGTCAGCAGGAAATATACTGGAAGATCCTCCTAGCAGGTGATGCAGGTTCACCCAAGGTTCAGGGTCTAAGTACTAGCCGGTATTCACCAGAGCTCCTGATGGTGGAGATGGATTTTACTGTGTGATAGTACCAGGTTGCGGTCTTTAGGATTACTCCAGGAGGTGAACAAGCTGGGGTCCTGTAGTAGATGTAGCAGGTAGTGATCAAGCAGAAGCATAGCTAGTAACAAGCCATAGGTAGGTAGCAAGTGGTAGCTAGATGGGATCAGATGAAAGCAAAATCCATGAACAAGCCAAGGGTCGAAATACAGTAAGTGGTAGTGAAGATAAGGACAGCAGCAGGTATGCAAGAAGCATGATATTGACTGGAGTGAACACAATAATCTGGCAAACAGGAAGTGCAAAGAAATGGCTTAAAACAGGAAATTCAAGGGTGGAGCAAAGAGTTCACTATAAACAAGACACAAAGCAAGGTTGTCCAAGGAATCAGGCAGCATCCATGGTGGCACAGCAAGAAAGCCACAGCAAAACATTACAAAGGTCTTAGGTTTCCCAGTGGACCATCATCTGTTGGTGTCCCAATGCAGCAATATCATCTGCAATAGTGTCCTAGTGCAACATCAACATCTGTTGGAGTCAGTAACTTATAAAGAGTGTGGAAAGGGTCCCAACAAAGACATTTAGGTGATCTAAGGAAGAGCAGGCAACCACCAGTGCTGTACATCTTGGTGAAGCAGCAGTCACCAGGACTGCAGTATACCCAGATGATAGGCTAGGTACACAGAGTGGGGTGTCATATCCACCACAAAGAATTAGGGACCATAACACGTGGTATTGCCATACTCTGGGGGAGGAGCAGCAGAATGTGTTTTAGGTGCAATTTTAAGTATGCCTGTAAGGGATTCCCAGGAGACGGCTGGCGAATAGACGTGCGCAGGAGCACAGAAATGCACGATCATGCACACGCACGTGCACACACACGGCGAAGATTGGCGCCAGATGGACTATTTAAAAGGTGCCTCTGCCTTTGCTGAGTGCTGACTGGTCTTCAGCTGTTCCCTGTTTCTTGCTTGTTCCTGTGTGATTTCCTTGTTGCTGACCTGGCTTGTTCCTGACCTGACTCTGATTACTCTCCTGCTTGATACTGGTTCCTGACTTCGGCTCTGCTCCTGACTTTGCCTTGCTTATGATTTGGTACCTCGCTGTCCACCCGTTGATGACCCTGGCTATTCCTTTGACACTGCTCCTGTCTCCTTTCACTGCTTCCTGCCTTGCTCTGGTGCACATCTGGTGATCTACCATACCAGCCCTGCATATCACTACTGTGCCTGAATCGGAGATTCATCATTCTTCCAAAGTCTTCAACTGCAAGAGCTGCAAACAACAACTGCTGGCACTCTTGTCCCCCTGGTCCCTAGACACCCTCTGTTCCACTTCCAGTGGGGTCAAGGCTAGTGACACAAGTGAGGCCTACTTCATCATTTCAGTCTCCAATCAGGTACGTGACAATGCCTGTGCTGTATGTTAGAAATATTTACAAATTAACAACTTTGTGTAAAAAAAAAAAAAATTCAAAAGACCCAATATGCCTCAGAAAATATGTTGGGTGTTTTCTTTTCAAAATGTGGTCATTTTGTGGATGTTTACACTGTCTCGGTGCTCCAGGAACTCCAAAAATGCGATAGGTAGTCAGGAAATTGGATGTGTATTTTATGCCTCTAGAATGCCTGAAGGTGCTCCTTGGATGTTGGGCTCTCTATGTGGCTAGTCTGTGAAAAAGTCTCACACATATGGTATTGCTATCTTATAGCTTGACAACTTTGTGTAAAAAACATGTTTTTAGTTTATTTCCACATTTTCCAAGAACTTGTGGCAAAAAAGAAAATGTTCAAGACTCATTTGCCTCATAGGAAATACTTTGGAGTGTTTGCTTTCCAAAATATAGTCATTTTGTCAGTGTTTTCATTGCCCTGGTACTCCAGGGCCTTCAAAAGCGTGATAGGTATTAACAAAATGAATGAATTTGGGTCCCTCTATGTGACTAGGCTGTGAAGAAATCTAACATGTGTGGTATCCTCTTACTTTGGAGGAGTAGCAAAATGTGTTTTGGGGTGTAATTGCAAGTATGTTTATGCTGTGTGGGAGAAATATATATAGGATATATCAGGATTTGATCAATTTTCATATTTTTGTACCATAGCTTGTAGACTCTATAATTTTCACACAGACTAAATAATATATAATACTGATTTGGGTTATTTTACCAAAGAAATGTAGCAGATTTAATTATTGCCTAAATTATGAAAAGCTATTATTTTTTTGCAAAATTGTATAACAGAAAGTAAGAAAGAACATTTTTTTTTAAATATATTTCCAGTTTGTTTTTTCTCATTTATATAGCTAAAGTTGTGACTAAAAATGCATAAAATTAAATTTCTGATTTTTTTTTTACTGTATAAAATGATGGACATATGTCTGGGGAGTAGCAAAGGTCTAAAAGTATTGGTGCAAAAATACACTCCTAATTCTCATCTTGGAAAGTTGAGAGGTGTGATTGCCTGCCACTGCTGAGACAAAGAAATAGCTGTAACTATTTGTCTTGGTGTACAAAGACAATACAAACGCTATATGCTGCACTTATTGTAATATTATACAAAAATAAATGTATACATTATACCTGTCTTCAGACTTCAGATCCAGACCTAGTTTGTCCCTTGAAATATCACTCTACTGTAAGTTAAAATCAGCCAGTTCTCATCTGTGGATTTTTTATGAGCACTGTAAAAAGTGCAGAGCATCTATAAAAGCATCTGTGATGCAGCGTAACTCCAGGATTTCCATTGCAGTTTGAAATCCAGGCATAACACAGAAATCATAGGTATTCTAGGAAATGCCTAGACATTCTTTAGAACGTCTGGACCATTTGGAGATGAACCGAACTGCCTGGTTATTTCAGATTTGGCCAAGAAAATTCATGGAAACACATCCAACTGATGACTGAAGTGAGTAAGAGAAGGCAGCCCTTTCAAAAAGTTACACATTTGCCAATCCACACAATATTATTCATTATGGAATTGGTATAGATTCACATTTTGCCTGAAAACAATGTTAGTGGAAGCCAAAGGTACAAGTGGACAGTGCTTTCATGGAGTTGCAAAACCGCTGTTCTGTGCCTAAATATTATTTTTAACAGATTTTGGCTTGCCAAGAATTTGTGTACTAGGTGCTAACCTTTTAATAAAAATTCATACTTAGAGGCCCATTTATAAAGCAGTCCGGTTATGACCATAACTATGCTTTTAATAAAAGACAAATTTATTAAGCACAGCACTGTTCTTTACAAATATGCTTAGTATTTTGCTTGCTTTGATGGGAGGAGGAGGGTCTGGTCACATAACCTGTCATAGTCATGTGACTTGAGTTGACAGAACACCAGAGGATTGTCTTATGTGTCCATAAAGTTTTATTGCCAGTAAAATGCAGACAACGGGACAATAAAAGGTGTCCATTGGGTGGTGAGGGCCAAACAATCCCTCTTCGTCAAACCTAGCTTCTGTACATCCTGGACAGGCCAACTGAAGCCTCGTCAAAGTGTGTGTATTATGATCCACCTATTATAAGTCACATTGTACAATGTAAGGTGGAAATAAGTGGACATATAATAGGCCTTCGGTGAAACTCTGCATAAGTTGGTCCCTGATGAAGGGAAATGTTATCAGCAATAAATGTTTATGGACTTATAATTTTAGAAGCTGGTGCTATTTTTTTAATCTCACATGGATTTCTTAGTGGATTCCTTTTCCCCCCATTGGGTGGAACCCTATTTGTGGTACAGTTTCCAAGGTTCAGTCATCAAGCCCAACCAATGCTCCCCGGTTTATGGACAAAAGATCTGACTCCAGTGCCTCATATTCACCTTTTCCTGGAAAGTCGTGTGGCTGGCCTCCTGTCACACAATGCTTTTTGCATATTGAGCTACTCTTTACACAGCAGCTGTATGGATGGTTGTATCCTCAACAATAGCTTTAGGTTCTGTAGCCAGACCATGCTGCACATGAAGATTGCAAGGCTAGCCTGGAATAGGCACTTCACTATTTGGCCTTGTTCTACTGCCCACCTACAGAGACTTGGTTATGTCCAACCACCAGTGACCCATGAGCACCACCTGCTTGGATTTGTAAGTATGCAAGGCTTTGTTTCATTTTGGGCCTAACTGGTTTCCACTAAATTGTGCAACATGTGTTTTCTAAGACACACAGGGGATAGTCCAACTGCAATAAGTGAGATCAGCCCATACTCCCCTACTGCTTCTAGAGGCAATTACTTGATATCCCCAAAAGGAACCAAAATCTGTAAGCTAAATTGTGTGACCACTATTAATCTAGGGCTGTTCTCATTGGAATCTTCTTTAATTATGTTGGGCAAGGTTGATACCTTCCTTGTACCCACAAGGCCACTTATATCCACCCTTGATTTTTATTGATTTTGTACACAATTAATGGGGAAATGTACTTGCTGGGGCTTTAAGCACACTCTAAGTTTTCCCAAGTCCCAATTACCATCACTGATTTAGAGTCCTCCCTTAAGCATACATAAGATACATACTTAAATAATTCAGTTAAAATAAGGCACAAGTCCATCTAGTTCAACCACCAGAACAAAATAGAAAACTTCCATATACACAATCCTTTACCAACTGATCCACAGGAAGGCAAAAAACCCCAATAAAAGCATCATCCTATTTGCTCTAGCAGGAAAAAAATTATTTCTTGATCATCAGGAGGCAAGCAGATATTCTCTGTATCAACGTCCCTGGTGTTACTACCTATAAATGTTAGTATCTGATTAGATTTCATGCATTTAGGAATGTATCTTTTTTAAACAATTTACCAAAATAAGCTAGTTCTTGGGGGAGTCTATTCCAAATTTTCACAGCTCTTACTGTGAAGAATCCTTTCACTATGTGGAGGCTATATCTCTTTTCCTCCAGACATAAAGCACACCTTGTCCTCTGTAATGACCTGAAAATAAATAACTCTACACCAAGTTCACTACATAGACAACTTACGTATTTATACATGGTGATCATATTCCTTCTTAATTGCCTCTTCTCAAGAGAGACTAAATTCAGTTCAGCTAATATTTCCTCATAGCTGAGCACATCCATGCCTCTTATCAGTTTAATTGCCCTTCTTTGCACTTTTCCAGTTCCTTTTTGTGAACTGGTGCCCAAAACTGAACTGCATATTCCAGATGCGGTATTACTAATGATTTGTACAGGAGGAAAATTATGCCCCTCTCTCTAGGGCCCATACCTCTTTTATTCAAGGACATATTTTGCTAGCTTTAGAAACTGCATCTTGGCATTCCATGTTATTATTAAGTTTAAGATCTACCAGCTCCTTCTCAACCATTGATTTCCCAGCTATTCACTTCCTAGAATGTAGGATGCATGCGTGTTTTCAGCTCCCAATGCAAAACTTCACATTTTTCAATTAGTTATCATCAACCCCCATTTGCCACATAGTTGCCCAATTAAATAGTGCATTCAAGTCAACTTGTAAGTTGGAGACATCCTGTAAGAAAGTTATTTCACTGCATAGCTTGGAGTCATCTGCAAACAGTGAAATTGTATTTTTAACCCCAAACATTTTGTATTTTACAAATAGGTTAAACATTAAGGGTTCCAACACTCAACCGTGGGGTAAAATGTTAATAACCTTAGACCATTCAGAGTATGAATCATGCTCTCTGAATATGGTCTTTTAACCAGTTTTCTATCTATTTACAAACTGAATTTTTTAGTTCATAGTTCATGTGGATATAGTACACTTTGCAAAATCCAAGTATACTATATCCACAGTCACTGCTTTTGTCTAAGTTTTTGCTTACTTTATAAAAAGAAATTAAATTGATTTGACAATGTCAGTCTTTCACAATTCCATGTTCACTATTGCTTAAAATATTTTTTTATAGGAAAAATTATTTTATATTGTCTTTTATTAAAATTTTTAAGTATATTCCTAACTATAGAAGTTACACTAACTTACAAGTCTGTAGTTACTAGGGAAAGACTTTGATCGATTTTAAATATAGGCATCACATTGGCCTTACACCAATCCAGTGGCACTACACTAGTCAATAAAAAGTCTCTAAAAATTAGAAACAATGGCTTAGAAATTACAGAACTCAACTCTTTGAGAACATATGGCTGTAAGCCATCTGGTCCAGGTGCCGTATTAATTTTTATTTTATTTAAATGTTTCTGGGCCATATCAATTATGAGCCGTTGTTGATTATTTGGGATTATCCTTATTAAGGATTTGAGCTCCCCCATTTTTCTTTGTATACAAAGAGCTGAAGATGGTATTTAATATATTTGCTTTCTTTGTGCTCCCAGGTCACCAACTCAAAATTATCTTATAAAGGTTCTGCATGATCAGACCTGACCTTTTTATTATTAATATATTTGAAGAATTTTGGGGGGCTTGTCCTACTCTTTTTTTGTAGCCTGATGTCCTTTCGAATTTTTGCAGTCTTGATTTCCTTTTTACATATTCTGTTATGTACTGTAACTTTTGAATGATGATGACGTTCCTTCATTTTTATATTTTTAAATGCTATTTTCTTATTATTTACAGTATAGCTTTTTAAGTTTTGGACTTGAGTAACTTAGATTTTAATTTTAGCCTGTTTAACATATTTCTCATGGAAATATATGTTGCAATGCATTCACATACAGTCAGCTTGAAGCAATCCCATTCTGTGTTCTTTAATGGCAACATTCCCTCACACCTTAAATCTTGGTGAGTAGCCCTCAGCCTTGGAAAATTTGCTCTCCTAAAACAGTGTTTTCATCTTTCCCATAAATGCTTGTTAAAGCTAATATTAATTGCAATGGTCACTGCTACCAGGGTGTGTGGTCACTGCTACCCTCACAATTCAACCTAAATGATATTGTACAGTATGTTCTACTCTGGATTTAGGAGATTAGCCTGCTCTTCTGAGCCTGGGTTTCATAGACTTCTTACAGCTGTAAAAACATTCCCATTACACAGAGTATTTAAATTCCTTTACCAGAACTGGAAACAACCAATTGAATCATAGGTCCCTCCTGACAATGTAAAGCAGATATTTCTCTTTTAAAGAAAAATTATTTGTAGCACCACCCCAGGAAGAGCCAATGGATGTAATGTCTCTGTGTAATTGTTGATGACACACCTGGCTCAGCCAGCACTTACTGACACACCTTCGTTGTTTTAACAAATTATTTGAATAGCAACAATCTGAGAAAAATCAATTAGTAGTAGAAAATCCATGTAGTAGTATCAAAGAGCACACTAGCAACAAAACAAAAAATGTTGTATGGAGGGAATGATAGCTAAGCACTAGCATTGCACTTTTCTAGCAATCTGCAACTGTAGGCTATCCCATGCTTAGTACCAAGAGGAAAAAAAGGCTAAATATAGCAGCTATATACCCAAAGAACCCCCAGTGGGACTTTTATGTAGCAATAGGATCATACATATATTGAAAGAGACATTTTTTTAAAATAGATTTTTATCAACTTTATTACATACACATTTCCATTGTAATATTAAATACATAGTTTCTAAAAAGAATATTGCTCTGACAGTGTTCTTACAAGAGCACTCTTAATACAAAAAATATGCCACACAGAAAAAAAGAAAAAGCTGACGCATTTTAATCATTCAACATTCTAGATCTTTCTCAGGAAGCATGAGAGACAAAGGGCTTTCTAGTAAATATATAAGCAATCATAAATGAGTATACCAAAAAAATAAATAAACAGATAATCAAAAATATATTATCACATAACCAAAAAATAAATTTTTGTACTTACAAAAACATCTGTCAGAGTGAAAGAGGGGATGACTTCCAAGATGGGAGGCTGGACACCATGTTCTGGCAAGGTGCATCATCCAAGAGGGCAAGAGTGGTCACATGTAAGTCATCAGACAACAAGGGGCACCAAAAAAATCCCCCCAATGGGACTAAAGATGGTGTGAAAAACAGAATGTATTAAATTCCAAATCATCAGACCAAAGAGATATACCTAAAAAAGAATATGCATTCAAGAATGGTCCATAATGGATATATCAAGAGATGAAACTGACCGTGTCTTGAGTAGGCCAATCTATGGAACAAATAGAATTTCACTTGGTAATTTCTCCAAGGAACGGAAGTATGTCAAATCCCATGGAACAAAGACCAAAGTGGCACGTAAGACTGTGAAACATCCAAATATTATGCATTCAATTAGCGGTAATAGCTAATGGTAGTATAAAAAAGAACTATACATTAACAAATCTGTTAATGTATAGTTGGGGCTGAAATGACATAATGTAGTAATATGAGCGGAGACTGAAGGGGTGAGATGAGGAGTAGAAAGATAGTTTTGTGTGTCATCAGCATAAAGATGATATTTAAAGCCATGGGAGATTATCAAGTGACCAAGGGACGTGGTGTAAATGGAGAAGGACAGAACCTTGAGGGACCCCTACAGAAAGAGGAAGGGGAGAGGAGGATACAGAGTTATAGGTAATGCTGAAGAAGGTTGAAGATGTGAGTGAGGGAGCATAGGAGAGAAGAAGAGGGTAACCATAGTAGTTGAAAGGGGACAGGATCCAGGGTGCACGTGGTGAGACAGACTTCTGAGAAAACTTTAGTGACCTCTTCAGTAGTAGCAACGTCAAAAGAGGAAAGTGTTGAGGGAGGTTTAGTATAAGGTATGCTAAGTGGAATAGATATCTGTGCAGTGGAGATGCCCCTATGAATTGCATCAATCTTGTTTTTGAAATGATTGGCAATCTCGTAAGCAGTGAGTGAGTTACTGGGTGGAGGTGGAGAAAGTAGAGACTTAAAAGTAGAGTAGAGACGACTGGATGGCAAGGTATTAATAAGAGTGACAAAGTAGGCTTGTTTGGCAGCATGAAGGGAGGAATTGTATGTTAAGAAAGCAGATTTATATAGGGTGAATGCTTGCTGGGATTTGGTTTTACACCACAGTCGCTCCAGTGCACGACTATATCTCTTAAGATTTCTGGTGTCAGTCTGCCACGGTTGTAATGGCCAGGGCCTGGTAATTAGAAGAGCAAGTGGGTCTAGTGTGGATGAAAGTGAACTGTTGTATACAGCAGTGGCCAGGTCAGGGCAGGACAGGGGAGAGATTCTGTCATAGAGGCAGGCAGTTGCAGAGTGGAAAAGAGAAGGGTTTCAGTCTGCGGGTAATTGTTTGCTGCTTGGAGGGATACGTGTCTGAAGATGAGGACACTGTGAAGGTGATGAGATTGTGATCAGAGAGAGGAAAGAGTGTGTTCGAGAAGTTGTAGGGATTGCAAAGATGGGAAAAAACAAGGTCTAATGTATTCCCATCAGAGTGAGTGGAAGATTGTGTCCATTGTGTTAAGGCAAAAGATGAGGTTAGGTTGAAGAGTTGGGATGTAGCTGGGTTGTTCACATTAATGGGGATGTTAAAATCTCCAAGAATGATAGTGGGTATTTCAAAGGAGAGAAAGTAGGGTAGCCAGGCGGAGAATTTATCAAGAAAGCGGGACACCGGTCCAGGAGGCCGATAGATCACTGCAATCCTCAGATAAATGGGAGAAAACAGCTGAATGCAGTGAGTCTCGAAAGAAGAGAAGGATAGAGAGTGAGGGTTAGGGAGGACTTGAAAGGTGCTCAGTGGGGATAGAAGCAAACCAACCCCACCTCCTTTCTGACCACTGGGTATGGGTGAGAAAGTACAGAGAAGGCCTCCATAGGAAAGTGCTGCGAGAGAAGCAGAATCTGATGCTTGAAGCCAGGTTTCTGTAGTTGCTAGTAGGTTAAGGGAGTGGGAGACAAAAAGGTCATGAACAGAGGTGAGCTCATTACAGACAGAGCGGGCATTCCAGAGTACACATGAAAAAGGGAGGGTGGTTTTTAGGATCATGGTGATTGAGTTAAAATTCAGTGGATTGTGGCTATTCCTTGAGGAAGGAGGGTGCCTGGTGTGGGGGTGAGATAGTGGAGGACTAGGGTTCGTGGAGATATCCCCAGAGGTTAGGAGAAGAAGGAGGGTGAGGAAAGTAAGATGGGAGTGGGATGCATATGAGTGCACATGCCTTCCTGTTCTGGTGTTTGGGACAACAGGTGAGTAAAGTATTAGCAGGAGGTGATGGCAGCAGTAGTAGGGAGATGGAAGAAATGAGGGTGATATGTATAAACTTTGGGGTGGAGCAGAGGGGTAAAGAAATGAGATTTTGAGAACACAGGATAGTAATATGAAAAGGAGGAGTAGAGGGGGCATATTTAAAGGTAGATAGAGTGGGAATCAGACTTGTAGGAGATGATTCCCAGGGTGTTCTGCTTGCAGTCCATCCAGCATGCAGTAGATTTCTTTGTTGTATTTTCTTGCTGCTTTAATTATCCTGCTTTGGTTAAACTGTTGTGTTCAACTGCTGTTTTGCACTCCAGCATAAAAAGCACTCACACAGGACAATGCCCCTATCTGTGAATGTACCCCCCATCTGTGATCTCCCCCATAAGCTGATCCTAATTTATACGGAGATAATCAAATGAGCAATTCTTCTCTGCCACAATTAGGAACTGATAAGGATCACAGGAATTTGGAGAGAGGTTGGTCAAAACCAGATCATTCGCAGACACAGGCCAGGGTCATAAAAGATGATTGATTCTCTGATCACAGAAAGGCAAAAGGAGGTGAGAATCAATCACTACAAACAAAACGATATAGACTAATTATCCTGAGTTTTGCAAAAAAACAGTGCTTAGCAATGAGACAGTTTAAGGTGGAGATGAGACAGCAGCATTTACCCTAAGTTTTCAGAAAGTCAGTGCGTAGCAATGAGACAGTTTACGATGGAGATGAGACAGCAGCATTTACCCTACATTTGCAAAAAGTCAGTGCATAGCAATGAGACAGTTTAAGGTGGCAGGTGTGTGGGGTGTTGATAAGCAGACTGACCTGGAGCACTGTTTGCTGCTTTGTTTCTGGACTATCAGCATGAATAACATCTGACAAGTTTTTTTCTTGACACCAAGAAAAACATGATGACAGGAGAGGGACCTCCCGTAGATTGACAGCCTCAGCTCTTTTCCTGTGTTCTTTGTGAAGGGGGGTGTCTCTTCTATCCAATCAAACAATAATATGATGGTGTAGCGCTACATATATGTTCTATAATAATAAATAATAATTAAAAAAAACAGTGATGTGATCCTTATAGATTCTATATTAAATGTAAAAAATAGTGACAAAAAATAGTGACAAACACATTCAATAAATCAATATGTGAAAAAAGTTAATACATTAATATTAAAAGTCCAATAAATGTGAAAAAACACAATCAAGGTGCTTCATTGCTCCAGGGCATGCAATATGTACAGTGTGTGTGCACAACACATCGATAAAAAATCCTTCACTGGCTGCAATGGCCTCTCACCTCAAGGCGGTGACCCCAAAGGGCCAATGCGCCTTTTGGATCACCCCTGGATCCTTCCTGAATGTGCACTTCTTATTGCCCGATCTCCTGGAACTTGGTCACTATTTTTTACGTTTAATATAGAATCTATAAGGATCATATCACTGGTTTTTTTATTATTATTTATTATTATAGAACATATATGTAGCGCTACACCATCATATTATTCTTTGTTTGCATTTGTTCACCTATGGGTATAGAATCTAGGTGTTAGCTGCTTAGTATCTTTTAGGTATATATTTAGCGCAGGGGGAATACTCTACATTTCTTCTATCCAATCAGTTCTCAGAGCTTCCTTCACTGAGTTCTGCAGAATTTAACTTCAGCCCTCTACCTCCTTTTTCTGCACTCTCAGAGAAGCTTTATAAATTCAGCACTTTGAAGGAATGCAGAGAATGGAAAACAAAGAAGACTGCAGATAGATGGGTGCAACTTATGTAGGAGGATTTGTTTAATCTCTGTGTATCACCTGAGGCCTGTCACTTCACTGGCAGGGGCGGACTGACCATTTGGAAACTCGGGCACTGCCCGAGGTCCCGGGGTCAGTAGGGGGTCCCATGAGATGCCCCTGGTACCTTTTTCATAGGCTTTTTTGTGTTTAGGCAAGGACACAGAGGCCCCATGATCCCCTATTGCCCGGGGGCCCCATGAGTTTACAACCACTTTAAAACAGGTACCTCCTCATTAACTATCAGTTATCACTGCACCCCATTGTATTTTCCCAAGGTTTGTTTGAGTTCACTGTACCCAGGGATCTCCAATGCCTATGCTAGTAGGAACCTATCTTTGGAAACGTTATTCCACTCAAACTCCCATTCCTCTCTGCAAGTTTGTCCTTTTCCATCATATACGATTGCACCCCTTGCTGTGTTTCATTCTGCTTAGCACTATCTGTAATGGTTTGTGTCCCAAAATCCAGCACTGATGTTAGTACGTGACTATGACACCTTACCCTGCACAGAGATTTTCTAGTTTACGGAACAATAATCTAAGTGCTGGAAGACTGGTTAACTCGTCATTTAAGCCATTAAACACACACAATAGCTGCCACCATGTGTTTTGTTGGATAAATGCACCATTCATAGAGGGGAATTTACTAGGATAGGAGCGTCCACAATCTGGAGGAGCTGTGCATGGCAACCAATCATTTTCAAAGCTTAACTGACAAAGCTTATGATAGAAGCTGATTGGTTGCTATGCACAGCTGCACCAGATTCTGTCTGCCACAGTTTTAGTAAAGTTCTCCCACAGTATCTACTGTAACAATTCTGACCTTAAAGCGAAACAAAAGGGAACTATATTTACCTTTCCTACAATGGTTCCATGCCTTAGCGGTGCCAGCATCTTCTTCTGTATGCTGGTCTTTGACTGTCTCCATTGGCTGGCGCAGGATGGGATCACTCCTGCACTCGCGTAGGTGTCAGTAATCCCAAAACTGGATCAGCTGACACTGTAAGCAGAGCTGCACATGCTCAGCTCAGTTTACATGCTGGACACTGCCTAGAGCATACAGGTAGGTTTATATTATTGCAGAAGAACCATTGCATGTAGCTTCTGCAATCAAGAGTCTGTCTGCCACAGTGTGTGACAGCAGAACTTTAGGAAACATCTGTGATACATTGGTCATGCCAAACAAGAAAAAGACAGAGAGTAAAATATAGCAGTGTTCTTTAGGACCATGCACACGGGGGTCAAAATACATGCATCCAGATGAGTTTAAAGCTTATTTCTAAATGCATGTGAAAGCATGTAATACTTTGCTATGTTTGAATTTTGTGGATGCATTCAGTTTAGCTTCATTTACACTGCATACTGTGCTCATTTAGCCTGGTTTTCTTCAGCTAAACACAAGTACAACTACACGTACAGGAGAAATCTGGGAAGTATGAAGTTTATTTATACTTTTCAGATCAATTTCTCCTGCATAAAGGCAGGAGACTCATGTGCAGGTGGTCTGAAAGAGACAGGGATTCTTTAAACTCTGGCTTTGAGCCGTTAGAGATAAAGCTTAATAGGCAAAAAATTGTGCATGCCAAAATATTTACAGTAAAAAAGATATAAAAAAAATAAACAGTAAAAAAAATAAGGATAAAAATGAAAAGTTCTGAACAAGTTTTTGCCTGGTCAGTGCTTTTGAGAGACTCCAATTCTTTCACTGGCCCTCAAAAAGACTCTCAGCACGTTTTGTTTAAAAATTGAGAGTTTCATAGCTTCCGAATACAGCAGTCTTTCTGTACCATCTGTATAGTATATACATGGATGACACAGTGTTTATGATAGTTTTAGCAGACCCTCTCCTTAAGGCCAGATTTCTAAATGCATCCATATTTTCATATGGGTACATGTCACGGTCTAATACACAACATATTCTTCCACAGAACTAAATTATCATTTGATAGAGACTAAACATTATATAGATTTGATGATGATTTTCCTTAAGAGATGGAATGTTTTTAATTTGCCTCCTACACACTGTTTTGTCTTAAAATGACTGTAATTATCTTATATATGGATTCTTGTTAAAATAAATTTATTATAACAGGAATTATGAATGGTGTAGAGAATTTGTTTTTGGCAGTCCACCCTCAGGTCAGAAAAATAGGAAGGGCGGGAATGTGTCGTGTGGAAGCTCATACTATACAGACATTTTACAACTTCAGTTACCAGGACTGGAGTAAAAGGCATTCATCCAATGGATTTTATGGCATCCAACTAGCTATTTATGACTAATACACTGACTAATTTAGTTGTGTAGATTTTGGCTAAGCAGGATTTATGATCCTGCTGGAAAATTTGTTTGCTCAATGGGATTGAGTTTATTACAGGCTGTGGAGATGCATTATTTTCCCTAGTCTACTTTGCGTCTATATAGTGAAGGAAATTAGTATTTGATCCCCTGCTGATTTTCAATGTTTGCCCACTCACAAAGAAATTATCAGTCTAAAAATTGAATGGTAGGTGTATTATAACACTGAGAGACAGAATAGCAACATAAAAATTCAAAAGAAATGCATGTCTAACAAATTATGCACTGATTTGCGTGTTCATGAGGGAAGTAAGTATTTGATCCCCTTCACAAAACATGACTTAGTACTTGGTGGCTAATCCCTTGTTGACAATCATAGAGGTCAGACATTTCCTGTAGTTGGCCACCAGGTTTGCACACATCTCAGGAGGGATTTTGGCCCACTGCTCTTGGCAGATCCTCTCCAAGTCATTAAGGTTTGGTGGCTGACGTTTGGCAACTTGAACTTTCAGCTCCCTCCACAGATTTTCAATCGGATTAAGGTCTGGAGACTGACTAGGCCACTCCAGGACCTTAATGTGCTTCTTCTTGAGCCACTCCTTTGTTGCCTTGGCCGTGTGTTTTGGGTCATTGTCATGCTGGAACATGGGTCGTGGATGGGTGTTCCCGCATGACAATGACCCAAAACACACAGCCAAGGGTTTTTGTGAATGAGTAGCCGTACCATGTACCCCATACTCATTCACATGGAGGGGTCTGGGGGCCCCTTGTTAAAGGGGGCTTCCAGATTCCGATAAGCCCCCCGCTCGCAGACCCCCAGAACCCTGGGCCCTTGTCTCATCAACATGGGTACAAGGTGTTTTGGGGGGAGCCCCCCCTGCCCCAAAGCAGCCCCCATGCCCCAAAGCACCCCCCATGTTGAGGGCCTGTGGCCTGGTATGGTTTAGGAGGGGGGTGCTCACTCGTCCCACCCCCCCTTTCCTGACCTGCCAGGCTGCATGCTCGGATAAGGGTCTGGTATGGATTTTGGGGGGACACCATTAAATTTCGGCGTGGGTGTTCCCCTCAAAATCCATATCAGGCTCGAAGGGCTTTTTATTTATTATGGTGCTGTTTTTTAAATGTAATTACCGCTTTTTTTTTCTTCGCTATAGCTCAAAAATTCAGCTGTCACTTTTCCCCAGCTAAAAGAGAAAGTTTTCTTTGAGTTTATTTCCCCTAAAAGAAACAATGTTTACTTTTAGTTTCTTAAAAGTAACAAAGTTTCCTGTAACTCCAGGGAAAGTGACAGCTAATCTTGTGAACTATAGTGAAAAAAAAAAAGGCTGACATTTGCATTTAAAAATCAGCACCGACATACACTTCGTATTGCAAAAACAATTATTACAAATTTTGTAAACCGAGGCATTATTTTCAATAGATTTGCATTCGTAAACCGAAAATTACATTAACCATGGTGTTCGTAAACCGTGGTACGCCTGTATTAGTATTGCAATCCTTTGTATTGGGATACATAGAACCAACATACATCTGAGCTGGCAACATAACACATTTGTGTCACATTTGAGATATCTGACTAGTTACACTGACCTTGCCCAGGGACTTAGGATTGACCCACACCACAGAAATGCAGGCTGGATGGGTGTCATAGCTCAGTGGATAAGTGGTTAGCACTGCTGCCTCACAGCATTAGGGTCGTTGGTTTGATTCCCAACCACAGCAATCAAGTTGCATGTTCTCCCTGGGTGGCTGCCCTAACATAGATGTGCTGGCAGCATCTTTGCTTTCTGTCTAAATAATCCCTACAATGTGAATTAGAATGAGGCCTTGTCTGTGTTCAAACACCTTCAAAGCTGCACCTTATGTGAATGTCAACTGATGAGATAAGGGCTTGGACTAATGATTGATTTGATAATGCTGTTTTGCACTCCCTTTTGGGAAGGGTTTGTCAAGCCAAGAGCTGAGAGAGAGAGAAGAGCGAGAGAGAAAGAGAGAGAAAAGGATTTGGAGGGGAATCCCCACGCCAAAATGTAAAAAAATAATGTCTTGGTGTCCCCAACCCAAATCCATATGCCTTCAAAGATTTATTTCCTTTGTTGAATTGCCTGCTTGGTTCACACTAGATGCGATTTAAAATTGCGCTTTTGGTTGGCAATTTCACTGCGCTTTCTGTAGATTTCCCAATGAGTTATTGCGTTTTCAATTGTGTTTTGCATTGCGATTTCTATTGTTGTCTATATGTGAAATAGCTACAAAATGAAGAAAAAGTTAGACAAGAACTACTTTTGAAATTGTGCTGCAGCAAATCGCGTATGTTAAGACACTCACATTCACATTCATTAGATCCGATATCAGGTACGATTTCAATTCCCAAATCGCACCTGAAATTGCGCACCCTGGATGCGACTTGGCATGCGATTTGCATGCCCTGCAACTTGTAAATCAAATGCCAAATTGTACCCGATATGACCAGAGGATAACACCACAGTCACATCTAATCCGATTTGGAAATCGGGCAACTTACAGTGAAGTCGCATGATTTCAACATTGGATTGGATGTGAACAGAGCCTATAGCGGACAATAGGGTGTGACTTGGCCTATGATTTGCAAGTCACCTGGCATGCACATTGCATGCTAAATTGCACCTAATGTAACTGGGGGCCACCCCAATCACATCAAAGCGGATTTTGAAGTGGTGCGACTTAGTGCAGTCGCACAATTTCAACATTGGATTTGATGTAAACGGAGCCCATAGCGGACAATAGGGTGCAACTTGGCCTACAATTTGCAAGTCGCCTGGCATGCAAATCGCATGCCAAATCGCACCTGATGTTACTGGGGGCCACCCCAGTCAAATCAAAGCAGATTTTGAAGTGGTGCAACTTAGTGCAGTTGCACGATTTCAGCATTGGATTTGATGTGAACGGAACCTATAGCGGACAATAGGTTGCAACTTGGCCTACAATTTGCAAGTCGCCTGGCATGCAAATCGCATGCATAATCGCATCCGATGTGACTGGTGGCCACCCCGGCCACATCAAAGCAGATTTTGAAATCGTGCGACTTACACCACGGTCATATCAAGCCTAACGTTTAAAGCATGTGACTTACAGTGAAGTCGCATGATTTCAAAATCGGGGGACTTGCCGATTTCAAGTGCGATTTGCAAGACATCGGACACAGATCTCCCTGCAAATTGCACGAAACGTAGTGTATTCACTACTTCATAAATCGCTGCGGCTCTGACCAAGTTTGAACCACACCGATATCCAGGGGTGGACTGACAACTCATGGGGCCCCGGGCAATTGGGGATCATGGGGCCCCTGTGTCTTTGCCCACACTCAAACACACCCAAAAAAGCCTATAAAAAGGTACCAGGAGCATTTTATGGGGCCCCCTACTGACCCCAGGCCCTCGGGCAGTGCCCGAGTGCTCAAATGGTCAGTCCGCCCGTCGATATGACCGCTCTAATAGCCGTCACATCAAGTGCGACTTGGCATGCAGTTTGCATGATATGCGACTTGCAAATCGTATGCCAAGGCGCACCCTACTGTCTGCTATTAGAGCGGTCATATGGGTGCGTTTCCGACACTGATTTCTAAAGTAGTACATGTACTACCTTTGTGGCAATTTGCATAGATATCTGTGTCACATGTCTTGCAAATTACAAGGAAATCGGCAACTTCACTATAAGTCACACGATTTCTAAATCAGCTTTGATGTGACCGGGGTGTAAGGTCTTTATATGTTTGATTTTCTGAGTGTTTTTCCGATTTATGGGAAATGCCGCATACTAGCAAAAGTGAATTGACATTTTCAGTATCGCATGCGAGATGTTATCATGTGACTGCCTTAACTCATGCAAAAGCTTGAGTGAATTGTGCCCATAGTGCCAATAAATGTTGCCATGGGGTTCCCCTTCACACCCCTGTTCAATGTTCTGTTGTATGCTGCACGGGTACACTTCACTGTTGCTTTCTTTCTGACTCTGATTTGTGGGGCCTGTATACCAAGGGTTAACGCAGGTGGGAAGGGGATTGCTGCCAGCTAATTAGATACAATCACTTTCTCTGACCAAATGAATGAAAGTGGTGGGTGTGGCCTTCATTGGGGGTGGGGCCTTGTTTGGCCTGCTCCAAATCCAACCTATGTTATATAAAGACCTGCAGTAGTGAGTGGTTTGGTCTGGTAATAGGCCAGGTTATTTTCAGCAAGTTCTTGCCTGTGGTGGTTTGGGGAGGAGGAAGAAGAGATATTGTTCTGAATTGCCCCAGACCCCACTCAAGCTGTGTTTTGATGTGGGCTGTAAATGTTTTACATTTTTGTCCTGAAGTGTGTTTGTGTATTATTGTACAATGATGGTGTGTTTCTTATCTTTGCATTGTAATCCTAACATGTCAATTGCTCTGCTCTTCCAAATCTGCACTTGGCTCTAGTTTGTTTGCTTATTTATACTGAAATGCAATTTTAGGACAAACCTGATGAGAAATGTATATGTGGGGGCACTTTCTTATGTATTTTTATATTGATATTTTGATCTAGAGCCTGTTTTGTGGATAGATAATCCTACTCCGTGATGGTGTGTGTTAATTTTATGGCCCTGAAAATGTTGCTTGATTCATATTCCCCGTTTGTTTCTTGCTGTAACCTGTGAAAGCACTGTTCCTTAGAAGTACAGTGATCCCTCGTTTTTCGCTGTTAATGGGGACCAGAACCTTCCGCGAAAGCTGAAAAACCGCGAAGTAGTATTTGCCCCCAGGAATGTATGCGAGACAGTCAACATCATGGACAAGACTGGCGAGATACAACAAGAGAAGATGCTAGGTGAGGCTGCAATGATGCGCAGACAATCAACTCACAGGGATAAATCCACTCGTACTCTTATTGGTAGATGTCACACTGGAAACCAATCACGCGCCTTTATGAAAGCCTATGGTATGTACAGTACAGTACTCTGAGTCAACTCATCTCTTTGGTTAACATGCAGGGATCCTTCTCTCTCGCGCATCAACATGAAACAACGCTCCTTTCCACAATGTGGCTGCTGACCCGCGAAGCACTGAAGCCGCAAAACATGAAGCGCGAAGTGGCGAGGGAACACTGTATAATCTTTTAGATTATAAACTCTTATGAGCAGGATTGTTCTATTTTAGCAACATCAATCCTGCTTTTTTTTTTTTACCACCAAGAAATTGACTGTACCTACTTGTTGCTGCTGTCCAAATAAATGTGGAATATGTATTTAATCAATAAGCGTTTGGACTAGGTATTTTTTGGGAGGGTTATTTCATGTTCAAGTTCATTACAGTAGCCCCCCTAACACTTATTTTTGCAACCTATATAATATGCCCAAATCTAGCTTGTTAGATATATAAGTATGTCCAAACTAACAAACCAAATGCCTCCTATTGCACCACAAGACTATGTTATGTACCAATGAATAGGTTGTGTTCGCCCTCTACCTGTTTTGAAAACACACGTTTTAAAATGTGGTTTTGCCCAGCCTTGCCGCCCTGCCACCGTATTTCTACAGTGGCTGGGCGGCATGTGGTTAAAAGTGTGTTGCACCTAACAACACAGTAGTGTGGTGCCATGCATTGTGGTGGCTGTGAATGCATCTGTGTTTACTAGATGTGTGGAGGTGCAATTAAGTTTGCATCTTGGTACCTGCGCACATCTGCAAAGGACATTGCATTTCTTTGCTGTGCAGGAAAATGCGTGCTCTTGCATGCGTTTCTGTACTACAAATGGTGTGAACAAGTCCTAAGGGCCAGTTCACACTATGGAAACAGTCTAGATTTATTCCAGATGCATTTTTGCATACACTTTTTTGATGCATATTTAGCGTGTCCAGTGCATTTTGGATGCGTTTTTGACGCGTTCCAGTGCATTTTTTTATGCATTCCAGTTAATTTTTTCCCCTCTTTTTCTTCAATATAATTAGGGACACATGTGTTTTAGTGCATTCCAGGGCATTTTACCGCGTTCCAGTACAGTTCTGTGCATAAACAATGCAGCTTGTTTGACTTTTTTGGCAGCACCTGCAACACAGTCAGTAGCCAAAATCTTAATTGATCAATATTCCTGGCACTGACAGAACCCTGGAAATTTATCTCCATATTTTGTCCATTCACAATAGTCTGTAATGTCAAGGAGCTTACAATCTAAGGCCAGAAACTTAGACATATACTAGGCCCAATTAACTTAACAGCATGTCTTTGGAGTGTTGGCAGAAACACACCTGCACAGAGAAAGCATGCAAACTCCAGAGAGGTGCAGCAACAACTGGGATTAGAACCCATGAACCAAGTGCTGTAAACCCTGAGTGCTAGCCACTGTAAGGGCTCGTTCACACTAGGCTGTTTTGCCAACGCTTGCCAAACGCCCCTATAGCGTTTGGCAAGCGTTGGTCCGGTGTTTGCAGAGCGTTTTTAACGCTCGGCAAACGCTCCGCAAACGCCGCATGCGCGGTTTAGCGGCGGTTGCTAGGCGTTTGCCGAGCGTTAATAACGCCCCACAAACGCCTATAATGCATTTGAGTGGTGTTACCGCTCCGCAAACGCCCCGCAACCACGTCGCAACCGCACCGCAAATGCCGGCCGGGCGTTTGCGGAGCGGCACCATAGACGAGAATAGGAGGCTTCAAAGCCTCCTGACTCGACCAGAGGCGTCCGTTTTGCCGCGACGCAACGCGACGCGACGCAAACGCTCCTGTTAGAACAGCACCATGTGCTGTAATGTGCAGAGTTGGCAGAGGCGTTTGGGAAGCTGTAAAAACGCTTCCCAAACACCTCTCTGCCGCCTGCACACAAGGCTAGTGTGAACGTAGCCTAACAGACAGAGTTCGAGCTGGAATATACAATAGTTACATGATTAAAGATAATGAAGATATATAATTATATTGGGAAACTAGAACTAGACATTCAAATTATTTGAGATATAAGTATGAAAATGTTTGACATTTGAAAATAGGATGTATGACTTTGTAACATTAATTAGGATATACATTCGTTGGCCGATCATTTTTGGAGAAACAGCAACCAAAAAATAATAAAATAAAAAATTCTAATATAGGTGTGCTTTTTATTTTATTTATTTTTTTTGTTCCACAAAGTTTATTGAGAAAAATTCAAAACATATAAGTTGTATAAATTGTACAAAGTAAAACAATGTGCCAAAGAAAAACGCGGTGAAACACCAATCGCATATGCCAAACAATAGGAAATACTCAGGCGAACAAAATAATAAAGCCATCTCGCGTCACCTGTAACAATAATGAAGTTGAACTTGGAAAAAAAAAAAACCACGAGAACACAGCAAAAAAAAAAAAAAGAAAGAAGGCAAACACCAATCCTAAGCACCACACAGCGTACAAAATATCACCAAGCGAGCAGGTTCATTTATTTGCACCCCCATATATCTTATATCGTAGAGTAGCATAGTAGGGGGGAAGGGGAAAGAGCTAAAGGTGCTGGGCTTCTGGTGCAAGGAAGAGGTTACGAAAATATAGAAAGCTCGGTGCTATCCATGAGGAGCAACAAAGGTATCACTCAAAGGTAGCCAACGCATAGGAAAATAACTCCGTGGAATGCGAGAGGCACATGTGCAAGTGTAGTCTGGGTGTGAGATTAGGTTGCCTATGGACAGAGGAATAAACTTATGTGTAGAAAGAAAAAATGAAGTGGAGAAGATGTGAAAAACAGCAAAGACAGAAATGGCAGGTACAGGGCACAATGAGGAAGGAGTTGGGAGAAAAAAAAATAAAAAATGGTAAGGAGCTGGAAAGCCAAAGAAGGAAGAAAAAAAAAAAAAAAAGGGGGGGGGTAAGGGTCAAAGGGGAAGGAGACTAAGGGGGGGGGGGGCGGTATGGATAGACATGTCATATGGGTGGAAGCTCCAAGGACAGAGCTGGTGTGCTCATCCCCAAGGGGATAGAGACATAAATCAGACAATCGGGCGCCAGGGAAAAGGAGTGTCTCACTTCCTGATCAGTGAAAGGGATATAATAGAAAAGTGTTAGCGACAGCCTAGCAAGGGTCGAGGAGTCAATACAATACAGAGTGTAATATAAAGCCACAGATCTGGCTCAGAGTCAGGTAGAAAGACCCATGAGGGATTGGTATTCGGGGGTCGTTCGGAAATGAATCCAACACAACCAAATATGGGAGAATTTAGTCGGGTTATCTTGGGAGGAAGCAATCAGCTCCTCCATCTCTGCAATTCTTCCCAGACGAGTGAACCAATCTTTTATTGAGGGGGGTTGAGTAGATCTCCAAAGCACAGGAAGACAGAGTCTAGCAGCATTAATCATATGCATAGCTAACGATTGGAAGTATAGACGTTTGGGGAGCGGTGTATGGTGGAGGAGAAATTGGGCCGGGGAGAAATCGAGAGGTAAAGTGGACACTGACGAGGTTATACGGTGGACTTCCTGCCAGAAGGGCAGGACGATAGGACAGGACCACCAAATATGGAGAAGGGACCCATCAGGTGCTCCACATCTCCAACAGTTATTGGGTAGAGAAGGGTTAAAACGATGAGTTCTGGAAGGGGTAATGTACCAACGGGAAGCTAGCTTGTATCCGTTTTCTTGGGTCGATACATTCAGCGAACATTTGTGGGAGTATGTAAAAATTTGTTCCCAATCTGAGGAAGAAAAATCTATATCAAGGTCTCTCCTCCAAGCTCGGCAAGCGGGGAGCGAATTAGGATTCCCATCACCGGTGAGAAGGAGGTACATGGATGAGATTAGATGCCGCTGGGGTTCAGCCTTAGAACAAATTGATTCAAAGGGGGTGAGAGGACGAGTCCATTTGTGGCGGTGAGCAGAGGATGTGAGAAAATGCCTGATTTGAAGGTAGGCCCAAAAGGGGAAGGTACGATCTTTCATGGTGCTCGCCAAAGAGGAGTAGGATTTCAATTGGCCTTTATGAAAAAAGTGTTCCGCTTTCACCTGGCCATGCGGCCAATGTTCCGACAGGAAGGCCTTGTGCATACCCGGAGGGAAGTCCAGGTTTAAGCAAAGGGAGGTTAAAGGGTTGGGGGCATCCGAGATGGAGGCCGACTTGCATGTCAAGCGGAAGATGCTCAAGGTAAGACCAATCAGTGGATGAGTGAGAAGGGCCTGGGGGTATGTTTCGTCATGAGCCACGGGATCAAAGCTATAGGAGAAGGAGAGAAGGAGTTTTCGAGATGCACCCAGTCTTTGGTAGTCGAATGAATATTCCAATCTATAATTCTGCCAAGATGGCAGGCCCAATGATATTGCCTGAGGTCTGGGAGCCCAATCCCACCCCTGGATTTGGGGAGAACCAATTGGCAGAAAGATATGCGCGGGCGCTTGTGGTTCCAAAGGAAGAAGGAGCACATTCTCCTACATGAAGCGAAAAAGGCGGATGGCAATTGGATGGGTAAGGTTTGAAATAAATAGAGGAGGCGGGGGAGAATGTTCATTTTCAGTATAGCAGCTTTGCCGAACCAGGAAAAGCATGGGCGATGCCATTTAGTGAGATCTTCCTGAATGGATTTAAGTGCTGGGATAAAGTTTTTGACGTAAAGGTCAGAGAGGCCGCACGTAAGCTGAATGCCCAGGTAAGTGAGGGTCTCACATTCCCATCTAAACGGGAACTGGGATCGGCAAAATGATACTACATCAGAAGGGAGGGTGACATTGAGGGCGTATGACTTTGAATGGTTGATTCTAAGATTCGACATGTATTGAAAAAGTGAGAAATCTTTAAGCAAATTGGGCACGGTGGTCCGAGGTTCCGTTAGAAACAGCAAAATGTCATCCGCATAGGTGGCGAGTTTATACCCTTGAGCCGGTGCGGAGACGCCCTTAATATCTGGGTTGGAACGGAGTTTACGCAGCAGTGGCTCTAATGATAGTACAAAGAGGAGAGGAGAAAGAGGGCAGCCCTTGCGCGTGCCATTGCCGAGAGAGAAATGGTTTGATAAATGGCCATTCACCTGAACCTGTGCCGTGGGTCCAGAATACAAGGTCATGATGAAATTAAGCATGTGTTCTCTCAAACCAATCGCCTGAAGGGTTGCCCGCAAATAATCCCAGGACACTCTGTCAAAGGCCTTCTCAGCGTCCAAAGAGAGAAGGAACCCAGGATTCTTTGATGTGCGAAGCCAATGGATGAGGTTGAGGGCCTTAATAGTATTGTCTCTCGCTTCCCTGCCAGGGATGAAACCCACTTGATCGAGGTTAATCAAAGAAGGAAGTAAGGGGAGGAGACGGTTGGCCAGAATTTTAGCATAAAGTTTCACGTCTACATTCAGAAGGGAGATGGGCCTATAATTGGAAACCAAAGTTGCATCCTTATCTCCTTTGGGTATGACAGTGATGTGCGCTTCTAGAAGGCGATGACACGGCACAGGGAGTGAAGAGAAAGTGTTGAAAGCCGAAAGGAAGGGGTTGGACAAGACATTTAAAAACTCCTTGTAAAATACTGCAGACAGGCCATCAGGGCCCGGGCTTTTACCAGACTTCATTTGTTTGACGGCCCGCGACAGTTCCTCTGCCGTGATATTTTGCTCCAGTTCCAGGGCGGACGTCTCAGAAAGTGCAGAAGGGCTATAAAGATGAAGAAAGTCCGAGATCACCGTGGCTCTGAGTTTGTTGGTTTCAGGTGGGGGACGTTCCGGAGGGAGGTTATATAATGCCTTATAATACTGCTCAAAATGAGAAGCAATGTCAGCATTAGTGGTGGCAAAAGAACCGTCTGGACCCCTGATTTTGTGCATTGTTAAGCTCGACTTTTTCGCTTGAAGGGATCTGGCGAGGAATCTCCCGCTTTTGTTCGCAAACTCATAAAATAATTTTTGAGATAAGACATATCTACTTTTAGCCACCTTGCCCAGTTCGGTCAAAAGCTGCGTGCGGGTGTTTGTGAGTTCAGTCAAGGTAGAAGCCGCTTGACTGTGTTTGTGAACTCTTTCCAAAAACTGAATGCGCTCCATAAGTCGTCGCAGATGTGCTTGTCACTCCCTTTTACGCTTCGTAGCCATAGCTATGAGAACCCCGCGAATTACGCATTTATGTGCCTCCCATTGCGTCAAGGAGGAGGTATCTGAAGTCTGGTTGGTCGCGAAGTAATCTACCAATTGGGAGCGGATCTCGGCTTCGTTTGTTGGGTCGGAAAGAAGAGATGCGTCCAATCTCCAAATCTTAGAGCGGGAGTGTTTTTCAGGAAAACGCAACGTCATGGTTATGGGATGGTGATCCGATAGGACCATTGGTTCAATGAAGGTGTCATGAAGAAATGGCAGATCCACTTGCGAGAGAAAAATGTAGTCAATTCTGGAGTACTTATTGTGTGGAGGAGAAAAGAACGTATAATCTTTAACGATCGGGTGTAGGATTCGCCAAGAATCGTGAAGTTGTAAATCCTGGAGTTGTGTGCGGATCTGTCTTAGGGATTTGTATGGTAAAAATGAACTGCCCGAGGAGGAATCCAGTAAGGGGCATAAAGGGACATTAAGGTCTCCCCCCAAGATCAGTACACCCGACTGAAAAGAAGAAAGAGAGGTGGTGATTGAACGGAAGAAGGGAACCTGCTTGGTATTGGGCGCATATAAATTTGCCAGTGTAATGGGTCTGTTGGCAAAAGTGCCTTTTAGAAACAGGAACCTACCTTCTGATTCAGGGAGCGACTCCATGACAGTTAAAGGGAGATGTTTCGCAATCAAGATGGCGACACCTTTTGATTTGGCATGAGGGTTAGGGGCATGATAGACTGTCGGATAACGTGAGTTAAAGAGCTTGGGAATGACATCCTGTCGAAAATGCGTTTCCTGAAGGAAAACGATATCCACTCTTTGTTTATATAAGTAGGAGAGCAGAATGGAGCGTTTTTCAGGTGTGTTCAAACCCTTCACATTAAGAGATAGAACTTTTAGTGATAAGTGTCCTGACAACAATTTGGGAGAAGACATGTCCAAAGAGGTATGTGAAAGCAACCTAAAAAGAAGGAACACGGGGTACTAAAAGGATGGGAATAGGATTGAGGGGGGGGGGAGAAAAAAAAAAAAATTAAAGAGATAAATGAAAGAAAAATAAAAGAAAAGAAAAATAAGAAAGGGGAAAGGAAGAGAGTAGATACAGGTAAGAAAAAAAAAACAGAACTACCAGCGGGAGGAGTAGACCAGCTAATCCACCTAGATATATAAGAAGAGGGGAGAAGAGAAAGGAAGAGAAGATGGGGGGGGGTTAAGGGGTAACAGAAAAGAGAAAGGAGGGAGTAAAAACAGCCGGCAAGAGTCAGGAAAAGCTCTCCGAGCTTACTGTGTGGGGAACGCAGTGGGTCGAAATCCAAAATAAAAAAGAGGCCCGCCGTACGGAAGACCTTAAAAAGTGCAGGAAATGGAGAGGTAGGGCGAGGATAGGGCATGCACAGAGAGGGACTACACCCAGCCGGCGAGGGAGATGTATCAACCCTCACCTGGTAGGGCGTATGGCTCAGGATTGAGCGAGAAATTGGGGTCAAGAACAGAACGGTAGCCTGCGCTAGGAGGGAAGTGAGGGAAGTGAGACAGGCAACAAGCCATATCAATGGTTGTGAGATACACATATGAATAGAGTACGATGTAGGAATTCTAGAGCGGAAATATGGTGTCACAAGTATACCGTAGTGGAACTACTAGGAGTATCGTCCGCAAAGGTATGGCTTCATAGAACGGTCAGACCGCCCTCTCAGGGAGAGAACAGGCAGTGTCTCACGACACATGAAGTCATAAATTATTGGCAGAGGAACAGTAAGGCATGACATGTGCAAAAAAACATACAGCTCAAATATCGCATATCAAAAAAACACAATATACTAAATTGAAAACAACTAAAATGACAGAACAACCCCCCCCCGGCCTGGACTCTCAAGGTACCCCTGGACTCGAGCAGCACCTCATATCAGATAGGAGGAAATGCGTGGGGAGGGAAGAAGAAGGCACAGGCAGAGTACCTACATTGGAGCCTCATCAGTGGTACTCATTAGTATGCAGAGGGTGGAAAAGGATACAGAGCGGGATGGGAGAGACCGATTTCTGCTAGGAGTCTCCATCCGGAGAGCTTATTGAGGTGATGCTCGTTCACAGGAGCACAGTAACAATGTGATGGTAAAAAAAAAAAAAAAATTATAAGCAAAGGTTCCCCCCCCCACCCCTCCCAATCCAAACTCAGCAACCCGCTCATCAGAGT
Organism: Staurois parvus; assembly: GCF_062004578.1. NCBI lineage: Eukaryota > Metazoa > Chordata > Amphibia > Anura > Ranidae > Staurois > Staurois parvus. The sequence continues at coordinate 463,935 of NW_028317929.1, read as the reverse complement.
ACGTGAAAAAGGATAACTGATGCTGAGGAACTCTCTTCATCCTCTCCTAACTCGGTCTTCTGGAAACGGTGCAAGGCGAGTTAAATACGATGCGTGTGGGGGGACATAAAGTCCTTCAGTGGCGAACCCGAGATCCTCGGAGGTCCCCAGGATAGGCTCGGAGTCAGCTGTGCAGGAGATGTAGGAGGATCGGAGCCCTCCGGAGTCCACCCGGTGTCTCTAGATGGCAATAGACCTATCAGAGGTGTCATGGAGCAGGTTGGGCACTAAATTGGTTGTAGACCCGATATTCCCGTTGCGGAGCGACAGCGGTGGTGCAGAAAATGGGCGGGTAGAAGGGAGGAACTTATTGGAATATTCTGTGCCAAACAATCGTTAAGGGTCAAGAATCGTAGGGATGAGATCTCAGTGGCCCCAGATGCATAGGGCTGCCTCTGTGCAAGAGTACCATTGAGTCCAGTCCAGATCAGGTGGAGGAAATATCCCAGGGTGATAGATCAGAAAGCTCCATAGGTAAGGCGAAATGGGACAAAGGATTTTGCAGACAAAGTCTGAAGAGTGGCTGAACGGATCCTGAGCAGTGAAACCAGTGGTAGTGTACAGTAAATTAAGGAAATCAGGACAGAGTTTAGAGAAGGGTCTCTAAGCTTCATGACGAGGCCTTCGATGAGCAGGAGAGGCCGTCGGGCTGGTTATGCTGGTAGAGCCACCGGCTGGAAGTCTCGGCGGGGTTGCGGGAACCAATCGGCGTCGGCGAGAGCCAGGGCCCTGCCATTCCATATCACTTGGCGTCGGTCCGGATTCCGGAACACCTGGGAGACGCATATTGCTGTACCAATCGGGGAGGTCGATTAGTGGGATATCTAGGAAAGTACAGAAATTAGGCAGATCCTCCGGAACTCGCAGGTAGGCTGTGCGCCCCTGCGCCTGTGCGGAAAGACAAAATGGGAAACGCCACCTATATGATATGTTATGGGAACGGAGTGCATCCAATAGGGGGCGAAGTTCCCGTCTTTGTTGCAGAGTAAGATTGGAAAGATCCTGGAATAAATGTATTTCTGACCCCTGATATAAGAGGTGCCTTCTGTCCCTGGCGCGCCTGAGGATGTCCTCTTTAATTGGGAAGCTGACTAGGCAACATATTACATCTCTTGGGGGATCAGAATCTCTGCCCCTGGGACGGAGTGCTCTGTGTGCTCGTTCCAACTCTATAGGTGTGGCCGGCGGGCGACCTAGTAGGTCATTAAAGATCGCCACAACCGTTGTAGAGATGTCGTTCGGTTCCACAGATTCTGGCAAACCACGGAGTCGAATGTTATGTCTGCGTCCACGGTTATCCAAATCCTCTATTTGTCTGTAGAATTCACGGATATGTGATGCGTGTGAGACTGTCGTCTGCTGTATTTCTGTTATGGCATCTGCATTAGTGCGGTTAGCAAGTTCCACTCCCTCCAGCCTTGTGCCCAAGGAAAGCAGGTCATTTCGCAGGTCACTGAGGGCGGTGGTGAGTGTGACTTTAATGTCTGCAGCCACCGCCTGAAGATCTCTGAGAGACACTGCCTGGGAGTCAGAGGAGAGATCATGCTGCGGGACTGCATCTGTGACATTCTCAGTGTCACTACTTTGAGCACAGGCTGTGCCGTTGAGGAGGGAGGAGGGGGGGAGAGGGGGAAGCTGTATGGGACCTGTCCCTCTGCTGGGAGCGGAACAGCTCCTGTATATGCCGCGATTGCGGCTGAGTAAGGACCCGTGGGGAACGGGAACGGGAACCGGGTGTGTTCCAGTCCGTTTTCCCCATGTTTATGTGCCCCTGCCTCACCCGATCCTCGGTGCAGTGTGAGGAGAAGTCTTCGGCCGGCGGGAGCTCCTGGCTTAAGCGGCCATTCCGGACTGCGGCAGACCACGCCCCCCTTTTTATTTTAAATTATAAGTATTCTCATATGCACACAGATAAACGCCAATGGTACAAAGCCCATGCTTGTGCGCCACCTAGCGACCATGTCCAGCATTGCTTCTAGAAATACGCCCAACACGGTTTCGTATTTACGAACAGGATAGTGTCTAGAAAGTAGACTCTTTTGAATCAGCTTGCTGGGTGCCTTTTTGAACACTGAAAGGTCTTAATTGATTGAATTGAGTCTGCCTGAATGTTCAGTGTCTGCTGGTAGACTCAATTCTTAGTAAATCAGGGCCTCTCTGTCCCGGTCTGCAGCATGAGGTTGATCCTCAGTTCCCTCCGCTTAATGCATGATTCACATTGGTTGACTTTTTTTATCTAGCCTTCATCGGGTCTTGATTCCCTAAATCATCTATATATGTGTTGGACCTTTTGATAGCTATTACCCAACCCTCAGTTTGACTTCTATAGATGTCCCAGTTGTTTAAGAAAAGGGTCAGATCAAACCCAGAAGGAAGGTGTCACTTCTGCTTAATGCCACCTCTTTAGCTGAAGCCAGAGCATCCCCTACCCTGCAGCTGCATGTACACGAAGGGGCAGGATGCTTGGGACATCCTTGACCTAGTGTGGCCTCATGGCCATACTAGGACAATTACATTGACTCAATATAGCCATGTGGCTATATTAGGTCATCCCCACCCCTTCTCTGCTAAATAATACATTATAAAGAATAAAGTACACAGCATGTAAATACATGTGTGTCATGTTTCACATGACTGTCATATTGACTGTCATATGTCTTTAAGTGTTAGTATTATTTGTGTCTGCTCCTCCCCTTCTTTTGGTTTAGTTAATGCTGTATAGATAGCCCTCCCCCTTTCCCAGAAATGCATTGCAGCTCTAGCCTCATGTCATGGAGCAGGAAACATTATGATCTTTTGACCTATCGAATGTTCATTGTTGTAAGATTCTCTCAGTTTATGGAATAGACTTCACAAGATCTACAAGATGTCTTATCGATTGAGTCACTGACTGTGGTATCCATCTGAGGTTGAAGTTATCGCTATCTCATCACAACTGTAAGTTACAGAGATCACACTATCAATGCTTAGATTGGAGAGACAGAACAATGTGTATCTCCAGACAAACTTGTTTGGATACAGTGTGGAAGAGTTAGAACTGCTGAAAGTGTTTACTGCTTTCTGTGGAACCTTTGGGGAGATATCCCTCGATTTCTGTCCCAACTTCATGTCTGCATAGTTTTTTTTAATTATTTTTTGTTTTGCATTGCTTACTGAAGATTTTCTTTTAAAAGAGGGTATGAACTAAGGCTGGCCATAAACTTCTACTTCTAGTGCTCTTAGTCAAGCTCGCAAACTCTATGAAAGGGAGTGATGTGGAATGAATAGCAGAGAGGTGCTGGCTTATTGTGCAAGGGACAATATTGATTGCTTCTCTTGAGTATAATTTGGAAAGCCTCTTTAGACATGACAGTTTGCCTCCAAGTCCTGCTGCAAACAGCTGGATCCGACAACTGCCATCTCATGTTGAATCTAAAAATCAGAACACATTGTGTTTTACTTAGCGCTGGCTGTAAATCTGAATGGGGGATGACTGTATCATTTATGGGTAAGCACACTAGTAGTAGAAAAAAATAATAATGTCAGTCTATATTTGTTGGATAAAGGGGGCAACATTATATTATTTTGAGGAAGCATTGCCTCCCTATGAAACTGTTCTTATATTATTGTCAGAAACCTATTGGATTGCCAGGAACAAGCCCTGAATTCTGAAAGCAACAGTCTCAAAAAGGGGTTGAAAAACATATCTTTAAAAAAGTATATCCATACATTTATGTTAAAGTAGCCACTTAAAACATATCATAAAAAATCTTGTGCTGCTATTTTCTACAAAAGGTAGGCAGGATTGTAACACTAGAATGGAACTCTCTACTACCCCTATAAAAAAATGATCTACGGTGGATACTGCTGACTCCTGAATGTTTTTTTTTTCACCCCAAAAAGGACTTTCTCTTGAAATACCCATCTGAACATTGCCCCATTCACTTTACTGCCTGCCAAATGCAACTTGTATCAATTTTGTCTTAACGCAACCATGGTAGTGTGTACTAACATGTCCATATTAACTTGTGCCTTGGCAGTCAGGGTGAAGCAAAAACATGACTCAGCCACATGTTTTTTAACCGTTAATGTTTCAGTTCTAATTCATGTCATGAACATACCTAAGCAATTCCTTAGTTCTAATGAGTGTCAAGAACATACCCCAGCAATTCTATACTAATTTGCATCAAGAGCATACTTCAGCATTTCCTCATTTCCAGTAATACTGGGGTAAATTTGTGGCATTCATTAAAACTGAAGGAGCTACATGAATGAGTGGTGAAATATCTCCAACATTACAGAACTGGTCCAGTTGAATGTGACTAACTACAGTACTACTAGCTACCACCAATTATTATTAGCGCTGGCTGTAAATCTGGATGGGGGATGACTGTATCATTTATGGGTAAGCACACTAGTAGTAGAAAAAAATAATAATGTCAGTCTATATTTGTGGGATAAAGGGGGCAACATTATATTATTTTGAGGAAGCATTGCCTCCCTATGAAACTGTTCTTATATTATTGTCAGAAACCTATTGGATTGCCAGGAACAAGCCCTGAATTCTGAAAGCAACAGTCTCAGAAAGGGGTTGAAAAACATATCTTTAAAAAAGTATATCCATACATTTATGTTAAAGTAGCCACTTAAAACATATCATAAAAATCTTGTGCTGCTATTTTCTACAAAAGGCAGGCAGGATTGTAACACTAGAATGGAACTCTCTACTACCCCTATAAAAATGATCTACGGTGGATACTGCTGACTCCTGAATGTTTTTTTTTTCACCCCAAAAAGGACTTTCTCTTGAAATACCCATCTGAACATTGCCCCATTAACTTTACTGCCTGCCAAATGCAACTTGTATCAATTTTGCCTTAACGCAACCATGGTAGTGTGTACTAACATGTCCATATTAACTTGTGCCTTGGCAGTCAGGGTGAAGCAAAAACATGACTCAGCCACATGTTTTTTAACCGTTAATGTTTCAGTTCTAATTCATGTCATGAACATACCTAAGCAATTCCTTAGTTCTAATGAGTGTCAAGAACATACCCCAGCAATTCTATACTAATTTGCATCAAGAGCATACTTCAGCATTTCCTCATTTCCAGTAATACTGGGGTAAATTTGTGACATTCATTAAAACTGAAGGAGCTACATGAATGAGTGGTGAAATATCTCCAACATTACAGAACTGGTCCAGTTGAATGTGACTAACTACAGTACTACTAGCTACCACCAATTATTTGTTTGAAAGTGTGTAAATACAAAACATGTCACACATTAGATAGGGGTGTCCAGACAATAGGTTGACTTGGACATGAGAATGAAACAGTTGGAAGAATGTAAAATCTACAATTAGAGTTTAATCATTTTATTGTTTACTGTCCTGGATGTGCTTTTGCCATTCCTTTTGCTGGTCAACAACCATTGTCAAATGTAGCAACAATTGATCACTTAATCCACTTTTTTCTCTGCTTTATTGAATACCTAAACATCTATAAATAAGACATTAACAGTAAAGGGCAATACACCTTAGTGACTGATAAACTGCATTTGTTTGGCCTGTGCTGCATTCATTAACCATTTACCCGCCTTCCTGACCAGGCCATTTTGTGCGATACAGAGCTGAGTTTCTTTAATTGACAACTGCGCAGTCATGCAACGCTGCTGCACATAAATTAAACGTATGTCCTTTTTTCCCACAAATAAGGCTTTCTTTCGGAGGTATTTGATAATCTCTGCGTTTTTATTGTGTGTGCTATAAACAAAAAATGATCGTAAATTTTGAAAAAAACTATATTTTTTACTTTTTGCTATAAAACATATCCAATAAAAAAATTTAAAAAAATTAAATTTCTTCATAAATTTAGGCCAAAATGTATTCTGCTACATGTATTTGCTAAAAAAAATCCCAATACGTGTAAACAATTGGTTTATGTGAAAGTTTTGCAGAAAGAGAGAAAGCAGCATGTCCATGCTGACAGGAGAGAGTTTACACACAGATCTCTTCCCTCTCAGCTTTAGCGGCGATCACCGAGTGCCGGCCGAGAATCGCCAGCTGGGACCCGGCGATTGACATCTGCTGCAACCAATGGCAGCGCGGGTAGAGTGGAACTGCAAAATCACATATATACTTTATATACAGTACGTGATGTTGCAGTTCTGCCCTACCCGCACTGCCATTGGTTACAGCGGATGTCAATCTAATGCTAATGTACTAATGCTGTAATGGGCTTAAGACAAATCTTTGGATATAAAGTGCATGGGCCCACAAGTCTGTATGCAATAAAGTGACTGAAAGCAGAATGGAGCAGAAGTAGTATTGAGATTGCTGCTAACTGAGTTATACACTGAGCAGACTATATGCAAGATAAGGTACATTTAGTTTTTTTCCCTGAGTTTTGATTAAGGCCAAACATCACGGCTTTTTTTCTCAGATAATAGGTGCAGGAACTCCCCCCTTCTGAGCCACCTCATGTCTTCGCCCCTACCCACCTCCGAGCATCGTCCCTGGGTTCCACCCCCTACCTACCTCCCAGTGCCGCCCCTTTTACAGAATACAGAACCAAGTAAAATTTTGTGATGCTAAGTTGTATGGAGTTTGTTAATGATAACAAGAAAAGCAGTAAAATAGACTCCCCCCCCAGCAGCAATAGACCCCCCCCCAGCAACATTACACTCCCCTCAGCAACAATGTACCCTTGCAACAAAATACCAGCCCAGCAACAATAGATCTCCCAGCAGCCAGCATCAATGGACTCTCCGGCAGCCAGCTACAATAGACCCCTCATTCAACAGTAGATCCCTTCCAGCAACAATTGACCCCAGCAACATAAGCCCCCCTCCACAAGCAACAATCGACGTCTCCAGAAAAAAACAGACTGCCACGCAAAAATAGATCCCAGCAGGCAAAATTATATCCCCCAGCAGCTATCATCAATAGACCCTTTAGCACACCCCAGGACCCCATGCCATTACATATGTTCAGTGCTGGAAGTGCCGAAACTGCGTTCCTTCCCATTACCACTGAAAAAAACCCTGCTGAACATACACAAGTGGTGAAATCAGCACATAAACGTTTTCAGGTGTACAGTAGCAGCCCCTTGATGACTGCCAGAAATTTCAAATTATAATGGCCTTTTTGCAAGAGTGAAAAAAGTCCCATCTTGTAGCATAGACATATTGATATAATATAGTTTGGGCAAAATTATGAAATCTGGTTAAAACACCACTGAAGTCACAGAAATATTCAGAAACACATTGTGCTAGCAGCTTCCATTTATATAGTCTTTTAGGTTATAGCATTTGCACAGCATGCCTAAATAGGAGTGCGCTATCCAAAAGCCTTCATTTTTGACCTTGCTGTCAAATGAACTCTGTGATTTGTGGCCAGACACCCCCTCCTTCCCCAGGACTTACATGCATGAGGGTGCCTGTGACCAGAGGTTATGTCAGCACTGAGCAATAGAGTAGGTTTGCAGAAATTGAAGAAAGGTTAGATAGAAGTTCTGTGTCATATATGCCCACATGCCCATGAGTAAGAATCCTAGTCAGGCACACAGAGTGGTCCAGCCAGTATGTCCTAACCCAAGCTGATTCTTCAATCGGCTTTGGGTGCAGGCCAAAGCATCCTAAATAAAGGCAACTGGAAGATGGTTTCCTGCTGCACATGCATAAAGCTCACTGCGCTTTGTGAATGGTCCTGCAGTCTTCTGGGACCTGTGAAGTGTCCCTGAAGGTTGTGGGGGAAGGGGGGGTGATCTTCCGACTTAGATCTCCGCAGTGCATTTGACCAGAAGTGGGAGCAGGTACCTGGTCAAAATCAAGTACCTGAACACCCCCCCCCCCCAACACACACATACACAAAAGAAAAAGTGCCAAAAGTGGCAGTAGGGGGAGAGGATATAAACAAGTGGAACTTCCGCTTTCAGATGAAGTTCAGCTATCTAGGACCAGGCTAGGGGTGTCCTTGACCAAGCTGTATTGCTCATACTGAAGTAGAGAAATGAAAGAACAGATCTTGGCTGCACTGTCTGAAAAGAATGTCTGGATAAAAATTGACTAAACAGAACTGTAAAGATAGGCAAGCCAACCCACACATACCGTATGTATTATTAACTGTAAATTAAACTGTCTACCTTTATTTCACCTCAGAAAAAGTATAGTCAATTAAATTTGCGGTTTTACAGCATATCAACCTAAAAAATCATCCAAGCATCACAATCTGATTTGATAACGATAATAATAATAATAATATATATATATATATATATATATATATATATATATACTGTATATATATATCTCGATGAATACAAGAACAATTTTCACAATTTTGACGAAACTGAGTGTTAGAGAACATTTGTTTAGCTTATTATGTGAAAATATAATAAATATAACTAGTAATATACAGTGGGGAAAATAATTATCTGATCCCCTGCAGATTTTGTAAGTTTGCCCAATTACAAAGAAATGAAGGGTCTAAACTTTTTATCATAGGTGTATTTTAAATGATAGAGACAGAATATCAACCAAAAATCCAGAAAAAACACATGATACAAATGTGAATTGAGTTGCAGTTCAGTGAGTAAAATAAGTATTTGAGCCGAAGAAAAACATGACTTGGTACTTGGTGTAGAAACCCTTGTTGGCAAGCACAGAGGTAAGATATTTCTTATAGTTGGTAACCAGGTTTGGCCACATCTCAGGAGGGATTTTGGTCCACTCTTCTTTACAGACCTTCTCTAAATCCTTAAGGTTTCTTGGCTGTTGCTTGGCAACTTGAAGTTTCAGCTCCCTCCATAAATATTCTATAGGATTAAGGTCTGGAATCTGGTTAAGCCACTCCATGATCTTAATCTGCTTCTTCTTGAGCCACTCCTTTGTTGCCTTGGCAGTATATTTTGGGTTATTGTCATGCTGGAAGACCCATTCACAACCCATCTTCAGTGTTTTGGCTGAGGGAAGAAGGTTCTCATCCAAGATTTTACAATACATGGGCCCGTCCATTGGCCCGTCAATGCAGCAAAGTCAGCCTGTCCCTTTAGCAGAGAAGCAGCCCCAAAGCACATATGTTTCCACTTCCGTGCTTGACTGTAGAGATGGTGTTCTTAGGGTCATAGTCAGCATTTTTCTTTCTCTAAACACAGCAAATCGAGTTACTGGCAAAGAGCTCAATTTTTCTCTCATCTGACCACAGCACTTTCTCCCAATCCTTCTTTGAATCATTTAGATGTTCATTGGAAAACTTCAGTCAGGCTTGTACATGTGCCTTCTTGAGGAGGGTGACCTTGCGGGTGCTGCAGGATTTCAATCCATAGCGGCGTATTGTGTTACCAATGGTTTATTTGGTGACTGTGGTCCCAACTGCCTTGAGAGCATTCACAAGCTCCTCCTGTATAGTTATGGGCTGATCCCTAACTTTTTTCATGATCATCTTTACCACATAAGGCAAAATCTTGCATGGAGCTCCAGACCGAGGATGATTAATGGTTATTTTGTATTTCTTCAATTTGCGAATAGTCACTCCAAAAGTTGTGTCCTTCTCACCAAGCTTCTTGTTGATGGCCTTGTAGTACATTCCAGCCTTGCACAGGTCTACAATATTGTCCCTGGTGTACTTTGACAGCTCTTTTGGTCTTGCCCCTGATGGTGATGAGGTTTGAAGGGAAGAAAGAGATTCTGTGGACAGGTGTCTTTTATACACATAACGAGTTGTTGTTGGGAGCACCTTCCTAAATTGACAGGACTAATCTGTATACCACATGAACACATATCCAGTCTGTGGGAGCCAGAATTATTGTTGGTTGCAACTCAATTTATAACATTTGCATCATGTGTTTTTTCTGTATTTGTGGTTGATATTTTGTCTCTATCATTTAAAATACACTTATGATAATAATTATAGACCCTTCATTTCTTTGTAATTGGGAAAACTTAAAAAATCTGCAGGGGATCAAATAATTATTTTCCTCACTGTAAATATAAATCATATAACTTGGATTACAAAATCTTCAGTTTTACTCAGATTAGTTGGTGCAAATATGATTACACCCCACAGAAAAAACTACTACATCTAGTATTTGTATGACCTCCATGATTTGTAAAGACAGCATCAAGTCTTCTAAGCATGGAATGAACAAGTTGGAAACCTATTGCAAAATATATATGTTTTCCATTCTTCAAAAACAACCTCTTTTAGAGCCTGGAAGCGGGATGGAGAGTGATGCTCAACTTATCTCTTCAGAATGCCTCATAGGTGTTCGATTGGGTTCAGATCAGGAGACATACTTGGCCACTGAATCACTTTCACCTTGTTATTCTTCAGAAATGCAACAGTGGCCTTAGATGTGTGTTTTGCATCATTGTCATGTTGGAAAAGTGCACAACGACCCAGGGCATGGAGTGATAGTAGCATATTCTCTTTCAATATAGAGCAGTACATCTCTGAATTCATGATACCATCAATGAAATGCAGCTCCCTGACACCAGCAGCACTCATGCAACCCCACAGAAGGACACTATGTTTAACTGTAGGCACCATGCATTTTTCTTTATACTCCTCACCTTTGCGATGACATACAGTTTTGAAGCCATCATTTCCGGAAACATTTATCTTGGTCTCATCACTCCAGAGTACAGAGTCCCAGTAGTCTTCTTCTTTTTCAGCATGGTCCCTGGAAAATTCTAGGTGGGTTTTTTTGTGCATGGGCTATAGGAGAGGCTTCCTTCATGGACAACACCCATACATGCCATTCCCCTGCAGTGTATGCCGTATTCTGTCACTGAAAACAATTGCCCCAGTTTGGCTTTCTAATTATTTAGATAACTGCAGTGACCTTGCATAGTGATTTACTTCAACCCTGCTCATCAGAGGATGCTCCTGTTGAGGTGTTAACATTCGTAGATGGCCTGGACATCTCTGTGAGATGGTTGCAGTTCCATCTTTGTTAAATTTTTTTATCACTTTTTCTAAAGTATTCTGACTGATAAGTAAAGCTTTGCTGATCTTCTTGTAACCTTCACCTTTCTTGTGTAAATAAATGATTTTCTTTCTTAGGCCTTGTGACATTTCTCTTCCATGTGGTGCCATTGCTGACAGCATGAAATGGGAAGGGGTTTTCTTTGTTAAGTAACACCCTTTTGTCAGGAATGGAGATTTTTTATTATGTATTGATGTCATACATATCCATCAGACTTATGTATAAAAGTATAAATATAAATAAATAAATAAATAAATAAATACAAAACTCAACAGAAAGGAAACTAAAAGTCCCAACAGTCCCTGGGGGAAAAAAAAAAAAACCTCAAACATAGCCTGAACGGCTCATAAATAAAAGTCCATAACCTGAAAGGAAAAAACGGAAACTATATACAATATTTACAGTACAAGGCCTTTATGGCCGAGACCACATGACTAAGAGCCTTTATGGCTCAGACAAAACATAAACCATATGCAATTTCCATATTCAAACCTGCTGCTTACGGCCTATATGGCCTAAACTATATACAAAGGACCTAACCATACTATTATATACACCACAGGGGAGGGCTAAGGAACCCGCAGATCTTCCACGTCTGACCCCTACAACCTACCATGCAAAAGGCTACCAAAAAGATCCGACCGCAAAAATCTAGGGAGTGCTGAAGGCAGAAACTAGGGACAGATCCCACCACCCGAGATCAACAGACCGCAGCAACAGGCTTGATGTTCCTCCACGCCTCCATCCAAGCTCTGCGTCGCAGCCTGTCTTTCTCAAGACCCCAAATTTTCCCCACCTCACCAAGGATGTCACTCGCCACCACCTGAACAGGGAGGACCTTCTGCCGAATGGAGACCTGACACCGTGCCATCCAAGTGTAATAACGGACAACTAAGCTGACTAAAAACAGGGTGTCCAAATTAAAACCCATGCGACTCTCGAATGCTCCGTACACCCACTCCGCATACGACATGCGATGGAGGAAAGGAACACCCAGAGCCCCTCCCACCTGTTTATACACCTCTACGTTAAAGGGGCACTGAAGCAAGACGTGGGCCATAGTCTCCACTTCACCCCCACACTCCGACCTCGGACAACCACGGTCATCCGCAGGTTACCCCTCACGTAGAGCCTGCCATGGAAGGCGAGCCAGGCCTGGTCCCACAACTTCGGGGGATCCGCTCCAGATTTATCAACCACAAACCCTCCCTCATAACATGGCCCGGGCAATCTCTCAAGGCCAGCGGCGCATGGAAAGCAGATGCCACAATCCTCTCACCCAGGAGTCTCCTGGGGAGGGACCGGACCTCCTCCGCAGTCACATGCCACCACCGGAGTAACTTCAGGCACGGGGCCACATAAGCCGGGAGCTTACCATGCTTGACCCGCAGGCTTCTCACTGGCCCGCCACTCTCCCAACTGTGCAGAAAGGGTCAAAACCAGATCCGGAACAGTCCTACCCATGCAGGCGGTCTCTCTGCCAGCATGTTACCAAAGTTATGTTTCAAGAACATCAGAGAGAAAAAGACCACCGGGTTGACCATACCTAGGCCACCCTCCCGCCTGGATGAGTAAGTCACGTCCCTCTTGACGAGGTTCAGCCGATTCCCCCATAACATCTGGAAGAAACAGCTATAGATCCTCGTATAGAGCGATTCTGGCAAGAGGCAAACGAAGCTGACGTACAAAAAGACTGGGAGCAGGAAAGTCTTGATCAAATCAACCCTTTCCCTCAAGGAGAGCCGCCACCCCTTCCAGCATCTCACTTTGACCTCGGCATCCGACAGCTTGGATTCCCAATTTTGCTTGCTGTAATCAGCTGAGCCAAAATTGATGCCCAACACTTTGATGTTCGGCTGAGGCACCGGGAAGGTGTCCGGGAGTGAGAAGCTCTCACCCTCCCTACCCATCCAGAGAACTTCACATTTGTCCTGATTGACCTTGGACCCTGATGCCTCGGCATACTGATCCATTACTGAAACCACCTCCTGCGCCTCCTCCGGTCCAGAAATGAAAACAGAAACGTCATCAGCATAAGCCACAACTCTCAAAGGCGGATCTCCAGTGGCACCCACCAGCACCCCACTCACCGCCCCGCCATCTAGCCTCCTGACGAAGGGGTCGATGGCAAAGGCATAGAGCAAGGGACTCAGCGTGCACCCCTGGCGCACCCCAGATCCAAACCTCAAAGGGCTGCCCAACCCAACCATTCACCAACATGAAGCTCTCCGCCCCTTGGTACAATGTCTTCAACCAGCCGATGAACCTCCCCTCCAAACCATACCGGTCCAGGAGATGCCAGAGGTACTTGTGATCAACTCGATCAAAGGCCTTTGCCTGATCCACCGCCAGCAAGTACTTTCCCCATCCTTCAGCCTTACATCGCTCCAGAGCCTCCTGGACAGCTAACACCGCTGTAAAGGTACTCCTGCCCTGGACCGAGCAATGCTGCTGACGAGAAAGCAAACTGTCTGCCACTGACGACAAGCGCCAGAACAAGATCTTCGCCAGAACCTTTCTATCGACATTGAGGAGGCTGATGGGGCGCCAGTTCTCAATAGCCGAAGGATCTTTACCCTTTGACAGGAGAATAACTGCAGACTGTCTCATGGAAGGAGGGAGAGATCCCTCATCCAGACAGCTGTTATACACTTCCGCGAGACGAGGTGCCAGGCGGGATTTAAAAGCCTTAAAAAATTTGGCTGTCAGACCGTCTGGCCCAGGAGTCTTTTTAATGGCCAGACTATCAATCGCTCTGGACACCTCTTCTGCAGTAATCTCCCCAGTCAAACTCGCCAGAGGGACATCACTGTCCAGACCAGGCGTGGATTCCAAAAAGCTTGACATCCCTGTCCGGTCAAGGTGTTTCTCACTCAGTAAATCCGCATAAAAGGACCTGGAGACCTCCAGAATCCCTGGCCTGGATTTAGTCAGGGACCCTGTACTATCCCTCAGAGCAGAGATCGTCTTAACTGCTGCACTCTGTTTGCAATTCTGGAAAGGGTCAGGCGAGTGGTATTTCCCATAATCCCTCTCCAGAACCGAAGAGGCACGCCGATCATACTGGAGTTTCCTAAGGAGAAGCTTCACCTCCGAGATTGCCCCCGAATCTCCACCGCTAGAAACAAGGCGGTCGAGCTTCCTCCGCAACCGCTGGTAGGCGTTATACTGTTTAAACTGCCGTCTCTTACCAACGGCCTTGAAAAACCTGCTGATCCGCACTTTGGTGAGCTCCCACCACTCAGACTTACTGCCGCAGAAATCCAGCACCGTCTCCTGCGCCTGAAAGAACTCCTCGAAAGATCGTCTCACCTCTTCGTCCTCCAGCAGAGACGAATTCATCCTCCAGATGCCCTTTCCTCTCAACGGCGTGTCTGAAATATTCAAGGTGACAGATAGCATAAGGTGATCGGAAAACTCCACCGCCTGACATTCAGGTGCCGAGAAGGCAGAGTTCTCCTTCAAAAAAAACCTGTCTATCCTACTCTGGCTATTACCTCTCCTAAAGGTGAAACCCGTGCCGTCTGAGACACTTTGAATCCAAGCGTCAACCAGACCTGCCTCCCTGACTATAGCATTTAGAAAATTGCTATCATATCCCAGCCTGTCAGTGAAGCCTCTCCTGTCCTTGGGCCTAGTAATGGTGTTAAAATCACCTCCAAAGACTACCAGCCGGGATGTAAAGAGGTAAGGTTTAATCCTCACAAAGAGGTTCTACCTGTCCCACTTGGACTGTGGGCCATAGATATTAATGAGACGGAGCTCATGCCCCCTTACGAGAACATCCAGAATCAGACATCTTCCGATCTCTACCTCAATTATCCGCCGACACGTTACCATGCCGGTAAAAAGCACCGCAACTCCGCTGTAAAGCTCAGCCGCAAGAGACCAGTAGGAGGGCCCACGCCTCCACTCACGCTTGGCCAGATGGACATCAGCCAAGGTGGGCAACCTGGTCTCCTGCAAAAAGAAAATATCAGCTTCCATCCCACTGATCAAAAATAAGGCTGTTTCTCTAGCACTTACAGACTTCAGGCTGGCAACATTAATGGTTGCCACCTTTATCGGAGCGGGAACTGCCATTAAGATAATTGAGAGGGACATTTCTTAATCCTCCTCTTGACTTTCTTGGCAGGGTCCCTCACTCTCTTAAGAGACCCCCCAGCATCCTCGTCCTCCATTGGGGAAGCGGGATCACCTGACCCCTCCTCCTCCCCCAACAAAGCCCCAAACCTATTCCCCAGGGCCACCTCCCCCGCCTCTAAAGTGGACACCGACCCCGCTGAGGACAAAACTGGCTTACTCCGCCTACCCACCAGGGACCACCCCTCCTCCACCTGAGCCTCTACTGGAGCAGAACCTTGGGACTCCTGGGACTCCCTACCGGGCCTCCCACTCCGCCGCAGCGGCAAGAGCAAGGGGGGAGCAGACACTGAGGGACTAGACCTAGCCTCAACCATCCCGGCCCCTTTAGCAGCCCTCAGCTGTTTCTTACTCCTGGGAGGAGGAACCGGCACACAAGGGGGAACAACAAGGGACTTCAAAGGGGTAGACGAAACAGGGGGGACAGAGACAGGAGGGGCCACAGAAACCTCCCCTTCCCTCACAAGGGCCGCCGCAGCAACCGAAGCCGCTCTCTCCAATGCTGCCTCCGCCTCTTCAGCATCTATCCGATCCAACTCTGCTTCAAGCTCCCCCACCGGAAGGTTGTGGAGGGCCTCCGGGCACTGGTTGTATGAATGCCCGAGCTCCCCGCAGAGATTGCATCGGATAACATTGCAGTCCCTGGCCAGGTGTCCTATTTCCTGACACAGGGAACATCTAATGACGGGGCAGGTGGCCGCAAAATGCCCCTTGCCCTCACACCGGTGGCAGACCCTCGGCTGACCCGCATAAAAAATTATCAGGCGGTCCTTCCCTAGAAAAGCGGAAGAGGGAATGTGCTGGAGCACATTTCCAACCACCTTTAAGCGGACGGTGGTCGTCCACCCACCTGTCCATATTCCCCTCTCATCCTTGATCTTCCCAAGGGGCCCCATCACATCCCCATATCTGCTTAGCCAGACCACAATATCTGATGCTGGGATGGATTCATTTCTCACCAGCACCGTTATTTTTTTAATCAGGGACTGTCGAGAGACGAGCCTCGGGGTTAGGCCCACCCACCTAGGGCTGGTGACAAAGGTGGCCTCATACCTCTGCCAAAAGAGGTCCAACAATTCTGGCCGCATGAAGGACACGTCATATTCTCCAGTACCAACTGGAGCAATAAACGCGAAAATATCCGCGGCACGGAAGCCCATTTCTAATATGCGGTCTATGACCTCGCTCCTGCTAAGGGGGGGGCCCTCCCCTGACCATTTCAGCTGAACAACATTTCGCCTTGCGGCGGAAGTGGGTAGGTTACCTGCCCTTGCCGGGCCGATCCCACTGACCCCTGACCTCCCCTAACTGCAGCAGAGTAACTGAGCCCCGATCTAGCCCCAGGGGCACTCAACATCAAGGGGGCATGACCAGGGGAAGCCGCCACACCAGCAGCAGCAACTGAAGGGGCAGATGCTGATTAGCCATGACCATGGGGAGCCAGGGGCTGGGGACCGCCCATACCAGCAGGAGAACCCACCTGAGCCGGACCCGCAGGAGCCTGGACCTGAGAACCTGGAGCCCCCTGAGGAGAAACCGGGGAACCTGCTGGTTGCACATCAGAGGCCACCATGCCCCCCAAAGGGGCGGGACCTAGTGGGACCACCACCGGAGGGGAAACACCCATAGCCAGGACTGTAGGGCTAACCTGCACCTCAGACAACTTTGCAGGCATTATACCCGCTACCCCAGTGTCCAGAACCATCTCACCAACACAATCAGCTGAGTCCTTCTCCCCTTCCAGTGGCTCCCCTGCCTTTGCCAACACGTCCTTGGGGATGCGTTGCAGCATGACAAAGGCAGCATGCTCTTTCACCACCGGCTTAGCCGGCTTGCGGGGGATGACATCACTTTCAGCTTCTTCCTCTGAGTCCTCGGACGTAAACCTGAAGTCGGCTCCACGCAGCTCTGCAACCGCCTCTGCCAGGAACTGCAATCCGCCCACCATCTCCTCCTCCTCCACCTGGGTCCCCCAATCCACAGGCAGCTGCCCAGGGGGGAGGGACTCTGATGATCCTGCGACCACGCTGTCTTCCATTTTAGATGCCATTTCCTCTGAGGGTGCTGCGGGCTCAGCCTGCCCTGCTCGCCTTCCACCAGCAACTCCCCCGACAATTCCTCCACCGAAGAGGCCTCCTCCACCGGACCCCGCATCGCCGCAACACTGCGGCTTCTTGCAGCCTTAAATCTCGCTTCATTCAGATACTTCTCGCTTAGGATGCCGCTCTGGCGCTGCAGCGCTGCCACATACCTCCCCTGCTGTGACACACGAAGTTCCAGTGCCTCCAGGTCCGGTTTCATGGCCTGCCGCTTAGTAGACCATACACGGTCGTAGGATGACCGGAGCTTCTTTAGCTCCAGAGTCAGCTTCTGGAGCTTGGCTTCCTCCTTCTCTATTAACCTGGCCCAAGCGGCCACACGGTCCCGGAAGGCAGAATAAACTTCCCCCTTCCTAGGGGCCGTTCCCAGGTCCTCTACTGGTGGAAAAGAGAGGCCGGTACTAGGCCCCTTTAGGGCCTTCTCCTCGCTGGACCTAGGCCCAGGATCCGCCATCCTGCCTGGGCTGGGCAGGGCACTTTAGCCCCAGGCTTCTTGGGCCTTTCTGGAGCTCAGCAGACAAGTGCAACACACCCTCTCTCAGGAATGAATTCACCAGTAATGGTGGGACTCAGCTGCCTTGTGGGCTGCAGTACCAGGGCTGGCCAGCGGGTGCTCCCGGCAATCAGAGACTCAACCCTGCAGCCAGCCAAACACCTGAAGCTGATCATGCAGGTGTATTTAAGGGATGGCCAGACCTGCAGTCTCTGCCTTGGTGTGTGTTTTTCCTGGGCCCTGTATCTTGTTACCTGCATCCCTGTTCCTGTTCCTGTCCCTGTCTGACTGATTCATTGCTGACCCTGCCTGATCCGGACCTCTGCTGACTTCTCCTGTTTCATCCCTGGCTTGTGATCCCGGCCATTCTCTGCCTGACCCCCTGTACCTACCTGCCCGATTGTTATTGACCCGGCCTGCCTGACGACGCTTGCATTGTATGTACTGTTATCTGTGGGTGGTTTGGTTCGTTTGCACTGTGTTATGTTTTAGTATTGCACTGCGTTTATGTTTGTATTGTTAGTCTTTAATAAATTATATTGTTTATAACTTATCTGAAGCCTGCGTTTCCCTGCATCAGTCACATACCTCTGGTCACACCCCGGAGCCCTGACATTACACCAAAGCCAATCCTGACCAGAAGTGGCTGCACAGGGAAGCCATCTTGGCTTGTTGCTGGGAAGGATGGATCTGGATGAGGTTGTGTATTTATCTCTGCTAGTGTTTGATGACAGAGAATATGCTTATCAGACTCTTAAGGAGTATCCCAGGGATCAACTACTAGAGTGTATACGGATCGCTCATGTTCTAGTAGATCAGGGCACAGAATTCTCTGAGGTGAAGCCATTGATTCAGGTTTGTGCTGAGTTGGTTTCATCTGGTACCCCCGAATGCAGGGATGAATTTTTGCCGCCATTTAGTGCCGACCAGGTAGAGTCCCTGGTATGGTTATTAGAGGATGATGTGGATTACTTTCTGGAGCGTTATTCTGCATGTTCACCACAGATACTAAGAGATTGTATAAACGCAGTGCAGTCATTGACCAGACAGGCTTTGTGTAAACTGAGCTTTGTTCAACCCATACTGCAGACATGGACAGACTTGTTGCACCCAGCCTCAGTCAGCTTACAACATCATTCCTCCACTCAAGGCACTCTTCCTGCATCCCCGACAGCACCCCCAGTGACTACCCAGTATACTCTAACTACCACATACCAGTCCTCTGCTCCCACTTGCTGCACCTATCCTTTCTTTAACCCTGTAAAGAAGTCCTCTGTAGCAACTGCTCCCTCCTCTGTTCCATCTTCCAGCTCTTCTCTGTCCTCAGCTGCTCCATTCGTTTGCAGACCTGCGTTTACTTGCAGTGCCCCAGTAGTTAAAACCAGAAAAAAGCGGAAATTCTTTCCAACCAGTACTATCCTGCCAGTATCCAAACCGGTGAGCCTGCCGTCTGAGAACCTGCCTTCCGTGGTTCAGCCTGGTGCCTCGGCACCCGCACGTCAGCCTGATGTCTGTACCCAGCCTG
Source organism: Staurois parvus (assembly GCF_062004578.1). NCBI lineage: Eukaryota > Metazoa > Chordata > Amphibia > Anura > Ranidae > Staurois > Staurois parvus. Next base: position 444,669 of record NW_028317929.1, on the reverse strand, counting down.
ATGTCTGTACCCGGTACCTGATGACCCAGCGCTCGCTGTCATGCCTGGTGACCCGATGCCCGCTGTCGAGCCAGACGATCCAATGCCTGATGACCCAATGCCCGCGGTCATGCCTGATGACCCGATGCCCGCTGTCGAGCCAGACGATCCAGCGCCAGATGACCCGGTGCCTGCTGTCGAGCCAGACGATCCGGTACCTGATGACCCGGTGCCCGCTGTCGCGCCAATTGACTCAGAGCCCACTGTCGTGCCTGGTGACTCGGTGCCCACTGCCTTGCCAGATGACGCGGTGCCCGCTGTCGAGCCAAATGACCTGATGCCTGGTGACCCGATGCCCGCTGTCCAGCCAGACGATCCAATGTCTGACCCAGTGCCCGCGGTCATGCCTGGTGACTCGGAGCCCACTGTCATACCTGGTGACCCGATGCCCGCTGTCGAGCCAGACAATCCAATGCCTGATGACTCGGTGCCCACTGCCTTGCCAGATGACGCGGTGCCCGCTGTCGAGCCAAATGACCCGATGCCTGTCGCCCCTCCTGGGGGCCCGGTGCCCGCCGCTCCGCCTGGGGGCCCGGCGCCCGTCGCCCCGCCTGGGGGCCCGATGCCCATCGCCCTGCCTGGGGGCCCGATGCCCGTCGCCCCGCCTGGGGGCCCGATGCCTGTCACCCCGCCTGGGGGCCCGGTGCCCGCCGCTCCGCCTGGGGGCCTGATGCCCGTCGCTCCGCCTGGGGGCCCGATGCCCGTCGCCCTGCCTGGGGGCCCGATGCCTGTCGCCCTGCCTGGGGGCCCGATGCCTGTCGCCGCGCCTGGGGGCCTGATGCCTGTCGCCCCGCCTGGGGGCCCGGTGCCTGTCGCGCCGCCTGGGGGCCCGGTGCCTGCCGCTCCGCCTGGGGGCCAGGCACCCGCCGCCCCGCCTGGGGGCCCGATGCCTGTCGTTCCGCCTGGTGGCCCGGTGCCTGCTGCTCCGCCGGGGAGCCCGGCGCTCCACCTGGGGGCCCGGTGGCCGCTACTCCGCCTGGTGACCCGGTGCCTGCTGCTCCGCCTGGTGATCCGGTGTCCAGCTCGATGTGCCTCTGCCCGGAGTCCAGCTCGATGTGCCTCTGCCTGGAGTCCTGCCCAGAGTCCAGCTCGATGTGCCTCTGCCCGGAGTCCTGCCCGGAGTCCTGCCCGATGTGCCGCTGCCCGGAGTCCTGTCCGATGTGCCGCTGCCCGGAGTCCTGCCAAATGTGCCACTGCCCGGAGTCCTGCCCGATGTGCCGCTGCCTGGAGTCCTGCCCGGTGTGCCACTGCCTGGAGTCCAGCCCGATGTGCCGCTGCCCGGAGTCCTGCCCGATGTGCCAGTCTTTGATATCCCGCCAGTTACCAGACCAGGCGGTGGAACATTTTGCCCAGGTAGGACTGTTTGGAGCGTCCTGAGGCCGCTCCTTGAGGGAGGGGTACTGTCAGGAATGGACTTGCCAGTAATGGTGGGACTCAGCTGCCTTGTGGGCTGCAGTACCAGGGCTGGCCAGCGGGTGCTCCCGGCAATCAGAGACTCAACCCTGCAGCCAGCCAAACACCTGAAGCTGATCATGCAGGTGTATTTAAGGGATGGCCAGACCTGCAGTCTCTGCCTTTGTGTGTGTTTTTCCTGGGCCCTGTATCTTGTTACCTGCATCCCTGTTCCTGTTCCTGTCCCTGTCTGACTGATTCGTTGCTGAACCTGCCTGATCCGGACCTCTGCTGACTTCTCCTGTTTCATCCCTGGCTTGTGACCCCGACCATTCTCTGCCTGACCCCCTGTACCTACCTGCCCGATTGTTATTGACCCGGCCTGCCTGACGACGCTTGCATTGTATGTACTGTTATCTGTGGGTGGTTTGGTTCGTTTGCACTGTGTTATGTTTTAGTATTGCACTGTGTTTATGTTTGTATTGTTAGTCTTTAATAAATTATATTGTTTATAACTTATCTGAAGCCTGCGTTTCCCTGCGTCAGTCACATACCTCTGGTCACACCCCGGAGCCCTGACACCTTTTATAAGCAACTGTTTGCTGGACACCTGTTTAATGAATAATTAGACTCACCTGTACTTAAATTCTTGTTATTTAGGATTTTGTTGTCTAAAATTTAGCTTTGCTCCTAAGACTTTCATTGGGGTGTATTCATTTTTGCAACATGGTCTTGAATTAATTTGTTAGGAAAAATATTTTTTGTGTGTGCAATTTAACAAATCTAGTTTGCAATCAGTGACCTACCTTTGTGGGAGTATTTTGTAGTATAGTGTCCCATAGAAAATGTTGATTCTGGAAGGAAAGTAAAGGTTTTCTAACAAATCTGTTGGGGTGTACTGATGTATACTGAGCACTGTATAATATATATATATATATATATATATATATATATATATATATATATATATATATATAGTGTTACCCTCTAGAGAGCCACTGGTTTTGGGTACAACCAGGCAACACACATTTTACGCTCTTGCATCCAGTCAGTGATCAGTCCATGAGCTTCGGTTTTTAGATTTATTAGGGAATTTAACTTGGATGGTGTCTAAGAATGCCCAATGGAACTGAAACAACTTGGAGGACAACACTTCCTATGTACAAAAAAGTGAAGCAAAAATAGATCCCAGACTTTCTACTCCCTCTGGAGTGACTTTTGTATCTTATTGGATTAGCACACAGTCTTTACTAGGAGCACTCAGTCCCCTTAGATGAACCTCTTCAGACCCCAGATGAAAATCTCCTCATCCTCATAGCTGTCATGAAAAGTATCCCAGGGCAAGGTATTCCAAGACACATAAGTATACTGTCCCAGGGAGAACTAGTTGGGTATGACACTGGACTGCCCTCTCCATTGTAGGCCAAGGGGGTGTAGAGGTATTCACACTGTCCTATTCCTGTAGTTTTAAGGGTGAAACTGCTTTCAGGCCTTATGCTGGGCTGGCTTCTTCCTCTGCTGACAGGCTGTCCTTCCCTGCTGGACTGTAGAACAGTGGAGGTCCCTCTTTCAAGCTCCCAGCCTGTAGGTAAACCCTCCCTTCTCCAGGGCCCCTTTCCAGGCTCTACATCAGCACCTTCCTCATTCCATCTACCACCTGATTCCAGACTCTCTGCCCTTGCTAGCATGGCTCTCTCATATTTATGGGCTGGTCTACCAGACTACCAGTGCCTCTTAGCCTGGGATTAGTCAGACTAACATGAATATTCAGATTGAGGTCTCCACCCTTCCACTCATAGTATATATATATATATATATATATATATATATATATATATATATATATACATACACTATTTTGCCAAACGTATTGGGACACCCCTCCAAATCATTGGATTCAGGTGTTTAAATCACTTTCATGGTTACAGGTGTAAAAAATCAAGCACCTAGACATGCAGACTTATTCTACATTTGTGAAAGAATTGGTCACTCTCAGGAGAATTCAAGCGTGATACCGTGATAGGTTGCCACCTGTGCAAGAAGTCCATCCGTGAAATATCCTTGCTACTAAATATTCCACAGTTAAATGTTAGCGGTATTAAAACAAAGTGGATGCCACTGGGAACAACAGCAACTCAGCCACGAAAGTGGAAGGCCACACAAAATGACAGAGTGGGGTCAGCACATGCTGAAGCACACAGTGCTCAGAAGTCGACAACTGTTTGCAGAGTCAATAGCTAAAGATCTCCAAACTTCAAACAGTACTTGCCTGACTGCATTGTGACAAGTGTAAAGTTTGGTTGAGGGGGGATTATGGTGTGGGGTTGTTTTTCAGGGGTTGGGCTTGGCACCTTAGTTCCAGTAAAGGAAACTCTTAAAGTTCCAGCATACCAAGACATTTTGGACAATTTTATGCTCCCAACTTTGTGGGAACAGTTTGGGGATTGCCCCTTTCTGTTCCAACATGACTGCACACCAGTGCACAAAGCAAGGTCCATAAAGAAATGGATGAGTGAGTTTGGGGTGGAGGAACTTGACTGGCCTGCACAGAGTCCTGAGATAGAACACCTTTGGGATGAATTAGAGTGGAGACTGCGAGCCAGGCCTTCTCGTCCGACCTCAGTGCCTGACCTTACAAATGCAATTCTGGAAGAATGGTCAAACATTCTCATAGACACAATCCTAAACCTTGTGGACAGCCTTCCCAGAAAAGTTGATGCTGATATAGCTGCAAAGGGTGGGACAACTTAATATTGAACCCTACGGACAAAGACTGGGATGCCATTAAAGTTCATGTGCATTTAAAGGCAGGCATCCCAATACTTTTGGCAATATAGTGTATATTAGGAATCACAATATATTTTGGTCCCTGTAACTTAATTGGATACCTAAACTTTGTTAAGGGGCAATTTAATGTTGGGAGGCTGCCACAGAGGATACTTGAGCTGCCATTTTTTGGCTACTAGAAGGCCTGAGGATATTTTGCTGTTTTTAGGGAAGGCATAGTGTAACTCTAACATCTCTTCACAAATTATTGAACAAATAATACTTTAAAACTAAAGAAACTGAACTCTGATTCTCACCACTGCTGTATTCTTGGGAGCAGCTAAAGGAAGGGTCACTATTAGAAAGGCAGCAGAGCCTATTAAATTATAGCAGCTCCTTTGGGGATAAGTGCTAAATGTAGAGCTTGTCCAGGATTCTCATAGCTCTAATAACCAAGAGTAACCAACAGTGGGACCAAGAAGTTTAACTTTGCAATGTGGAAATTGTGTTTCAAATGGTCTTTCATTGGTCAATCGGCAACAATGGCTCCAGAGCGCTGCTAGTAGCATGCGCTCCACTCACCGGACTTGATTTCATAAAGCCTTAGCCAGAACTGGAAATCATGTTGCTGCGCTTCGCCCCTTTCCAGGGTGTTCTCACAGACGGACGGGTCTAGCAGCGCTCCGGAGCCATTGTTGCTCATTAAGCACTGCTTTGATGTGGGAAGTCACAGGGCATATACCATTTTAACACCTATTTAATGTGAGTGCAATATGTACTTTGGTTTTATTTAATAAAGAGGTGTTACAGTATTACACTATTATTGTTTCCCTTGTTTTTGCATCTCTTCTGCCTACTTGAGCATTGTTGGATGGTACTAAGCAAGTATTTCCATTCTGAATCCTGCTTATTCCTGGGAACACACTCCACCAGTGAAAGCCTTGTTGACTCTTTAGCCCTACAAGCTAAGAGTCCATCAAATCTGGTGAGTGTGGATTGTACTGGAAGGTGACCACGTATCACTGTGTGGTGATATCATTTAAGGAACACATTTAGTTTTGGCACCATTTTTTTGATTGGAGCGCTTAATCACTGTTTTTTTGGGACAGTGGACTTTTATCACTTTATAAATAAATGTTTGTGTATTTTTGATTTTTGCGCTGTGTTATCGATTATATTTATATGTTATGGGTTTTTTACCTTGTGAGCAGCAGCATTAATTATTTGAGTTTTATGATTTGTCACCGAAGCGCAGGTTATTTATTGTTCTTGATTGGTGTTACAGCTTAATCTGCCATCAAGTGTAAGTTGAGTTGCCATTAAGTGGACTTGACTGCTCTTCTTACCACTAAGGAGCCTGTGACTACCAGTATAGTTAGTGACACAGCCACATAGATTTTTAGATTCTGTGACTGTTATACATTAGCTGGGGGATGATCGGACCTTCTGGGACTATGGCTGAGGCCTGCAACTTCAGGCATTGCAGAAGGAGTTGGAGAGCTGCCATGCATTAAAGCAGACATCTTTCAACAAGACTGTTTAGCAATCTGCAGTTCTTAGTGTCCCTAATCTCTTAGGCACTGCACCAGCCCCTACACATCTTGTCCCATCAGAAAACACATAAGAGAGTGAGACCTAGCTATGTGCAGAAAGTAGTGTAAGGATGTAATATGGGACTACCTAGTAGTGACTGAATGACTGAATGAAGTCCTACAACTCCAAGGGGCTATCGTCTGTTTTAAGAGACACGTTTTACAGTTGCCTTTTCACCTGGATCAATGGCAGACACATCTTTATGAACAAAGTTACCATTTGCCTTGTAAGAGTGAATATTGCATCACCACATTAGAACATTAGAAAGGAGAAGACTGTCAAGCTGCCAGATCAACAGTACTACTGGTAGACTGCCAAATACTTTCAGTTGTTGAAAGTGCCTTTTGATAACTAAAGATGTTACCAAAAAGAAAAATGCAGGCCCTTTAGTTGTCTGAGCCAGTGATGTAATTATGTTATTGGATAAAATTGCTAGCTTCTGTTCCCTGTGTGGTTGTTTCCTGATCAAGAAGACTATTGGCTTCTTTGTTCCTGGTTTTCAGTCAGTGAAAACAGTTTGTGTTTGTGGACAAGGAAAATACTAGCCTTTTTGTTCCTGGTTGCCAGTGGCCACAAAATGTGACCCTGTGTTGAGAAAACTTCTGGACTTTTGTTCTTGGCATGCCATTGGCAAGAGTTGAACTGTTCAGGAGACATACCCCAGTTGATGGAGAGAGCCCTTAATCACCTTAATGTGTGATCAGGTGAATGTTTGCATGGACTGAGATTTTTTGCTCAGTAAATGTGTGTGCATAGTTTGTAACTAGTTATGGTGTGTTCCTTTCTTCCAGGACAGATGTTTTTTTCAGGCAAGCTGTTAACTAAATGTGACACACTATTTCTGCAAGAGTTGCAGAAAAGGACTTTGTGTTACAGGTGGTTTTCCTATTCACCACAAGGTGGTGACTTAGTACAGGTCAGGGATAAACTTCCAAGAAATTACTAAAATTGATTTTGCCTTAAGGGGGAATGCCTTGAAGGTAAATTTTGCGAGAATGGGCTTCAGAATGTGTGTGTAAAGCCCTGTTTCTGCTTTCCTGACAGCTTCCTGTCAGCACAGCTGGGTAAGGGCCTCACCCCCTCCCCCCATGCTTCCAGGACCTATCTCATAAATTTGAGCCCACCTGCAGCCTCAGCGTTCCTCTTTTTTCACTCCATGTGCAGGACCTTGGTGTGCTTCTCTACCTGGCTAGGCTAAAGGGCTGTCTGTCCATACATGGGTTCAACTGTATGCGGTTCCTGGTGTACTGGCTAAATGACCCATAATCAAGGGAGCCCCATTGCTGGTCCCTGGGGTGGCTTTTATCAGAGTGAACAGCCTTGTCTGCTGAGTCCATGTGAAGTGGGCAGTGGTGTCAGCAGAGTCTGCTCTAGGCACAACTACCCACGCAGTGCCAATGTTTACAGTTGGATGGAGGAGGTTGGGTGAGCTAAATGTAAAAATTATTTGTATCTAAATGAATTCTGCATTGCTGGGTATTGTTATGCCTTGCTCCCTGTAGCGGCTGTGTATACCCTGAGCTCCTCCACAGATAGTACTCTGCATAATAGGTGCACAAAATAAGGCTAGGTTCACACCCATGCAGGTTGCGTTTGAGCTGTTTCTGCATTGTGTTTTTGTCACTTTTTTTATGCATTTTGCAGGGAAGGCGGGTTCAGTTTTTTTTCTTGTTGCTATGCATATTTAAAATGTAAAGTGAATCAAAAACTCATAAATACTACTGCAAAAATGCATAAAAAAACACAGCAAAAAGGCAATACATGCTTTTCTGCAGCATTTCCATTGAAGTCTATAGAACCAAAAACACTACTTTTTGCATTCAAAAAAGTCCCTGACCCTTTCCAAAAACGCACCAGGTGAAAATGCTCAGAAATGAATATGTCCCATAGGTAAGTGTGTTAAATGGACTATACTGCAAAACGCTGCAGAAAACGCTTAGGTGTGAACCTAGGGTTATACTTTGTCTGTTAATACATGGCATTACCGGTTGGTAGCTTCTCATGTTTGCTTTACTATTGTGCCATTATGGCAACCCCCTCAAAAGACCAGCATTCCCAGAGAAGGTAGAGGTGTTGCCTGCGGATAAATACTGTAGCCAGCATTGCCTGTTGGAGTATAGGACAGCTCTTTAATATGTTTGTGGTCTCCAGTTTCTAAAAAAAAAAAAAAAGGTCTTTATGATGTCAACTATTCCCTTGGATGGTTTGTGTACATTGCAGAATATTATTGTACTTCTGATGCAGATTCCTACCTTTTTGTTGCTTTTCTTAACAAAACATTTTCATGTCCTGTTCTCTGGCAGGACAAGGTTTGGTTCATTAACCATCTGGTGACTTCAGAGCTATGATTGGAAGCTAAAGTATCGGCATCCCTCTAGCAGGGGTTACCCTGATGATCAGTGCCAATCTGCTCTGTGACAGCTGTCTGTTATCAGCAGTACTTTCCTCACACTGTGACAGCATGAAGGAAGTGCTGCCAATAAACGGCAACTGTATTTACTCAGTGATCTGCTGTGTCATTGGACACAGCTGATCATGTGGTAAAAGGCCGCTGTGATTGGCCTTTTTTATTTCAATATCTTTATTAAGAAAGTTTTGTTTTAATATAACAACAAGCTCAAGATACGCCCACGCAGGGGCAGAGCAGAACAATAACGTACATAAATAGATACATCTTGCTGACTTGTATTAGCCAAATAACGGAATGTCCAATGATATCAAGGAGGGAGGGCAAAAAGCCAAACCAAATAATAGCAGCAGCAATCCATCATATTACTGGGAAAAGAAAAAAAACTGTTAGAAGGAAAAAGAAAATCTAAAAACATAGAAAAAAATAAGAACAAAAGAAAGAATCAGAAAGAAAACATGGAAGAAAAGAAGACTTGAAGAATCACGGATCCAGGGCAAGCACAGGCAACAACTATAAGAGGCCATAAGTAGTAGGAGGCAGGGATGGTAGGGAATAACGTATCCAAAGTTCCCAAACCTTAAGGAATCTTGGAGGAGAATATTGAAGAACACTAGACATCTGTTCATTGATCAGCATAGCAATCATCCAGGTCTTCACCCCCTGGAAGACAACCGAAGGGGTTCTCCAAGCTTGAGATATAGCACGTTTGGCCAAAATAAATAAGTAGGATGCTGTTTTCTGCTGAGACCTAGACAGGTCCAAAATTGGGCAATGCAGGAGGGCCACCCTTGCATCCCTAAGTACTGTAATATGAAATAACTTTTGCAGCAAACCAAAAACCCTAGACCAGAAGCCTATCAATCGCGGGCACGACCACCAAATGTGCAAGACGTCCCCATGTAGACCACAGTTCCAGAAACGCCTATCTCCACCAGTCGGATTAAAGTAAGCAGTCCGAGCCGGGACCCAGAACCACCACAAGAGAACTTTGTAGGCTGCCTCAAGAGTGACGGTATTGAATGAACATTTCACCACCATCCCCCAGGCCCTACGCCAATCCTCCGCCGCAATCGAGAAACCCAGATCTCGCTATCATTGAGAGACATAAGACAGGGGTAGTGAGGAGGACCTACTGTTGAGAGGCATAAATTACAGAAATGAAGCCAGGGGACCCTGGGGAATGTTGACAGACGTGTTCAAAGGGCGTTTTGTGGTAAGGATACGTAGAGGTACGACAGAGGGACAGGATCCAGTGGCACAATTGCAAATACCAATAATATTCCCATTGCAGGACCCCCGTGATTTTTGACGAGACTCCCATGATGGAAACGTAAGCGCGCTCAGAAAATCATGTACAATAACAAAGCCATGGTAGGTCCACCAAGAAAAAGAAGGGGGATGTTCTAAGCCTGGTGGAAATAAAGGAATATGCGTAATCGGGAAAAGAAGTAGAGACGATTATATCAAATTACCTGAATATTTAACAGAATCCCAGGTTTGTAAACTGTGAAGCATGATAGGGCTCAAATCCGGAGGGCGCAATTTAGGCGGGAGCCAAAGCAATGTAGTTAAGGAAAGCAGAGCACAGTTGGGTAATTCCAAGAGTATCCATAACGGGATATCTCTCGTGGCATGAAGCACAGACAACTGGGAGATCTGAGCCGCCAAATAGTATCTAGAAACATGTGGAACTCCCAAACCTCCCTGTAATCTATGAGTATACAGAGTGGCTCTTGGCACTCTGGGATGTTTATGAGCCCAAATAAAACAGAGTAGACGAAGAAAAAACGCAGGGACCTGAATAGGGAGAGTGCAAAAAAAGTACAGGATCTTCGGCAAGATAATCATCTTGATAGCATGTATCCGGCCAATCCAAGATAAAGAAGGAAACTGCCAAGAATGAAGCTGGGAAGTAACAGAGCGCAGTAAGGGGTAATAATTAGCCAAAAATAGGGCAGAGTAGGAGGTAGTAAGTGTAACGTCAAGATAAGCCAGGGGATGGGATGCCCAACGGTAGGGAAATTGTGTCTGCAACCGTTCAACCAGGTCGGCAGGGAGCGTAATATTCAATGCCGTGGTTTTAGACAAATTGATGCGAAGGCCAGATATAGTCAAACAGTCCAATATGACCTGGAGGATGGGGAGAGTGATGAGAGGATTGGTTAAAACCAAAAGAGCTTCATCCGCATAAAAGCTGGCCTTGTATTGAGTGCCAGCAATATTGGACACCCGAAATATCCGGATGATTTTGAATGGCTGCAGCTAGAGGTTCAAGAGTGAGAACAAAAAGAGCAGGTGATAGTGGGCATTCCTGTCTCGTGACCTGAAGATAGGGAAAGATGAGGGAAAAAAACCTGCATACAGTATTTGACAGAGGACGAGGGAGACGAATATAAAGTTGAGATCCAAGCCAGAAATGCATCACCAAAACCCCATCTAGACAGCGTATATGTCAACTACTCCCAAGAAAGCAAATTGAACACTTTATAAATGTCCAGGGATAAAAGAAACCCCGGTATCCTGTGGCGATGTAAGATATGAATGAGATGGATGACTTTACGTATGTTATTAGCAGCTTTTCACCCCGGAATGAAGCCAACCTGATCTCGATGGATAAGTGAGAGTATGCTTATTCATTTGGGAGCTCGGAACCTTTCCCAGAATCTTCAAGTCCACATTTAGCAGCGAGATCGGTCTGAAAGCCTGTGGTTCAAAGGCATCTTCAGACTTCTTAGGGATCACAGTAATATGTATCTGAAGAGACTCCAAAGAAAGCTGGGAACCCTGCTTCAACGAATTGAAAAAGGCTGCCAAGTGAGAAACCAGAACGGTGGCAAATTCTTTTTTATAGTAGAGCCCAGAAAATCCATCTGGGCCTTGTTATTGGCCTTTTACCTCATCATGTGATCAGCTGTGTCCGTAGGACCCAGCGATCACGGAGTTGGCCCGGTATGCACCACTGGGGACAACCACACTGTAGCAGTCATTCGACTAAGGATGTGGTTAAGAGATATTTATGTTGTTTGATTTGGTTTAAATCATAGGTGAAGTGCAGCACTTGATTGCTGTTTGTTATATAACACATTTTGTGTGGGATGAGTGAATATTGTGAGCGATTCATATTTTTATAACTAAAATTTTGTACTATTGGTTTTGCATAGCAGCTTACAAGATTTTGCACTTCATATGTTGAGTTAAAAGAGGCTGGAGTTCAAGAGTCCATTTCCATGCTCACTCCAGAGAGGGTAGCTTCTGCATTTCTGGCTGGAAGTCAAAGAAAAAGCCAGCACATAATCCAAGAAGTCAGCGAAGAGCTTCATGTCAGGATGCTTTCTGGTATTTTGGGAATTGTGCCATCCATGCATGTCTTATGGGCACTTGGTGGTTCCTCTTTGGACTTAGTTACAGCTTTGGTGATGGACACATAGTCAGTCAAGGCAAGCATTTCAGGTCATATTTGGGAGATCTTTCATCCTTCACATCTCAGATCCAACAGGTCAGGTAGACTCAGTCAAACTTTCACACCCTATCAAGTTGGGTTTCTGGACTCAGTCAGAGGGCCTATGTCAGAAGATATGGATTATGATCTGTATAGAAGCAAGCCAAAACTTGTAGTTCGAGAAGCAGAATCTTCAGCGATGTCATTCCCATCTGACGATCTAGTGGCTGGTGGTGCAGTAAGACACCAGCAAAGTAGGAGTTAAGAACTGAATTTCAGGCTCTCCTAGCCTTCAGACCTCATCCAAGGTGAGCCTCTCCTGGTGAAGTTGGACAGCTCAATGACTGATACATCCTAATACAAGGGGGCACTTAGTGTCTCCCTCCTGAAGGAGGCTTCTCTGATTCTAGAGTTGGCCCAAGTCAATATCCTGCAGCTATCTGCTGCCTATGTGCCTGGTCGGAGGAATCTTTTGGCAAACAATTTTTCCAGGACAATCCTGGATGACAATGAATGATCAAGACTGCCGCAAGTCTTTTGAGAACTAACGAGCTTGGCAATCACTTCCAGAGGTAGATCTGTGCATGCCCTGAGTCAACACCAAGTTGCTTTCTATTCCAGGGTCCAGCATCCACAAGCAAATAGATTGGAGATGCTGATCAGAGTGGATCTCCAGGACAGCTTATGCCTTTCTGCCTCTCCCTCTGATTCTCAGCTTGCTGCTGAGGCTGTGGCAGGGGAAAATGATCTGGTGGTGATCCCAGATTGGTTGACTTGGCCTTGGTACCCTCTGCCCCTCCTAATGAGTGCCAAGGATCCACTCCCTCTGCTGGTAAGATCAGATTCTCCAAAGTCACATTCATCCAACAACTGACAGGCACAAGCTCAAGGTTTTGGTCTTGAGAAGCAGAGACTAATAGATCTCAGGGGCTCTGTAAAGGTTGTGAACACTCTTATGAAAGCAAAGAAGAACAGCACTAACAGTTCCTGTAGTAGAATTATGACATAAATTCACAGGATTGGTGCTGATCAAGATTTTACACTGGGCTCTTCACATGTCTGTCACATTCTAAAGTTTCTGTAGGTGGGGCTTGATTTAGGTTTATGTGTAAGTAAACTATGGGACCACATTTCAGCTATCTCTGCCTTCCCCAGCATACAGTGGGCATCCAACACTCAATTATACTGTCTTTCATGCTGCAACTTGGTTGAAGCCTACCTAAGGGATTGTTTGTGAAGTGGGATCACCCATTGGTGTTGGACTTTAATCAGATACTTTAAATCAAAGTGGCCCCTTGTGGTACCTCTCGCTGAAAACTGCTTTCCTAGTGGCAATTACATCAACCAGAATGGTGTCCATATTAGAGGCCCTGGGGTTTAAAGAACCCTTTATTACATTCATCCTGGATAGGGTGGTACTGATGCTGATGCTCAAAATAGTGCTTAAGTGGCCGTCATAGTCCATATCACACGGAAAGCTGTCCTTCCTACATCCCTCTTGGGGAGTACCCAAGAGTTTAGCCCATCAGATGTGGGTCAAGCTTTAAAAGTTAACATCAAGACCACATCTGGCATTAGGAAGTCAGAGCAATTGTTTGTCATTCCAGGTGGAGCGTGTAATTTTATGGCTTCCAACAAGATTTTTGCCTCCTGGTTGGTGAAGCTCATCATCTCCTTGGCCTACAAGGTGAAAGGGTTGGCTGTACCAGGGGGACGACTTCATTGTCTCGATCCTGCAAGCTGAGTGTTCCCAGATGCTATCTGTAAGGCAGCTACGTGGAGGTCAATATATATGTTCATTGCTCATTACTCAGTATAGAAGCAGTCTTAATGACAGTTGAGTTTGGTAGACGCATCCTGGTTTCTGCTTTTTAGCCAGAATTGAGGAGCGTGAAGCATTATCCCTATCCTGTGTGGCTAGTTAATTCCCAGCTGTGCTGACATGGAGCTGTCAGGAAAAACAGAAAATTGAATGACAGATGCTTACTGTAATTTTCCTTTTCTGACGGGCTCCATGTCAGCACAATTCACCCAGTTTGGTAGGACTAGCTACATAACGTTGAGGCTGCCATTGGGCTCAAATGTATGAGTTAGGTCCTGGAAGCATGGGGGGGGCAGGGCCCTTACCCAGCTGTACTGACATGGAGCCCGTCAGGAAAGGAAAATTACGGTAAGTATCTGTCATTCAATTTTCCGTTTTCTTGACGTCATGTCTTTAATGTGTTGGTTTAGCAGGTCTGGCAATAGTAAATTCAGTTGGAGAAACATAGGCCCTGATTCACTATTGGGCGTGGGCGCATATTTATGGGCTTAAGCCCAATTTTCATGGGCGTCTGTCATTTTTTACCCTGCAACCTAATTCACTATTGAGCAGAGCCCATAAGCAGATGCCCAATCTAATTCACAAAAAGACACACGCCCGAAATCAGACTCACAAAACAGACTTGCTAAGAAGCAAGTCTAAAACCATGAAAAATCACTGCAGAGACATGTTCACTTAGAAATTTGCTTTGCCAAATATCAGGACTTCACTTTAAACAATATCTGCTATTTCCAAAAAAATTAAAAATGTGTTAAAAATCGTTTTTTTCAAGGAAATCGACACAGTAAAAATCTAGAAGCCCGTGCAGTGTCTTTGGCAGATACAACTGAGCATGTGCAGAACACATTTTAGACTTCTGCCATGGGCGTTTGCTTTTTAGCCACTGACTAATAGTGAATCTGATTGTGGATTCCTCTGAGAGCCGGCACTCGCTCGCGACTACTGTGTTTAATAAACAGCACTCGGCATATCTTCATGTAATCTAACTAGATTTCCTTAGTTCTAGTGATTCTATTTTTGTTTCTTATCCTTTATAATTATTTCTGTAATGATTTTACTTATTTCAAAGGTCTAGATAATATTTATTTTGACAGCTGAATGTAAAAATAAAGGTCCACAATAAAAAAAACAAAAAAAAAACAGCGTGGGTCCCCCCCTCTCATCCATACCAAGCCCTTCAGGTCTGGTATGGATATTAAGGGGGAACTCCACGCTGAAATTTAAAAAAAAAAAACAGCGTGGGTCCCCCTCAATATCCATACCAGACCCTTATCCGAGCATGCAGCCCGGCAGGTCAGGAAAGGGGGGGGGACGAGCGAGCGCCCCCCCCCTCCTGAACCATACCAGGCCACATGCCCTCAACATGGGGGGGTGCTTTGAGGCAGGGGGGCTCCCCCCCCCAAAGCACCTTGTCCCCATGTTGATGAGGACAAGGGCCTCTTCCCCACAACCCTGGCCGGTGGTTGTGGGGGTCTGCGGGCGGGGGGCTTATCAGAATCTGGAAGCCCCCTTTAACAAGGGGGCCCCCAGATCCCGGCCCCCCCCCTACGTGAACGAGTCTGCGGTACATGGTCCCGCAGACTCCTTCACAAAAAAAAAAAGTGTGGTGTAAAAAAAAACACAGTACAGGGTCTTTGACAAGTCCTTTATTAAAACAATGTCCCCCGAAGTAGATCCAACGTCAATCACGGCGGCGGCGGCAGGGACCCGAAAAAAGAAAAAAAAAAAAAGGTTCCGCTCCCGTCGGAGGCTTCCAGCCATGTGAAGAAGAGGCTAGCTGACAGTTCTTATATAGGTATGGGGCGGGGCCAGCCGGGCACATCATCCCCGCCCCTTACCTATTTGAGAAATGTCACCCTGTCTCTCCGCTGAGGCTAACTAGCTGAATGCAGGAGACAGTCTGACATTTCTTATATAGCTATGGGGCGGGGCCAGCCGGGGACATCATCCGAGTGACCCGCCCCATGTCACATGCTTGCTGTTCCCGGCTGGCCCCGCCCCATACCTATATAAGAACTGTCAGCTAGCCTCTTCTTCACAAGGCTGGAAGCCTCCGACGGGAGCGGAACCTTTTTTTTTTTCTTTTTTCGGGTCCCTGCCGCCGCCGCCGTGATTGACGTTGGATCTACTTCGGGGGACATTGTTTTAATAAAGGACTTGTCAAAGACCCTGTACTGTGTTTTTTTTACACCACACTTAGTTTTTTTGTGAAGGAGTCTGCGGGACCATGTACCGCAGACTCGTTCACGTAGGGGGGGGGGCGGGATCTGGGGGCCCCCTTGTTAAAGGGGGCTTCCAGATTCTGATAAGCCCCCCGCCCGCAGACCCCCACAACCACCGGCCAGGGTTGTGGGGAAGAGGCCCTTGTCCTCATCAACATGGGGACAAGGTGCTTTGGGGGGGGAGCCCCCCTGCCTCAAAGCACCCCCCCATGTTGAGGGCATGTGGCCTGGTATGGTTCAGGAGGGGGGGGGCGCTCGCTCGTCCCCCCCCCTTTCCTGACCTGCCGGGCTGCATGCTCGGATAAGGGTCTGGTATGGATATTGAGGGGGACCCACGCTGTTTTTTTTTTAAATTTCAGTGTGGAGTTCCCCCTTAATATCCATACCAGACCTGAAGGGCTTGGTAAGGATGAGAGGGGGGGACCCACGCTGTTTTTTTTATTATTTATTTAATTCACGGAAATAATTTAAAATTCAGCTGTCAGTGGGAAACCCCGATGACAGCTGAAACATTCCTTCTGTCCCTGCAGAGAGCTCCGCTATTATATTTGACATTAAAAAGTATAGAGACTGCAACATTGTATCCATTTGTATCCATTCCGGATATAGATGTTTTTATTCGGATACAAATAGATACAATGTTGCAACCTTTATACTTTTTAATGTCAAATATAATAGCGCAGCTCTCTGCAGGGACAGAAGTAATTACTTCGCTATTATATTTGCAGGCCGTAGATGGGGCGAAAATCGAACAATTTTTTTGCCATTGGTGGTAACGTCGGCCCATTGAACAACCGATTTTTTTTTTTTAAAACGGTCAGTTTTCGCCCCATCTATGGCCTGCATTTTTCTTTTTCTTATTCTTTTTTTTTATTCTTTTTCTTGCAGGTCATGGCTCATGTGCAGATTATTTATCTGTTAAAAGATCAGCCAATTTGCCGATCATTGCAGCTAAAATCGGCCGATCTGCAAAATCGGCCAATTTTTATCCAAATTTACCAATTAAAAAAAGTTGCAAAATCCCCAAAAATGGCTGACCAATTAACCCACTAACGGGCTGAAAATCAGCCGATTTTTTTTGCGGACGATTTTAGACCCATGTAAAGCAGGCCATAGATGGGTCTAAAATCGGCCGATTTTTCTGCCGAAAAGAAAATCGAACGATTTTCGGGCCGTTAGTGGGTTAATTGGTCAGCTGTTTTTCGGGATTTTGGCACATTTTTTTTATCAGTAAATTTGGAACAAAAAATTTTCAACTTTACTGGTAAACAAAATATGCTAAAATCCCAAAAAATGGCTGACCAATTATCCCAATAACGGAAGAGGCCCTTGTCCCCATTAACATGGGGACAAGGTGCTTTGGGGGGGAGCCCCCCTTCCCCAAAGCACCCCCCCATGTTGAGGGCAGGTGGCCTGGTATAGTTCAGGAGGGGGGGCGCTCGCTCGCCCCCCCCCCCTTTCCTGACCTGCCGGGCTGCATGCTCGGATAAGGGTCTGGTATGGATTTTGGGGGGATCCCCAAGCTGTTTTTTTTTATTTCAGCGTGGAGTTCCCCCTTAATATCCATACCAGATCCGAAGGGCTTGGTATGGATGGGAGGGGGGACCCCACGCTTTTTTTTTTTTTTTTTTACATTCAGCTGTCAGTGGGGAACCCCGCTGACAGTTGAAACATTAACACATGGCTGTCGCTCCTACAATCCCGCATGAGTTATGTTATCAACTCATGCAGCATTTTAGTAGCGAAAACCAATGCAGCGCTCATGTTTCAGCTGTCGGCGGAGTTCCCCACTGACAGTTGATGTAAAAGTATTGCAGGGAATTATAAACAATTTGTAAAAAACCCGGCGTGGGGTCCCCCCTCCCATCCATACTAAGCCCTTCGGGTCTCGTATGGATGTTAAGGGGTAACTCCACGCTGAAATTAAATAAAAAACAGCATGGGGTACCCCCCAAAATCCATAACAGATACTTATCTGAGCATGCAGCCCAGCAGGTCAGGAAAGGGGGGGGGGGACAAGCGAGCGCCTCCCCCCCTCCTGAACCATACCAGGCCACATGCCCATACCAAATTATTCAAACATTTGTAAACAGACCAATTAACTGAAATGGTTTGGCATTTGTACCCCAAATATGACGTTCCCTGAGGCATTGGTAAACCGAGGTACGCCTGTATTAGTATTGCAATCCTTTGTATTGGGATACATAGAACCATCATACATCTGAATTGGCAACATAGCACAACATTTGTGTCACATTGGAGATATCTGGTAGTTACACTGAACTTGCCCAGGGACCTAAGATTGATTCACAGCACAGAAATACAGGCTGGCTTAGCAATGTAGCTCCGTGGATTAGTGGTTAGCACTACTGCCTCACAACTCTAGGGTTGTCGGTTTGAATCCCAACCACGGCAAGGAAGTAGCATGATCTCCGTGTGTGGCTGTCTTCAAATAGATGTTCTGGCAACATCTTTGCTTTCTGTCTAAGTGATCCCTAAAATGTGAATTAGAATGA
This sequence comes from Staurois parvus, assembly GCF_062004578.1. Lineage (NCBI taxonomy): Eukaryota > Metazoa > Chordata > Amphibia > Anura > Ranidae > Staurois > Staurois parvus. The sequence continues at coordinate 426,470 of NW_028317929.1, read as the reverse complement.
GGCCTTGTCTGTTGAAACACCTTCAAAGCTGCACCTTATGTGAATGTCATACAATGGGATAAGATAAGAGCCTGGAGCACTAATAGATTTGATAATGATGGTTTACACTCAACCCACTTTTGTGAAGGATTTGGCAAGCAAAGAGCTGACAGAGAGAGAGAAGAGCGAGCCAGTGAGATGAAGAAGAGTGAGCGAGAAAAACATACTGAAGAGTGAGCGAGAGAGAAGAGCGAGCCAGTGAGACAAAGAAGAGTGAGCGAGAGAGAAAAGACTTGGTTGGTGAATCCACACATCAAACTTGTCACAAATACTGGTATGGATTTTTCCACCAAATGCAAAGCAGACCGCACGCCTTCAAAGATTTATTTCCTTTGTTAATTCTCCTGCTTCGTTCACACTATATGCAAATGAAAATTACTGTTTAAGTTGCCAATTTTACTGTGTTTTCTAGAGAATTACTAACTAGTTGTGTTTTCAATTGTGTGTAGCATTGCGATTTCTATTTGAGTCTAGATGTTAAATTGCTAATAAATGGCCAAAATCTTCAAATACCTTTGAACTCTCACTGCAACAAATGGCGTACGTTAATACACTCACATTCACATTCATTATATCCAATATCAGGTACCATGTCAATTCACAAATCGCACCTGAAATTGCACACCCTGGATGCGACTTGTCATGCGATTGGCATGGCCAGCAACTTGCCCTTTGCATGGCAAATTGCACACAATGTTACTGGGGGCTAACACCACTGTCACATCTAATCCGATGCGGCAATTGCCCAACTTACAGTGAAGTTGCACAAGTTCACAATCCAATTGGATGTGAACAGAGCCTACAGTGGCCAATAGGGTGCGACTTGGTCTACGATTTGCAAGTCGCCTGTAATGCCAATTGCATGGCAATCGCAAACAATGTTACTGGGGGCTACCCGGTCACATTAAAGCAGATTTCTAAGTGGTGTTATTGACACCACAGTCACATCATGTGACTTGCATAGAAGTTGCATGATTTCAAAGTTAGGGTACATGGTGATTTCAAGTGCAATTTGCAAGACAATCGACACCGATCTCTCAGCAAATTGCATGAAAAGTAGTGTATTCATTACTCTATTATTACTTGCGGCTCCAACCAAGTTTGAACCACAACAATATGAACACTCCAATAGCGTGCACATTGCGTGGGACTTGGCATGTGATTTGCACAACATGCAAGTTGTAAATCGTCTGCAAAGTCGCACCCTATTGTCTGCTATTAGAGTGACCACATGGGTGCGTTTCAAACACTGATTTCTATAGTAGTACATGTACTACTTTAGTGGCAATTTGCATAGAGATCTGTGTCAGATGTCTTGAAAATTGCATTAAAATGGTCAACTTTACTGTAAGTCGCAGGATTTGTAAATCAGCTTTGCCCAGAGTGTAATGTTTGGTGATGTTTGATTTCTGGAGTGTTTTGCCAATTGATGGGAAATTCACCATACTAGTCAAATCGATTTGTCATTTTCAGTATTGCATACAAGATGTGGTCATGTGACTGTCTTAACTCATGCGAGAATCTGGAGGGAATTGTGACCATAGTAGCAATAAAGGTTCCAATTGGGGTTCCCTTTCACATCCCTGCTCAATGTTCTGTTGTATGCTGCACACGTACATTTCACTGTATATTTCTTTCTGATTTGTGGGGCCTGTATACCAAGGGTTAATGCAGGTAGGAAGCGGATTCATCAGGTGAAAACACTTTCACTGACCAAATTAAGGTCAGTGGTGGGTGTGGCTTCATTGGGTGTGGGGCCTTGTTTGGCACGCTCCAAATACAACCTAGCTTATATAAAGATGTGCAGTAGGGAGTGATCTGGCCTGTTACTAGGCCGGGTGGTTTGTGACTAAGTCCTTGCTTGTAGTGGTTTGGGGGAAGAAGAGATTTTGTGCTGAATTGCCCCAGACACCACTCAGGCTGTGTTTGGAAGTGGGCTGGAAATGTTTGCATATTTTTGGCCTTGTAAAGTGTTTGTGTGTTATTGCACAATGATTGTGTTTTTTCTCTTTGCATTGAAAGCCTCACACATGTCAATCGTTTTGTTTAAAATCTGCTCTTGTTTTAATTTTGTTTGCTTATTTAGACTCCAAAGCATTTTTCTGACAAACCTGCTGACAAATGTATGTGTAGGGGATTTGTAGAGGTGGGAGGGGATTTGTAGAGGTGGGAGGGTTTTTTTTCACATGCTTTGTTTTCTTGATATTTTGATCTGAAGACTTTTTTTTTTGAATGGATCTTTATACTACGTGATTGTGTAAGTAAATCCTATGTGCATGAAAATGTTACTTGATTCATCTTCCCCTTTGTTTCCTGCTATAACCTGAGCACACACAGTTCACTAGAAGTATCTTTAGATTGTAAGCTCTTATGAGCAGGAGTGTTTTATTTTTGCCACATCAATCCTATTTTTGTGACTCACCAAGATATTGACTGTACCTACTTGTTCCTGCTGACCAAATAAATGAAGATATATTTGATCAATAAATGTTTGACCGATGTTTTTGTGTTTATTTTATGTTCAATATATGAACAACCTTAATAGTTACTTTGTATACTTATATAATCTGCTCAAATGTAGCTTGTAAGAGCGTGAATATGCAAGTGTGTGCAAACTGGCTTTTTCAAAACCAAAAAAAAAAAACCCACTTGCACCACAATATTATGTACTAATGAATGTCACATTCACTGTGCAGCCAGCTACAGGTTTTCTACAATTCGATTTACAGTAATAAAATAGTCCACACTTTGTTGATTTTTGGCCTTTGGCAACAAATATTAGCCAAGGTTAAAAAAAACAAATCAATAAGAAACACACATTTGCGAAAGCTATCATAGCCGCACATAAAAATGCGCGATTGCAAACAAATAAGCACCAAACAGGTGTCCGCATGGCGCATGAACGGCTATCCTGGAAGTCCGTCATCACGTGCGCGCGCACCTGGAAGTGGTTGTGGGGAGTGTAAGTGGATGAGAAGTGGTTGGAGGTTTTGTGTTGGTTGAAAATTTTGATAACCTTATTGGCATTTGGACATGGCGAGAGCACAGTTCTCAACTGAGGAGATGATCCTTATATGTACAGTAAGTGTGGCCATTGCAAACATGTTTATAACATGTGAGGGACAGGTAATTGCAATTTTGTGGGTGGGGCCTAGCAGAATCTCACTTGGTGCACATGCTACTTATCTGTACATTAGCTCCTGGGTATTGATGGGTCAATGATATTAACCACTTGCCTACTGGGTACTCCTACCCCCTTCCTGTCCTGGCCAATTTTCATCTTTCTGCACTGTTACCCTTTGAATGACAATTGTGCGGTCATGCCACATTGTACCCATCTTAAATTTATATCAGTTTTTTCAGACAAATAGAGCTTTCTTTGGGTGGTATTGACTTGCTGCTGTGTGTTTTACTTTTTGCTCGATAAGCCACAAAATAGCTCATAATGAATAAAAGTCTGTTTATATTATAACATTTGGTAAACTGGTAATTTAGCAACACTGATGTGCGTTGATGAGGCAGCACTGGTGGGTGGCACTGCTGGCCACAGGTGGGCGTAACTGTTGGGTGGCACTGGTGGGCACTGATCATCGGGGCCGACCCCTGCTTTGATAACTGCTGGTTCTCGGCAGTACTTTCCACACATTCTGATAGCGTGATGAAAGTGCAGCCAAGACCCGGCAAATGCATTTCCCGGTGATCAGCGTGTCATTGGACATGGCTGATCACATGGTAAAAAGCCGCAGTGATTGGCCTTTACCACATCACGTGATCAGCTGTGTCCTTAGGACACAGCAATCACGGAGAGCGCGTTCTGCCAGGATGTCATATGACGCCCTCCCAGAGCTGCCTGGATGCAGTGTAGCGTTATTCGGCTATCTGCGGTCGCCCAATAGGTAACCAGCTAGGCCTTCAAGGCTAATCTTTGAATATCTGGACATGTATACTGCGTATAATGCATTACATTCTACAATGTGTTGGTGTACATGGTATTACAGTGTGCAATGCGTTGCTGGATTCTGCATGACAGTGGACAGCGTATCACAGTGTGCAATGCGTAGCTCCATCCTGCATGACAGTGTACAGTGCATTACAGTCTACAATGTGTGGGTGTACACGGTATTACAGTGTATTACAGTGTGCAATGTGTTGTAGACTGCAGTGTGCACTAAAGCATTTTACACTCATGCACTGTACGCACTAAAGCATTTTACACTCATGCACTGTACACACTAAAGCATTTTACACTCATGCACTGTACACACTAACGTATTTGACATTTTTAGTGTGCAATGCGTTAGTGTGCAATGCCTTGGACAGTACAATACATGTGCATACCCTGAAAAAGGGTCCTGCACATTTTTGGCCCGGATGCGGTGCAATTTGAGGTGTGCAAAATGTTTGTCTCTAATTGCAACGCACACAAATTGCATGTGATTTGCCCAGGAGTGCGGTGTTAGACAACAATGCATGTATGTGAAGCCAGAATAAAAGGATGTGGATTTTGTCTACTTTTACTTGCGTATGTTAACATTATGTAAGTGCATTTTTTTTCTGTTTAACATGCTATAGAAATGCAACATGCATTTGGATGGAGTGTTTTTATATGTGCATTTTGGAAGTATTCTAAACACACATTGACCCTAGGGCCACACCATATCTTATGCAGGCCATAGATGGGTCGAAAATTGGCCGATTTTCCGTCCGAAAATAAAATCGGCCGATTTTCGGATCGTTGGTGGGCTATTTGTTCGGCCGTTTTTCGGTATTTTGGCAGATTTTTTTTTTCGGTAAAGTTGGAAAAAAAAACGGCCGAATTTGCCGATCGGCCGTTTTTTGCGGCAATGATGGGCAAATTGGCCGATTTTTTACTGATAAAAAATCTGCACATGAGCAGTGACCTGCAAGAGGAAGACAAAAAGAAGAAAAAGAAGAAGAGGATGAAGAAGAGGATGATGATGAAGAAGAAGAAGAGGATGATGATGATGAAGAAGAAGAAGAGGATGAAGAAGAAGAAGAGGATGATGATGATGAAGAAGAAGAAGAAGAGGATGATGAAGAAGAAGAAGAGGATGATGATGATGATGAAGAAGAAGAGGATGATGATGATGAAGAAGAAGAAGAAGAGGATGATGATGATGATGAAGAAGAAGAAGATGAAGAAGAGGATGATGATGAAGAGGATGATGATGATGAAGAAGATGATGAAGAAGAGGATGATGATGAAGAAGAAGAGGATGATGATGATGAAGAAGAAGAAGAGGATGATGAAGAAGAAGAAGAGGATGATGATGATGAAGAGGATGATGATGAAGAAGAAGAGGATGATGATGAAGAAGAAGAAGAAGAAGATGATGATGAAGAGGAGGATGATGATGAAGAAGAATAAGAGGATGATGATGAAGAAGAAGAAGAAGAGGATGATGATGATCAAGATGATGAAGAAGAAGAGGATGAAGAAGAAGAGGATGAAGATGATGAAGAAGAAGAGGATGAAGAAGAAGAGGATGATGATGAAAAAGAAGAAGAGGATGATGATGAAGAAGAAGAGGATGAAAAATGAGAGGAATTCCAGTATGGCAAAAAGTGTCCCTGCAGAGAGCTCCGCTATTTCTTTGACAGTTCCTTGACATTTACAGCGGTTGCAACATTGTATCTATTTGTTTCTGAATAAAAACATCTGTATCCTAAATGGATACAAATAGATACATTGTTGCAACCGCTGTAAATGTCAAGGAACTGTCAAAGAAATAGCGGAGCTCTCTGCAGGGACACTTTTTGCCAGCTGTAGACGGGATGAAAATCGGCCGATTTTTTTTTTACCATTGCTGGCAACGTCGGCCGCTTGAACAACCAATTTTTCATTTTTTAAAAGAAAAATCGGCCGTTTTTCTCCCCGTCTATGGCCTGCATAAGCATTAGTGTGCCTGGGGGAGGGGGGGACCTTTGGCCTTTCCAAACACAGTAGATGCTCCAAGAATGTTTCCTTGAACTCTTGAAATGGTTAAAAAGGAAAGACACTCTAGATAGCCTGCACTGAGAATTGACTGTCATGATGACGTGTCAATGATTATTTGCTCTCATTTTTCAGGAGTGGTACTGCTTGCGGTTGAAGCTGGTAGAAATCCACCTTCACGTCCTCCACTCACCTTCACTCGTGGCCAGTGGATATTTTGTGGCCGCAGGCAAGAACTGGCATCGAGGACCTGCATAATGACCCTGGCATGCCAGAGGTGGTTTGGAAGCAGCACAGCAATTTGACCATCCCTTTCCTCTATGTTGGTTTTAGGGGTGCAGAATTGCTTCTCGTTCGTGAACGGACTGTCGCCGGATATCAGAGTCCCCATATTTTCAAGATATGTTTTAGCCATGTTGGCTTATTTTTATGTTATTTTCCAAGTGTGTCGCACCTAACCGCACAGTAGTGTGGTGCCATGCGTATTTGTGGCTGTGAATGGGGCTGTTTTTAATAGACGTGTGTAGGTGCAACAACGTTTTCATCATGGTACCTGCGCACATCTACATAGGGCATTGCATTTCTTTGCTGTGCTGGAAAATGTGTGTTCTTGCATGCGTTTCTGCACCACCAATGGTGTGAACAAGTCCTAAGGGCTGGTTCACACTATAGAAACAGTCTAGATGTGTTCCTGATGGGTTTTTTTCATGCCCTTTTGGCATGCATGTTTAGTGTGTTCCAGTACATTTTGAATGCGTTTTGGACATGTTTACATTGCATTTTTATATCCCTTCCACTTATTTTTTTCTATTTTCTTTGTATTCAATGTAGTTAGGGACATGTGCGTTTTAGTACATTCAAGGACGTTTCAATGTGTTCCAGTACAGTTCTGTGCAGAAACAATGCAGCGTGGTCAACTTTGTTTACAGCACCTGCAATGCACTGAAAATGCAAGTGCTGATGTGAACTATGACATTGACAACCATATAACCTTCTTTCTGTGCGTTTGTGATGCCGAAAAAGCAACTGAAACACATGTAGTGTGAACTGGCCCTAAAGTTTATTAGAGGTCAGGGAACGGGACTGACCAGGAATTGTGAATTCAATCAGACTAGTGGTGAGATACAATCAGCAATTGTATAATAATGTGAGATCTGAGCTGTAGCTGATAGAAAATGAGACACATTCACTTGATCAGTAAATAGATAGTTAAAGAGTGGGGCGGTGATCCATAGATTTGCATATGGGACAGGTGATGATGGGGTGGGGGAGGGGGTCAAGTTGTATAAGGAGACAGATTTAAAAGAGAAAAATGTTACAATGAAATATACACGGCATGAAACTTGCACATTTCCTAATTGGCAGAAGAGTACATTCATCCACTTTCTAGTCATTAGGCAAAATCATAATTGTTTGATCAATATTCCTGGCACTGACACAACCCAGAAAATTGATCTCCATTTTTTAGGATGTAGCCATGACCGGGATTAGAACCCATGATCCAAGTGTTGTAAGTTCTGAGCTCTAACCACTAAACCACTGTGGGAGACACAGTTTGAGTTATAATGTAGAATAGTTCCATTGTTTGAAAATGATAGAGCGAGCGCTGGTCAAATTATATAGACTACTAAAATGGTATTACACAAGATAAATATAACCACGAACAGTAGTGCATGAACTCGTGAAAGGTCATCCACCCCTGTGACAGTGTACTACACTATTGAGCACCTTTCTGGCTCCTGTGGCTGAGCTAATTCCTCCCCAGGACCATTTGGGCACCCACCCTGATGGATGGATGGATGGATGGAGCTGGATGACTAACCCATAACTGCCAGCATACCGCTGCACCCCCAGATGTGTGATGTGTATAACCCATACACATTAATACTTTTGTTCTGGTGAGTGTAGACCAGTCCCAAGGGTGGTTTACCTTTCACGAGTTCATGCACTACTGTCCGTCACGGAGAGACCACACGTGCCATTCATAGGCACTCTCTGAGTTGGTACTCTCACACGAAGGACATTCCATTATTCAGGAATGATTCTATGAACTTATTTTAGCACCATTTACAATATTACATCATTGTTGCAATTCTTTGCACTTTTTGGTTTTTACATGCGTTCATTATTGATCACATGCATTTATAGCGCTGCACTTGTCTTTACCATAGAATAGTTACGTGATTAAAGAGAATGAAGATATATAATTATATTGGGAAATTAGAAGTATATAAATTATTTGAGATATAAGTGTGTAAATGTTTAACATTTGAGTACAGAATGTTTGACATTCATTAGTAAATGCATTAGTTTCCTGATCATTTTGGAGACACAGCAAGAAAATAAATAGAAGAAAATAGAAAATTCTAATACAGGTGTACAGGTGTATTTATAACATTCTAAGAATTCTTTTGCCATCATGAAAACGCCAATGTAAATAAAGCCCGCGCTTGTGCGCCATCTAGCGAACATATCCGGTATTGCACCTAAAAATGTGCCAGTGATAGCAAAGTAGTCAATAGACGCTCGTCAATGAGCTTGCTAGACGCTGGTCAGACGACTGATTGATTGACCGGAGTCTGCCTGAATGGTCAGTCTCTGCTATTACACTCACATCTTAGTGAATCAGGGCCCTAGTGTCTGTGTTTCACTTGTACTGAATAATGTGATGTACCTGTCACTGCTTGGTTACTGAGCCTAGTGACATCTATCCTTTGTCCTTTTTGATATGTAAAACAATTTCTATCTGCTTAGATTCCATGATAAATTTCATATGCAGTTGTAACACTGTTTTGCCTTTCTCCTTCCCAATCCTTTTGTCAAACAGGATACCCAGCTTTTAGAAATGAAATAATTTTTTGGATTGGCCTTTGAGGACGAAGTCTATTTGGGGGGAGTGTAGGGACCCTGCTTTAAATTATTTAATATCTTTTGTGTTTCTTTAGCGCATGCCTATGACAGACTGCACGTTACTTTGAAAATGAGAAGAAATTCCATCTCACTAAGAAAATACAAATTTAGTCTCCCCCTGCTACCCTACAATAAATTAATAAGCCTAACTTCTAGATCTTTAACCCTCTGTTAGGATTTCCATGATATTAATGACCAAATGTGTTCATGTCCAAAATGGTCAATAATGTCATGTATGGGACCTTGCCCCTTGTATGTATTGGATGTCATCTGCTAAAGGGAAGTGACAGGAGCAGATGTACAATATGTCAGCAGGCAGCATTTTTTTTTTCAGCAGGTTGTCGGGCATCTCTGGTTGTTAAGAACTCAGCAGTGCCAGCACTTGCTGACATCCATAACAATCATTGACAGCGGGAGGTGTCATGTCTAATAATGGAAGTAATAACCGCATTAAACATGATGTTTGGCTCCCTCCAAATGGGTAAATGGTTGGGCATTTTTTTCAAGCACCTGATTAGCCATGGTTCAGTCCAAACTTCTGTTGAGATCAAACCTCTTCTCCACAACTATGGACAGTAGTTGAGGGGCTCTGCCGGCTTTTAACAAGGGGGCCCACAGAGCCGCCCCCCCCATTGTGAATAAGTATGGGGTACATTGTACCCCTACTCATTCTTCAAAAAAGTGTCAAAAATAAAAAAAACACAGTTTTTGACAAGTCCTTTTATTTAAAAACAACAATATCCCCTGAAGTAAGTCTACCATCTGTCACGATGAACGTCAGCCGCCAGCCTAAAAAAATAAATACCTGCACACATCACTGACTCCTGCCGTCTGACAGCTCTGCTGCCTCCTGCCGCTAAAAAAACTAAGGGGAGGGGCCACCTGATGACATCACTGTGTATGTCCCAGCATGTCACAAGGGGGGCGGGATCAGTGACATCATCAGGTGGCCCCTTCCCTTTAGTTTATTTAGCGGCAGGAGGCCGCTAATCTGTCAAAGGGCAGGAGTCAGTGTCGAGTGGCGATACATTCTTCTTCTTTTTTTTGTTTGGGTCGACGGCCAGTGTTCATCCTGATTGGCACTGGATATTGGTTTTTTTTATAACCACTTCAGCTCTGGAAGGTTTTACCTCTTCTTTACCAGGCCATTTTTTGCTATTTGGCAGTGCAACTGGTAATTGCATGGTCATGCAACACTGCACCCAAACAAAATTTGTATCCTTTTTTCCATACAAATAGAGCTTTCTTTTGGTGGTATTTGATTTTTTGTGATATGAAGAAAATATCTAATTAAAAAAAAAACTATTTGCTACCTTGTTATAAAAAGATCCATTAAACTTAATTTTTTTCATAAATTTAAGACTAAATGAATTCTGCTACATGTCTTTGGTAAAACAAAAATCCCAGTATGTGTATATTAATTTGTTTGCGTTAAAGTGGTTGTAAAGGCTTCATTTTATGTATGAAGGTAAAAAAAACCTGTGTGCAGCGTGTCCACAGCCCCCTCAATACTTACAGTACCTAAGCCCCATCAAGATCCTGCAATGTGCACGACAGCCTCGGTTGTCCCAGGTCTTTGCCTCCTCATTGGCTGAGACAACAAGAGGGAGCCATTGGCTCCCGCTGCTGTCAATCATAGCCAATCAGCCAATGAGGAGAGAGAAGGAGGGGCAAAGAGCTGCGTCTCCATGTGTGAATGGACACACAGAGCAGTGGATGCCCCCATAGCAAGCTGCTTGCTGTGGGGGCACCCGACAGACAGGAGGAGTCAGGAGAGCCTGCGGGGGACCCGAGTAGCAGAGGATCCAGGCTGCTCTGTGCAAAACCACTACACACAGCAGAAAAGTATAGACATGTTTGTTATTTTGGAAAGGAAACAAATGAATGTTCAGTATCGCTTTAAAGTTATGGCATCTACGAACTGTGGTATATACAGTATACTGGAATTTACCCCCCCCCCATGACCTCTTTTTGGAAAGTAGACACCCCGAGGAATTTGCTGAGAGGCATGGTGAGTATTTTACAGATCACATTTGTTGGCACAAGTTTTTTGAAAAGGAAGAAAGAAAACAAAAATGTATTTTTATTTTATTTTCCAAAGCCTTGTTAAAAAAATATCTGCAAATACAAATTCCTTGGGGTGTCTACTTTCCAATTGGCATTTCAGAGGACAGTGGTCACAGGGAGGGGGGTTGGAGTATGGGCGCATCCTCCCCGTGTCAGTGCAGCCAGAGCGACTTATGGTCGGCAAGTGGTTAAAGTAAAATACTGTCTGTGTTTTTCTTTATTTAGAATGTACCCCATACTCATTCACGTAGGGAGGGGCCAGGATCTGGTTGCCCCCTTGTTAAGGATTCCGATAAGCTTCCCATCTGCAGACCCTCACAACATGGCGTGGGGTTCATAAAATGTGCCTCATACTCATTCACATGGGGTGGAGTGGGATCGGGGTTTCCAGAGTCTAATAAGGTCCCGGCCTGCAGACCCCCACAACTACTGCCCAGGGTTGTGGGGAAGAGGATCTTGTCCCATCAACAAAGCACCCCCCCAAACACCCCAAGCTCACGCATCACCCCCCCCTTTCCTGGCCTGTCAGGTTGCATGCTCGGAAAGGAAGGGTCTAATATGGATTTGGGGGGACTCCCACGCCAATTAAAAAAAAAATTGGTGTAGGGTTCCCATCACAATCCAAACCGTGTTAAGGAAGGGGTGGCTGGTTTGCTGATACGCCACCTTGACAAACAGCTATAATCAGGTTGTTAAAGACACCAGCAGTCGCCCACTCCTTTATAAAACACTAGCACTCCTAAACACTTTTGCAAGTGCTCCTAAGCACTGCAAAAACACCAGCAAAAAAAAACGCTAAATTTTAGCATTTTTTTTTTTTTATCCAGCGGGTTTTTTTATAGCAGTTTTTGAGCATCTAGTGTGCATGGAGCCTGAAAGAAAGAGAAGACACTAATATCAGAATGTGAAGATTTTCCAAGTGCTGACCTTGTGTCAGTGTACAGCTGTCCTTCACTAATGCCTAGTACACACAATGAGAGAATCTGACAAGAAATATCTCTTTCGAAGTGATCTTCTAATAATCTGATCATTAGTACACAACTTTCGAGAGCCAATCACGACAGTTCAAGTGAAATTATCTAAAAGGACAAGCACAAAAAATGTTCTCATGCGTTAACAGAATGAACAATTTTTGTTTAATCAGTATTCATCCATAAAAAAGTCAAGTAACCAAGGCAACACATGTTCGGAAACGAAAGAATACATTACAGTACAATATAATACATCACTTCTGAAATTGTATTCTGTTGTATGAGCATTTTTGAATATTTAGTAACGTTTCCAATATGAGACTAGCATGCAAAAATAAAAAAGAAACGGACAATCACTCATATGATATTCCCATTGTACGATGCTTAACCCCTTGGTGCCAGTGCCTCCTGGCCCTTTAAGGGTTCCAGAACCTGGGAGGCGGGGCGGGGTTTTAGGGTCATGTGACCGCCGTGATTCGCTGTCACGGCGGTCACATGGTCGGGAAAGATCCCAATCGAAAGAGGAGATCGGGACCTTTCCATGAGTACTGAACGTGTGTGCTGGGAGCGCGCAGAGCGCGTTCTCTCAGCACATATGTTTTTTTTAATAGAATGCAAATGTGCAGCCGTTTGCTGTCTAAGCCCAGATGCTGGGAGGCCACACATTTGCATTCAGTCAGCGCCAAGAGGTTAAGCTTAATGCATTAGACAATTGTTTTGGCTCAACAACTGTTGGTATACTCTACATTCTGTACACCTCTATCTGTTTACATTGAACAGAATGTATGTAGCTGGCCAGCTAAGACCAGTCCTAGGTTGCTAATATGGTTCACATATACAGTCATGGCCGAAATTGTTGGCACCCTTGATATTTTTCCTGAAAATCAAGTATTTCACACAAAAAAGGTATTGCATTAACACATGTTTTGCTATACACATGTTTATTCCCTTTGTATGTATTGGAACAAATATAAAACAGAGGCAGAAAAGCAAATATGACATAATGTCACACAAAACCCCAAAAATGGGCTGGACAAAAGTATTGGCACCCTTAACTTAATATTTGGTTGCACACCCTTTGGAAAACATAACTGAAATCAGTCGCTTCCTATAACCATCAATAAGCTTCTGACACCTCTCACCCGGAATTTTGGACCACTCTTCCTTTGCAAACAGCTCCAGGTCTCTCTTATTGGAAGGACACCTTTTCCCAACAGCAATTTTAAGATCTCTCCACAGGTGTTCAATGGGATTTAGATCTGGGCTCATTGCTGGCCACTTCAGAACTCTCCAGCGCTTCTTTGCCATCCATTTCTGAGTGCTTTTTGACGTATGTTTGGGGTCATTGTCCTGCTGGAAGACCCAGGATCTTGGACGCAAACCCAGCTTTCTGACACTGGGCCCTACAGTGCGACCCAAAATCCTTTGGTAATCCTCAGATTTCATGATGCCTTGCACACAGTCAAGGCACCCAGTGCCAGAGGCAGCAAAACAACCCCAAAACATCATTGAACCTCCACCATATTTTACCGTAGGTACTGTGTTTTGTTCTTTGTAGGCCTCATTCCGTTTTCGGTAAACAGTAGAATGATGTGCTTTACCGAAAAGCTCTATCTTGGTCTCATCTGTCCACAAGACGTTTTCCCAGAAGGCTTTTGGCTTACTCAAGTACATTTTGGCAAACTGTAGTCTTGCTTTTTTATGTCTCTGTGTCAGCAGTGGGGTCCTCCTGGGTCTCCTGCCATAGCGTTTCATTTCATTTAAATGTCGACGGATAGTTCGCGCTGACACTGATGCTCCCTGAGCCTGCAGGACAGCTTGAATGTCTTTGGAACATGTTTGGGGCTGCTTATCCACCATCCGGACTATTCTGCGTTGCAATCTTTCATCAATTTTCCTCATCCGTCCACGACCAGGGAGATTAGCTACAGTGCCATGGGTTGCAAACTTCTTGATAATGTTGCGCACTGTGGACAAAGGCAAATCTAGTTCTCTGGAGATGGACTTGTAACCTTGAGATTGTTGATATTTTGCCACAATTTTGGTTCTCAGGTCCTCAGACAGTTCTCGTCTCCTCTTTCTGTTGTCCATGCTTAGTGTGGCACAGACAGACACACAATGCAAAGGTTAAGTGAACGTCTCTCCTTTTTATCTGCTTTCAGGTGTGATTTCTATATTGCCCACACCTGTTACTTGCCCCAGGTGAGTTTACAGGAGCATCACATGCTTGTAACATTCTTATTTATCCGCAGTTGTGAAAGGGTGCCAATACTTTTGTCCAGCCCATTTTTGGAGGTTTGTGTGACATTATGTCGAATTTGCTTTCTTTCCTCCCTTTTTTTGTTTTGTCCCAATACACACAAAGGGAATAAACATGTGTATAGCAAAACATGTGTTAATGCAATACGTTTCGTGAGAAATACATGATTTCCTGGAGAAATATCAAGGGTGCCAACAATTTCGGCCATGACTGTATGTGTATACCAAACCTGACAATAACCTCAGTACAGTGTATATGTGCATATGTTAAGGCCAAAAGCAGAATCATTGCTTTAATTTATGTCTTTGAATGTTATATGACATTTATATATTCATTGTGTTAGCAGAAGCAGAAAAGGAAAATATGCCTTTAAGAGTCAGTATAGAGCTGAGCCAATCACAGCCAGCCTCACATTGTACAGAGCCTTAACCAATCCCAGCCAGTTTCACATTTATGCCTGTGTAAAACTCCCTGCTAGATTGTTCTAGAGACACATGCTCACCAGACAGAAGAGGAAACAGACAAAGTTCCAGTCAGAGAAGCTTTATGGAAACAGAGAAGGCCAAATAGGTATTTAATGCACTTGTGTGTTCCTCTATTGTTTAACAATGCAAGTAGATCTGTGTGTAAAAACTGTTGTATGTGTTTACTTGTAGTTCCACCGAATTTATCGAATTTAACGAATTAATCTAACAACATAAGCAAAACAAATTTATCGAATTTAACGAATTAATCTAACAACATAAGCGAAACAAATTTATTGAATTTAACAAATTAATCTAACAACATAATCTAACAAATCCAATCGAATCTATCGAACCTATCGAATTTATCGAGATAAGCTATCGAATCAACCCAATGTAATACGAATTAAACCATTGTAATACGAAAGAAATAAGTCACTGTACGATAAACAAAACAAGCCATTGTAAACAGTGTTATATGAAGAAGATTGAAGTTATTAAAGAAGTTAACTAAAGTATTCGGTGTGCTCTTTAAACCTACTGCATCCATAAAGCGGCATTGGAGGAATTACAGAGTAAAGTCAGCCTAATCAAACAAAGAAACAGCAATTGCATAATTGTTCTAATGCCACAGCGCACAAGGCACCAAAGGATGCTGCGCCTGCCACAGTGGAACTATTACCCTCAGAGGTCAAGCAACAGCGCTCCTCAACTTGCATAGTAAAGAGTACACTAGAGAAACAGAGCGCCAGCATATACCGCCACGCGGAGACACCTCAGCGGAACAGCAGTACAGGCCATAGCACGTGTGCATTAGTCAGACTGCAGCCGACTCTTAAAGTGGCATAACGGCAAAGGCAAGACAGTCAGAGAAAGAGCGCCAAACCTCCTGCACCCCGAGAGAGAGAACGAGATGCATGGGGGGAGGGCCAGAGCTAGAGTGCCCGCACCGCTATCCATCAAGAGACCACGTGTTCCATCCAGAGAGTTCACGATACTAGTCGCAAGTCACCGCAGAGCATCGCAAAGTCACAGCAGAGCATCGCAAGTTACCGCAGAGCATTGCAAAGTCACCGCAGAGCATCGCAAGTCACCGCAGAGCATCGCAAGTCAAGAAAGGAAAAGTCTCCTTTAAGACTGACGTTTGTTTCTGCAACCTTCAGATTACGGTATCCTGCTTTTCAATTAAGGTCAGAGCTTTCCTTTATTACTCACTTATGCACATAGGTTTCTGCAAGAGACATTTTTGTGCTCAAGAGAATACAGACTTTTAATAAAAGAGAGACAGTTATAGTATATGACTCTGAAGTCTTTAAAGTGAAAGTAATTTATTGCCTGTGTTTTGGTGCTATTACATGTAAAGTGAAAGTCATTTATTCTTGCATTTGTTAGTATTGCATTTAAAGTGACAGGTCCTTATTTTTCATATTAATTGTTATAGCATTCAGAAATGGCTGAGCCTAGCATTGCCACCCCACTGTTAGCGGATGCAATGATAGATATGGTAGAAGGTGAAGAGCAAGAGAACCCGTCTGAATCTGAAAGGTGCAATGAAACAGTAGTCTCGCCCCAAACAAATATAGCTTAAACAGGTGAACTAAGACATTCATCACGGGACAGAAAACCGACCCAAAGGGTGCTAGAAAATTTGGAGCAAGAGGCAGCACTGAAAGAAAAAAAGTTCGCCCGAATGTATGAGAGGTGGAAAGTATACACCATAGACATTCGCAGAAAACTAAAACAAGAAAGCATAAAGGAGAATTTGAGTGAAATGATAGAGACAGTAGAAGATTCTGAATCAGAGCTTATGACAGCATAAGTCAACTTACGGTCGTCCTTGACACCCTCCCAGGATATTGTAAGGAACATGGATACATGTACCTCAGTCACTAGGGAATTAGTGAAGCTTATGAGAGAACTATCATCTGCAGAAAATTATGATGAAGTCAAGGCAAGAAAGGGAATGAACAAGCTCTTCATGAAAGACTATGCTAGGTCCTTAGGAGGAAACACAATCTCAAGTTGACTTCCATCACTAGCAGAAGTGCCAGCCACATAATAGAGTTCTCAAGCACGTCAGCCAAAAGAAAGGAATTAGCTGAACAACTTGCTGCCAAAAGAGCAGAAGTTGAGATGGAATCTGCCATTGAAGCTCAGCGTCTACGGATGGCTGAAATTGAAGCTCAGCGCCATAAAATGGAAGCCGAATTGAAAAGTCTGGAAAGGCAGAAGGAAGTTAAGATTATAGAAACCAGACTCGGAGTGCACGAAGAGGATACGAATCAGGGTAGTCATAGATCCAAATCAGTACTAAAGTGAAGAAGCTGACTCCTACATTCTTCCTTACGCCCAGGAAAATTGGAAGGAAATCTCCAGCATGTAGTGAAGAAATAAGTCATAGTCCTTCCATCCCTGCTCAGAGAGAAAAGAAGAGAGACTCACCTGATTCAGGACAAAGTGGAAAAAGAGAACCAGATAATTCAACTCCCATATGTCATGGCAGTGGTCACGAGGATGTTGCAACTGTTGACCCGGCAAAACCTCAGAGAATATTTCTCACTAGACTTCCTGTTCCGGAACCTACTGTATTCTCCGGAGACGCACTGAAGTTTATAGAGTGGAAGGCAAGTTTTGAAATGATCATTGAACATCATTGCTCCCGTCCAGTGGACAAGTTATTCTACCTCCAGCGGTATACTGGCGGAGAAGCAAAAAAGGTTCTTGAAGGTAACTTCTATAGGAATGATGACGCCTACAAGCAAGCTTGGGAAAAATTAAATGCAAGATATGGTCATCCCTTCTTAGTACAAAGAGCTTTCAGAGAGAAGTTGATAAACTGGCCTAAAATAGGTCCTAAAGAACACTTCAAGCTCCAAGACTATGGCGACTTCCTGCAAGCATTCAGCAACGCTATCCCACATGTTCAAGAACTAGAAGTATTGAACGACTATCTAGAAAACCACAGGATGCTAGCCAAGCTACCAGAACAAGTGGCTTCTAGATGGAATCGCTATGTGACTAAACAGTTAGATCAAGGCAAAAACTTCAAGTTTCAAAGAGTTCTCTGAATTTGTCAATGAGGAAGCACGAATAGCGTGTAATCCAGTAACAGCATCTTATGTCTTAAAACCTTTAGAAGAAAGGCCTACAAGAGAGATAAGACGCGCAAGAGCAACTAGCTTTGCAACCAACGCAGCTCATGAGAGCAGCTTGCCCATGAGAGCAAGTTCAACGTCACTACTGGGATCAGTAAAGAGTCAGAGCCGACAAGTCTTCAGACTACCTTCAAGTGTACTGTGAAGAGAATCACTCCATACATAAGTGCCAACAATTGAAGGAAAGGTCTCCAGACAAAAAGAAGAAGTTTGTGCTTGATAATCAGCTGTGTTTTGGATGTTTAAGAAAAGGCCATATTACTAAAGAATGCAAGAAAAAGGCCACTTGCAGCGTTTGTAAAGGACGTCATCCTACACCACTACATGAAGAACGTCCAAAGAAAGAGAAATCCTTAATGCCTAAGGACACTGAGGAAGAAAATAAAGCAACAGTATTCTCTTGCAGAGTGAGAGAAAGAGAAATCAATGGCACGTCAATGGTTGTACCAGTGTGTATTTCAAATCCTAAAAGGAAGAACAAGAAGGTATACGCCTATGCGCTACTGGATGCCCAGAGTGACATCACCTTCATTGATCAAGAAATCTGAAAGAAATTACAAGTGGCCACAGAACCAGTGAAACTCAAACTCACCACAATGACAGGAAGAGACACATTGGTGAACAGTCAAAGAATCAAAGGACTGAGAGTTAGAGGACTCCACTCAAATTGCATATTAGATCTACCTCCAGCTTATACAAAAGACGACATACCTCTGGATCGAGATCGCATACCTACCCGTGAAACAGCCAACAAATGGGAACACCTATCTGTCATATCTCATGAAATGTCCCCGCTGAAAGAATTTGGTGTTGGACTGTTGATAGGCTACGACTGTCCTAAAGGCCTTGGTGCCACGAAAGATAATCGCAGGAGGAAAGGGTGAACCCTACGCAGTCCAGACTGATCTAGGATGGGGTGTTGTTGGAGGAAAACGACAGATTGCAGATTCAGGACAGGTGACAGGATTGTGTCATAGAATATCTGTCCAAGAGTTACCAACTGTAAGTCCAGCGAAAGTACTCAAAATCCTAGAATCCGACTTTGCAGACGTAAGTTCTAATGAAAAGAGTGTATCCCAAGAGGACATAAAGTTTGTACAAGTTCTAGAAGATAATATTCAGCAAAATCAACACGGTTTTCTTGAAATGCCCCTACCTTTTAGAGAACGACCTCACCTGCCAAATAACAGAGATCTTGCCCTTGAAAAGCTTAAAGAAAAGGATGGGAAGAGATCCCAAACTCAAAGACGATTTTTTGAAATTCATGAAAGAAATCCTCAAAGAAGGGCACGCAGAGAAAGTTGATGGTCAGCCTAAAAATGGAGAAGTGTGGTACATCCCACATCAAGGTGTCTATCACCCAAAGAAACCGGATAGGATCAGAGTAGTTTTTGATTGCTCAGCAAGGTACAATAATGTTGCATTGAACGATCATCTACTAAAGGGACCAGATCTTACAAACACTGTACCTGGAGTACTCTGTAGATTCAGAAAGTATCCCATAGCAGTCATGTGCGATGTTGAAAAGATGTTCCACCAATTTCATGTGAAGGAAGAAGATAGAGACTTCCTGAGGTTCCTATGGTGGGAAGACGGAGATACAGATACAGAGCCAGCAGAATACAGGATGAAAGTACACTTGTTTGGAGCAGCATCATCCCCAGGTTGTGCTAATTATGGTATGAAGTATCTGGCCAATCAGAATGAAAAGGATTGTCCATCAGCAGCAAATTTTTTGAAGAAAAACTTTTATATAGATGATGTTCTTATAAGCCTAGAATCCTCAGAATCTGCCATTCAATTGGTGAGAGAGAGCCAAGAGATATGCGCAAAGGGAAACCGGCGTCTTCACAAATTCATCTCAAATGACAGAGAGGTACTAGAATCCATCAGTGACTCCGAACGTGCATCAACAATGAAGAGTGTGAATCTTAACTATGATCCTCTTCCAGTTCAGAATGTACTCGGATTGGGATGGAATGTAGAAAACAACAATTTTTTCTTTGAAATATCTATGGAAGAGAAAGTTCCAACTAGACGTACCATTCTTTCCGAAATAGCCTCAATATATGATCCGTTGGGATTCTTGGCACCAGTAATCCTCACAGCAAAAGAAATAATGCAGGAATTATGCAGACAGAAGTTGGGATGGGACGAACCCATACCTGCAGGCTTGAGGCCAAGGTGGGAGAGTTGGATAAGAGACTTGCAAAATTTGAAAGAAATTCGGATACCCAGATGTTTTGTACCTCCTGATTTCGGAAAGTACAAGAGAATAGAACTTCATCACTTTTCAGATGCCAGTAGTCAAGGTTATGGTCAGTGCTCCTACATCAGAGCAATAGGAGAAGGAAAGATACACTGTGCCCTGGTTATGGGAAAGGCCAGAGTCGCACCCAACAATATTCAGACAATACCAAGACTCGAACTAACGGCAGCCGTCATTTCAGCCTCAGTAAGTCAGTTTCTGAGAGAAGAATTTGAATTGAAAAAAGATGAATAGCATTTTTGGACAGACTCACAAGTTGTCCTAGGTTACATAAACAATGAAGATTCCACACCTTTGTCGCTAACAGAGTTAAAAAAATTCGAAAAACAACGAATCCAGAACATCGGCACTATGTTGACACAAAGCACAACCCGGCAGATCATGCTTCAAGAGGCCTAAATGTAACAGAACTGAAGAATTCAAACTGGTTCACCAGTCCAGAGTTCCTTGGGAAAAGGAAATCATACCCAGTGAAGGTTATACAGAACTGTCTATGGGTAATCCAGAAGTAAAGGTAGTTCAAACATTGAGCACTGCCGCCAAGTGTCAAGATGACATATGTCAGGGATGCGGGTGTGACCAGAGATGTGTGTACTGACACAGGAAAACACAGGCTCCAGATATGATATAAACAAGACAATTTATTAAGACTAACAATACAAACATAAACGCAGTGCACCAAACCCCAAACTAACACAAATACATACAACAAGGTGAAACAAACCCAAACCTAACTGTAACAACGTAGTCAGGCAGGCCGGGTCGATAACTATCGGGCAGGTAGGTACAGGAGGAGCAGGCGGAGAGAATGGTCAGGGTCACAAGCCAGGGATAAAACAGGAGAAGTCAGCAGAGGTCAGGATCAGGCAGGGTCGGCAACAAGTCAGGCAGAAACAGGAACAGGAACAGGAATGCAGGTTACAAGGTACAGGGGCCCATGGAAAAACACACACCAAGGCACAGACTGCAGGTCTGGCCATCCCTTAAATACACCTGCAATCAGCCCCGGGTGATGGCTAATTGCCGAAGTGAACCTCTGGTTGTTGAGAGCACCCGCTGGCCAGCCCTGGTACTGCAGCCCACAAGGCAGGTGAGTCCCACCATTACTGGCAAGTCCATTCCTGACAGTACCCCCCCCTCAAGGAGCGGCCTCAGGACACTCCAAACAGTCCTAGCTGGGCAAAATGTTCCACCGCCCGGGTCCGGTGACTGGCGGGATATCAAAGACTGGCACATCGGGCTCGGCACCGGACGGAGGCACTTCGAGCTGGGCACCGGACGGAGGCACTTCGAGCTGGACACCGGACGGAGGCACTTCGAGCTGGACACCGGACGGAGGCACTTCGAGCTGGACACCGGACGGAGGCACTTCGAGCTGGACACCGAACGGAGGCACTTCGAGCTGGACACCGGAAGGGAGGCACTTCGAGCTGGACACCGGACGGAGGCACTTCTGGCTGGACTCCGGACGGAGGCACTTCGGGCTGGACACCGGACGGAGGCACTCTGGGCTGGACATCGGACGGAGGCACGTCGGGCTGGGCACTGGATGGAGGCACATCAGGCTGGACGCCGGATCACCAGGCGGAGCAGCGGGCACCGGGCCACCAGGCGGAGCAGCGGGCACCGGGCCACCAGGCAGGGCAGCAGGCACCAAGCCACCAGGCGGAGCAGCAGGCACCGGGCCACCAGGCGGAGCAGCAGGCACCGGGCCACCAGGCAGAGCAGTAGGCACCGGGCCCCCAGGCAGGGCGGCGGGCACCGGGCCACCAGGCGGAGCATCGGGCAGCGGGCAACCAGGCAGAGCGACGGGCACCGGGCCCCCAGGCGGAGCGGCGGGCACCGGGCCCCCAGGCGGAGCAGCGGGCACCGGGCCACCAGGCAGGGCAGCAGGCACCGGGCCACCAGGCGGAGCAGCAGGCACCGGGCCACCAGGCGGAGCAGCAGGCACCAGGCCCCCAGGCAGGGAGGCGGGCACCGGGCCACCAGGCGGAGCAGCAGGCACTGGGCCCCCAGGCGGAGCAGCGGGCACCGGGTAACCAGGCAGGGCGGCAGGCACTGGGCCATCTGGCTCGACAGCGGGCATCGGGTCACCAGGTACAACAGCGGGCACCGGGTCATCAGACATTGGATCGTCTTGCTCGACCGCGGGCACCAGGTCATCTGGCTCAACAGCGGGCATCGGGTCACCAGGCACGACAGCGGGCATTGGGTCACCAGGCATCAGGTCATCTGGCTCGACAGCGGGCACCGAGTCATCTGGCAAGGCAGTGGGCACCGAGTCACCAGGCGTGACAGCTGGCTCTGGGTCAACTGGCACGACAGCGGGCATCGGGTCACCAGGTATGACAGCGGGCACTGGGTCATCAGGCATTGGATCGTCTGGCTCGACAGCGGGCATCGAGTCATCAGGCACGACAGCGGGCATCGGGTCACCAGGCATGACAGTGGGCACTGGGTCATCAGGCATTGGATCGTCTGGCAAGACTGTGGGCACCGAGTCATCTGGCAAGACCGCGGGCACCGAGTCATCTGGCAAGACCGCGGGCTCCGAGTCATCTGGCAAGACCGCGGGCTCCGAGTCATCTGGCAAGACCATGGGCTTCGAGTCATCTGGCAAGACCGCGGGCCCCGAGTCACCAGGCACAACAGTGGGCTCTGAGTCAACCGGCCCGACAGCGGGCTCTGAGTCAACTGGCGGAACAGCGGGCACCGAGTCGTCTGGCAAGACTGCGGGCATCGAGTCGTCTGGCAAGACTGCGGGCACCGAGTCAACTGGCGGAACAGCGGGCACCGAGTCGTCTGGCAAGACTGCGGGCATCAAGTCGTCTGGCAAGACTTCGGGCACCGAGTCGTCTGGCAAGACTTCGGGCACCGAGTCGTCTGGCAAGACTGCGGGCACCGAGTCAACTGGCGGAACAGCAGGCATTGAGTCGTCTGGCAAGACTGCGGGCACCGAGTCGTCTGGCAAGACTGCGGGCACCGAGTCAACTGGCAGAACAGCGGGCATCGAGTCGTCTGGCAAGACTGCGGACACCGAGTCAACTGGCGGAACAGCGGACATCAAGTCGTCTGGCAAGACTGCGGGCACCGAGTCGTCTGGCAAGACTGCAGGCACCGAGTCGTCTGGCAAGACCACGGGCACCGAGTCAACTGGCGGAACAGCGGACATCAAGTCGTCTGGCAAGACTGCGGGCACCGAGTCGTCTGGCAAGACTGCAGGCACCGAGTCGTCTGGCAAGACCGCGGGCACCGAGTCAACTGGCAGAACAGCGGACATCAAGTCGTCTGGCAAGACTGCGGGCACCGAGTCGTCTGGCAAGACTGCGGGCACCGAGTCGTCTGGCAAGACTGTGGGCACCGAGTTAACTGGCGGAACAGCGGACATCAAGTCGTCTGGCAAGACTGCGGGCACCGAGTCGTCTGGCGAGACCGCGGGCACCGAGTCGTCTGGCAAGACCGCGGGCACCAAGTCGTCTGGCAAGACCGCGGGCACCGAGTCAACTGGCGGAACAGCGGGCATCGAGTCGTCTGGCAAGACTGCGGGAACCGAGTCGCCTGGCAAGACTGCGGGCACCGAGTCGTCTGGCAAGACTGTGGACTTTGAGTCGTCTGGCAAGACTGCGGGCTTCGAGTCGTCTGGCAAGACTGCGGGCACCGAGTCAACTGGCGGAACAGCGGGCATCGAGTCGCCTGGCAAGACTGCGGGCACCAAGTCGCCTGGCAAGACTGCGGGCACCAAGTCGTCTGGCAAGACTGCGGGCACCGAGTCGTCTGGTAAGACTGCGGCCACCAAGTCATCTGGCAGGACTGCGGGCACCGAGTCGTCTGGCAAGACTGCGGGCACCGAGTCAACTGGTGGAACAGCGGGCACCGAGTCGTCTGGCAAGACTTCGGGCACCGAGTCGTCTGGCAAGACTGCGGGCACCGAGTCAACTGGCGGAACAGCAGGCATTGAGTCGTCTGGCAAGACTGCGGGACCCGAGTCGTCTGGCAAGACTGCGGGCACCGAGTCGTCTGGCAAGACTGTGGACTTCGAGTCGTCTGGCAAGACTGCGGGCTTCGAGTCGTCTGGCAAGACTGCGGGCACCGAGTCAACTGGCGGAACAGCGGGCATCGAGTCGTCTGGCAAGACTGCGGGCACCAAGTCGTCTGGCAAGACTGCGGGCACCAAGTCGTCTGGCAAGACTGCGGGCACCGAGTCGTCTGGCAAGACTGCGGCCACCAAGTCATCTGGCAGGACTGCGGGCACCGAGTCAACTGGTGGAACAGCGGGCACCGAGTCGTCTGGCAAGACTGCGGGCACCGAGTCGTCTGGCGAGACTGTGGGCACCGAGTCGTCTGGCGAGACTGCGGGCACCGAGTCGTCTGGCAAGACTGTGGGCACCGAGTCGTCTGGCATAATAGGATCATCAGGCTGGATCAGTTCATCAGGCTGGGTAAGGACATCAGGCTGGGTAAGGACATCAGGCTGGGTAAGGACATCAGGCTGGGTAAGGACATCAGGCTGGGTAGAGACATCAGGCTGAATTGTGGGCGCCGAGGCACCAGGCTGCACCACGGAAGGCGGGTTCTCAGATGGCAGGCTGACCGGTTTGGATACTGGCAGGATGGTATTGGTTGGAAAGAATTTTCGCCTTTTCCTGGTTTTAGTTACCGGAGCACTGTAAGTAAGCGCAGGTTTGTAAACGGATGGAACAGCTGAAGACAGAGAAGAGCTGGAGGATGGAACAGAGTAGGGAGCAGTTGCTACAGAGGACTTCTTTACAGGGTTGAAGAAAGGCTAGGTGCAGCGAGTGGGAGCAGGGGACTGGTATGTGGTAGTTAGTAGAGTATACTGGGCCATCACTGGGGGTGCTGTCGGGGATGCAGGAAGAGTGCCTTGAGCAGAGGAATGATGTTGCAAGCCGACTGAGGCTGGGTGTAACAAATCTGTCCATGTCTGCAGTACTGGTTTAACAAAACTCAGCTTACACATAGCCTGTCTGATCAAAGACTGCACTGCATTTATGCAATCCATAAGCACATGTGATGGACATGCTGCATAGTGCTCATGGAAACAATCTGGATGATCCTCCAACAACCATACCAGTGATTCCACTTGATCCACACTAAATGGGGGAAAAAAAGTAATTCCTGCTTTCAGGGGTACAGGACCGAGCCAACTCAGCACAAACCTGGATCAATGGCTGCACCTCAGAAAACTCTGTGCCCTGATCAACTAGACAATGAGCGATCCTTATACACTCTAGCAGTTGATCCCGGGTATACTCCTTCAGAGTCTGATAAGCATAGTCTTTGTCATCAAACACTAGCAGAGATAAATACACCACCTCATCAAGATCCATCCTTCCCAGCAACAATAAGCCAAGATGGCTTCCCTGTGCAGCCACTTCTGGTCAGGATTGGCCTTGGTGTAATGTCAGGGATGCGGGTGTGACCAGAGATGTGTGTACTGACACAGGGAAACACAGGCTCCAGATATGATATAAACAAGACAATTTATTAAGACTAACAATACAAACATAAATGCAGTGCACTAAACCCCAAGCTAACACAAATACATACAACAAGGTGAAACAAACCCAAACCTAAACTGGTATAGATACACAGGTACATACACATATAGAGCACAACGTAGTCAGGCAGGCCGGGTCAAATAACTATCGGGCAGGTAGGTACTGGAGGAGCAGGCGGAGAGAATGGTCAGGGTCACAAGCCAGGGATAAAACAGGAGAAGTCAGCAGAGGTCAGGATCAGGCAGGTTCAGCAACAAGTCAGGCAGAAACAGGAACAGGAATGCAGGTTACAAGATACAGGGGCCCATGGAAAAACACACACTAAGGCACAGACTGCAGGTCTGGCCATCCCTTAAATACACCTGCAATCAGCCCCAGGTGATGGCTAATTGCCGAAGTGAACCTCTGGTTGTTGAGAGCACCCGCTGGCCAGCCCTGGTACTGCAGCCCACAAGGCAGGTGACTCCCACCATTATTGGCAAGTCCATTCCTGACAACATACTTGAACGACTAGCCAGATGTTCAAAGTGGAATACAGTCTTAAACATAGTAGCTCGAATTCAACGCTTAGCAAAAGGAATCAGAAAGAAAGAATCGTTGAATGTAGAGGAAAGAGTGAAAGCTGAAGAAACGGTTATAAGACTCATTCATCAAAGATTCCACAGTGAAGAATTGAAGAGACTTAGTCAAGAACCTAAGAGACTTCCAAACAACCACCCATTGTACAAGCTTAATCTTATTCTGCAGGATGGTATACTGAAGGTGGGAGGGAGGCTGGAAAATGCATCGCTACCTAACAGAGTTAAGCATCCAGCAATTCTACCCAAAAATTCTACCTTCACAAGATTGATTATCAATCACTACCACAACAAATCCTTGCATCAAGGAAGAAGCTTTACTCAAAGCTGTTTGAGAGAAGGTGGTTACTGGATAGTGAAAGGAAGCAAAGTTATAGCGAAGTACATAAGTAAATGTGTAATATGTAGAAAGACACGTAGACCTACAGAAGAACAAAGAATGGCTGATCTACCAGCTGATTGTGTAAACCCATCACCACCATTTCTTTATAGTGGAATGGATTGTTTCGGCCCACTTATCACCAAACAAAACCGCAAGGAGTACAAGAGATACGGACTGATATTTACGTGTCTAAGCTCCAGAGCAATTCACCTGGAAATGTTGGAAGATATGTCAACCGACGCCTTTATCAACGCCTTAAGATGTTTCATAGCCATTAGAGGTACTGTCAGAGAACTTAGATCTGACCAAGGATCTAATTTTGTTGGAGCAAAGAACGAATTGAACAAGGCTTTATAAGAGATTGATAAAGAAAAGGTAACTGAGTACTTGTTAGAGAAACAGTGTGATTTTCACATGAATGCTCCAAATGCAAGCCATACAGGCGGAATCTGGGAGAGGCAAATCAGAACTGTAAGAAACGTACTAAGTTCAGTTTTGAAAAAGAACGCCGGAAGATTAGATGATGCTTCACTTAGGACACTATTCTATGAAGTAACGTCTATTGTTAACAGTCGTCCACTTACAGTCAACAACATCAATGACCCAACAAGCTTGGAACCTCTAACTCCCAACCATCTACTTCACCTTAAAGCTGATTACATACAGCCACCGCCTGGCAACTTCACCAAAGAGGATTTATACGCAAGGAAAAGATGGCGAAGAGTTCAATATCTATCAGAGCAGTTTTGGAATAGATGGAGCAAGGAGTACTTACCTCATCTCATACTAAGAAGTAAATGGCAAACGCCTAGAAGAAATGTTCATGTTGATGACATAATGTTAGTAAAGGAAGACGACTTACCTAGAAGTCAATGGAAATTGGCCAAAGTCCTAGAAGCTCGAAAGGACGAAGAAGGACTAGTAAGAAGAGTATTGTTACAAATGGGAGACTCAAAACTGGACAAAAAGGGAAAACGTCTCACAACTTCACTCAAGTTGGAACGTCCAATATAAAACTTAGTTGTTCTGCTTGAGAGTAACAAAGACACTTGAGAGTTGAGAAACTAATATAAAATTCCTCAAATTCATGTTCAAATCTTATGACTGAGAACATAGAATTATAGGTAATTTTGATGGGAGTGTAGCTGGCCAGCTAAGACCAATCCTAGGTTGCTAATATGGTTCACATATATGTGTATACCAAACCTGCCAATAACCTCAGAACAGTGTATATGTGCATATGTTAAGGCCAAAAGCAGAATCATTGCTTTAATTTATGTCTTTGAATGTTATATGACATTTATATATTCATTGTGTTAGCAGAAGCAGAAAAGGAAAATATGCCTTTAGGAGTCAGTATAGAGCTGAGCCAATCACAGCCAGCCTCACACTGTACAGAGCCTTAACCAATCCCAGCCAGTTTCACATTTGTGCCTGTGTAAAACTCCCTGCTAGATTGTTCTAGAGACACATGCTCACCAGACAGAAGAGGAAACAGACAAAGTTCCAGTCAGAGAAGCTTTATGGAAACAGAGAAGGCCAAATAGGTATTTAATGCACTTGTGTGTTCCTCTATTGTTTAACAATGCAGGTAGATCTGTGTGTAAAAACTGTTGTATGTGTTTACTTGTAGTTCCACCGAATGTATCGAATTTAACGAATTAATCTAACAACATAAGCGAAACAAATTTATTGAATTTAATGAATTAATCTAACAACATAAGCGAAACAAATTTATTGAATTTAACAAATTAATCTAACAACATAATCTAACAAATCCAATCGAACCTATCGAATTTATCGAGATAAGCTATCGAATCAACCCAATGTAATACGAATTAAACCATTGTAATACGAAAAAAATAAGTCACTGTAAGATAAACAAAACAAGCCATTGTAAGCAGTGTTATATGAAGAAGATTGAAGTTATTAAAGAAGTTAACTAAAGTATTCGGTGTGCTCTTTAAACCTACTGCATCCATAGAGCGGCATTGGAGGAATTACAGAGTAAAGTCAGTCTAATCAAACAAAGAAACAGCAATTGCATAATTGTTCTAATGCCACAGCGCACTAGGCACCAAAGGGTGCTGCGCCTGCCACAATGTATAGCCAAACACTTCCACTGTAGGCTCCTTGCTGTGTTATATCTATGTCAATTTCTTCATGACTAGTAAGAAAAAATTTATACCTGCCTTATACCTCAGAAATCTCCATCTTTCTGCACACATATTCTGTTTCCTTTTTCATTGCCCTGGCTCCCCAATAAAAGGTGTGATTTTCCCCTTTCTGGCTGCTGACCCCCCCTTCTGCCTCTAACACTTTGCTATTAGTTAGGGAGGTGGCCCACCATAGTGAAGAGACGGGGCAGTCCAGGGCAAGGAAGCCTAGCTTTTTTCTTTTTGCAGAAGAAATGCACACTTTTATTCTGAGATCATGGGGCACTACATAGAATAAACTGCCTGGTGTGCTGTGACCTTGAGGTCCTCCAACACAAATTAAATGTTTTTTTTAATAGCCACAAGTTTGCTTTAAGGTAAAATTGATCGACTTCCTAAATTCATAAGGCTTGATTACCTATGCCAGCATAATGATGCTTTCTTGGGCTTGAGTCCAATTCCCGTACACATTAGCATGGGCATTCAGCCCTGAAAGCTGGTAATGTCGGCAATCATTAAGGAAAAATAAAATGAAGAATAGTTAATTATAGAGATTTTCCAAAAGAAAGCTATAGAAGAAAAAAGAACATTCAGACTAATGTTAAAGTGTTACTAAACCCAAGACCCTGCATTCACTATATCTGGTCTCCCACAGTACACACAACATGGAAATTCAATTATTTTAGTATATATAAACTGCTAAATACCTTTTCTGATCAGCAGTTAGAGCAGTCTTTTGACTTCAGCTGAGCACTGGTTAAAGCTTCTAGGAGGAGTTTTTTTTCTGATCTAGGAGGATGTGAAAACTCTGACCCTCTGGACAGTGCTGTTTGGCCCTGTGCTGATCACATGCACTCTCCCAAGAAAAAAAAAAAAACCTCTCTAGCAATACACACCAAACTGAGCATGTGCATGTGACTACGGATTCAATCTATTATGAGGTGGTAATTTCAACAAGAGGGGCATATAAGAATAGATTGAACAGCCTTTTTACACAATGCAGAGGATTAACCTCTTAGGTTCCACAGTGAGTATAACAAGCATGCTTTACTGCATATACAGACTGATTTTACTGTTGTGGGTTTAGTAACACTTTAAACACTTTTAAAGAAAGCAAATAATGAATAAATCCAAACCATTTCCTTTTTTCACTTTCCAAGTAAAGTATATTATTTATTATAATATCATATATTGTTATAGTAAGTATAATCATAAGATCAAACAGATTCACGTTGAAGTGTTTTCTAGCTTAACAAATTTTCAATTCACAAGGATGTTATGAGGCTTGCTCCCTGTCCCAAGCCCACTCATGATCATTATCTCTTGCCTACACTTTCCACACAAACTGAATGTAAAAGTGCTTGTTAGTATTCCTGCATACACTCTGTATATCCTGCATACACTCTGTATATCAAGCTGGAGCACTGTCAAAGCTGGGAAATGCATGTGTGATCTACTGTAAATACAAGGAATGAAATGTAATATATTGCAGCTTAGATGTGGTGGCTGCATTTGTTATCTCCGTTTCATTTTTTTTTTACTTTATTTTCAGCTGGGGATCCTGCCAATAATATACTCCTGTTCAGGGGCATTTCATGAAATGAGTGGGCCTCTGTGCAAGATCATAGCTTGGGCCCATAGCTTGATTAAAAAAAAATGTGGCACTCTTAGTGCACTGTGGTGAAGAGTGGGACATGGTTTCACCAGGAGCCAAGGTTGTAAAAAACCTGGGGAAGCTTCAGCACATTTGGCAAATGGTGGGTGTATCCAAATTGTGTTAACAGTGGCAGGGGTGTAATGGGGCATGAATAAATATAATAAAACCTTTCTGGTACCAATAAAATATGCTTCGGTCGCTGTGCTACAAGAAAGAGCCTCACAGACATGTATAAACCTCAGCACAATAATTTTTTTAAAATAAAACTCATTATATTACATGTGAAATTATGCACACTGAAAATTGACAGGACGCTAACACTTTGAGCCTACTTAATAGAAGAACGTCATTAAAATAGTCAGGGACTGCTTAGCAACCATAAACCGTTAAGACAATGAACACTTTGGTCCGATATACATAATGAATAATATAGTGAAGGATTCTGTCATCTTCAATATGATGCTGGAGTCTGTGGGGCGCACAGCAGAGTACATTACATGGAGAGCACACAGCAGAGTACATTACATGGAGAGCACACAGCAGAGTACATTACATGGAGAGTACATTACAGGGGGGCACAGCAGAGTACATTTCAGAGGGCACAGCAGAGTACATTTCAGGGGGGCACAGCAGAGTACATTACAGGGGGGCACAGCAGAGTACATTTCAGGGGGCACAGCAGAGTACATTACATGGAGAGCACACAGCAGAGTACATTACATGGAGAGCACACAGCAGAGTACATTACACAGGGGCACACAGCAGAGTACATTAAATGGGGAGCACACAGCAGAGTACATTACGTGGAGAGCACACAGCAGAGTACATTACACAGGGGCACACAGCAGAGTACATTACACAGGGGCACACCGCAGAGTACATTACACAGGGGCACACAGCAGAGTACATTAAATGGGGAGCACACAGCAGAGTACATTACGTGGAGAGCACACAGCAGAGTACATTACACAGGGGCACACAGCAGAGTACATTACACAGGGGCACACAGCAGAGTACATTACACAGGGGCACACAGCAGAGTACATTACACAGGGGCATACAGCAGAGTACATTACGTGGAGAGCACACAGCAGAGTACATTACGTGGAGAGCACACAGCAGAGTACATTACACAGGGGAACACAGCAGAGTACATTAAACGGGGAGCACACAGCAGAGTACATTACGTGGAGAGCACACAGCAGAGTACTTTACATGGAGTGCACAGCAAAGTACATTACACGGGGGGCACACAGCTGAGTATATTACATGGGAGGCAGCAGTCTGTATCCCCAGTATAATCACTGCACCCCCCCAGGTCAGTCTGCACAATCCCTCCTACCCTATAATCACAGATTCCTTTCTTCGGGGACTCCCTGTGGCTAGGATGACATCAGCACCCTGACAGCTTCCTGACAGGCACATTTGCAGCTGCTGAGACTTGTGGATCAGAACACAGTGCCCCCCCCTTCCTCCCTTGGGGCCCATGTGCCATGCACACGCTGCATTTACGGATGATACACCACTGCTCCTGTCCTAGGGTAACAATGCTCCCAGAAAAATCTCGAGATCCATTGCCCCCTACAGATCATCCCATATAAATAGGGGCTCTAATGTGCTCTAGAGAGGTCCCCTGGAGGAAATCTTCCTGAAACAGCCAAAATGTAGGTTGCTATACTGCTGGGTTAAACCAAGGGGCTACCTGAGGTTCCCTGAGGGGATGGGAACTTGGGGACGTGCTGTACTTTAGGGTACCAAGTATGGATTGATTGCATTTTAAGGATCACTGCCAATCATTGACTAAATTAACTAAATGTGTTTTGTGGATTATTTGCCAATTATGGACTCTGCCTTAATGGACTCTAAGGACTCTTTGCTGCTAATGAGGTATGATTACCCTATGGGCACTAGAGCACCTCTGTACAGGATTTTTTGTAAGAAGTTGACTGACAAGAACTGTTCCTGTATGTTTGCCTTACTTCAATAACTATTCAATGTTTGGTCTAATGTTCCTCTCTTAATTGGTACACTGCATGGCATATACAAAGAACAGGGCTGGCAATAAGGAGACTGAAGGTTAGAGATTATACAGTACATTTTAGTCCAGCATGTAGGATGCTGTCTAGTGTAGGCTATATTGCTGCTGTTCGTTACAACCGTACATGTATCATCACTTAAAGCAACCAACCAGCCAGGAAATGAGTGACCTGGCA
Organism: Staurois parvus; assembly: GCF_062004578.1. NCBI lineage: Eukaryota > Metazoa > Chordata > Amphibia > Anura > Ranidae > Staurois > Staurois parvus. Next base: position 393,874 of record NW_028317929.1, on the reverse strand, counting down.
TAGGGGGATGGTTACTTGTGTAGTGCCCTCCTAGTTTAGCTAGGGGGAGTTAGATCCTAATGGTTAGACAGGAGCTGATTAGCAGCACAGGTGTAATAGTCAGAGGGGTCAAATTGTGGTCAGGGCTGAGAGGCTCTGCATGTCAGCCTCTCTGAAATGTCCCCTTGCTGCTTTTGGAGGAAGGCCTTGAAGACAGTGGGTGGATATGAGGAGTGGCTGGCAGCACTCTTGAGAGACCTCAGCCAATCCCCAACAGAAGTCTAGGCAAGGGGCTGAATTCCCTTAAGTGTTGGAGCCTGCTCAGTGGCAGGAGTGTGGTGGGAGAGGTGTAGAGTTTGAGGAAGATGTGAGTCCGGAGGAAGAAGGCTGCCAGGAGGCCTAGTGGGATGGGGCCTGCCTGCAATCCAGGAGCTTGAAAGGTGTAAAACTTGGAGCTCACTGGCCCCCTGAGCAAGGACCACCTGTATGGCAGGGAAAGAGCCGCCTAGCTTGTAGGCCTGGTAGCAGCCAACCCACAAGCGGCACAGGAGAGGATCTGAGTGAGTACACCTGCACCCCCTGGGCGGATAGGGGAAGGAGCGCCCTGGTGGGAAACTAGATTAGCCCCCTACTAGTGACTGTACATCCATTTAAGGGGATGGAACCAGATCCCCTGCTCAGGAAAATCTCCAGATTGTTGGGTGAAGAGAAGCATTTCATCTAGGGTCTGGGGTGGTGCATCAAGCAGATGCTGGCTAGCTCTCCAACAGAGACTGTGCTGCAGAAGAGACGTTTGTAAATAGTCCCAGGAAGTTTGTCCTCAGTTATCGGTTTTCTTGGGCATCCTATACCCCTCCTTACCCTATCCTAGTTCTAAACCCCCCAATAAACTACAAAACAAAAGCTTAACGACTGATTTCTGGCTCTGATGCAAGCACGTGTGGAAAATGCTGAATGCCTGGTCTGCAGGACTATAGGGGGACCCAAATGTATCAGCAACCCCTAAGGGGGTAGTACTACACTTGGGTAGTGAAGGGGTGTTGTGTTTGTTCCCTTCACTTTCAGCTGGCTCCCCACACTTTGGAATCGGACCTGTGGCACAGAGTACCTAGGGACCTAGCCTGGGAGTCATGGGAGAGATGTAGGGGGGCCTCTGAGTGAGAAAAAGAAAGCACATAGTTACAGAGAGGTTAATTTCCTGTATCCATTAGTAAATGTGGACATGTCAAAAGGAGTGAGGTGACAAGTATTGCTGGGTTGGTGGATGCCAGTTCAGGCTCTATGGCCAGGGCCGTGTATAAGGGGGTACCACCGGTCCTTCCTGTATGGGGCCCAGGCCAGCAGGGGGCCCAGGCAGCTGGGTGATCTGTGTTGCGGGGGGGGGGGGAATTACTGGAACAAATCCCCTGTATGGCTTTCTGCGGCAGTTGAAAACTGGTGTTTTCTCCTCTCTCTCCCACTGACTTTTGGCTGCTACAGAGATAGCCATACAGGGGATCAGAGGGTAATTGCCCCCTCACCAGCCTTCCCACCAGCAACTACAAACACACCATAGGATCCTTCAGGATGGAGAGTGGGGGAAGGGTGCAGTAAATGTCACATTTTCCAGCCTCTTTCTTTCCTGAATGAACACAGTGAGTAATTGGTACTGATCACTCACTGTGTTCATTAATAACTGAAGCATAGTAAACTGTGTTTATTTGAGGGGGCCCTGTCAGGTTGGCTGTATGGGGGGCCCCATGGTTTCTAACAGCAGCCCTGTCTACGACACCAGTTCCTAAATGCTGAGCACATGGGAGTTGGTATTCTCTAACTGTAGTAGTGTCTGGATTTCTTAGTGTTAATAGTACAGTCAGTTAGCCTTGGGTTACTAGAGGGTTAACTGTGCTCATTGCAGCTCACTTCTACTTCTACTACATCTGGAGTTATGTCTTAATATCAATTTTCGCATGGCCATAAACTCCTGCCTAGAACCTAGGCAATTGGTGAGTGTAGTTCTAGTGTCCCCCACTCACATAGACATATCAAGATTCAAGTAAGGTGGATTTAATCACTATAGTATCTGTGCATATTTGTGTGAAGCTTTGTATTGTATGTAGAGTGGTTGATTACTCTTTGTTTTGAACATGGGTTGTGTATTGCCAGTTCCAGGTACTGGCAGGCCATGTATTGTCATTGCAAGGTATCAGCAGGCAATGTATTGTCAGTTCCAGGTATCGATAGTGTGTGTATTGTTAGCCCCATGTATCACAGGCTTGTGCATTATCAGTCCCATATATTGACAGGCTGTATATCATAAGTCCCAAGTTGCATTTGATGTGTATTGTTAGTTTCAGGTATCATGAGATGTGCATTGTCTGTGTCAGGTACTGTTTTTTTTCAGTGTCAGGTACTTTCTGTTCTGTCCATATGTCTCAGGTTCACAGGTAAACTGGAAAGAGACTCTGGCAGGTGGAACTTGCAGTGGTCAAACCTTTTTATGGTGTACAAAACCCCTTTTCTTCCTGTGGCTTGTTACTGGTCAACCACCACTGAACTGTGGCCTCCCACATTGTCAGGCAAAATGTTGGACAGGCTACGGCTGGTGACCTCAGTTTCACTTTTAGGAGCAATTCTGGGATGCAGTTCTCAAAGTTCTGGTCAGCTCTGCATTATCTCTCTCCATGTTTAGCAGGATAGTGGCATTCATTCTGTTACAAATAATAAAGGTAGGGATAAATGTTCAGGATGCTGACTAGTGGTCATAGATGCACAGGTGGGGGCTGGTGATGGAAAGAGAACCCCTGAAACATAGAGATCAACCACCTGGACCCTGCATGGAGACAGATCCCCCCCCCTTCTGAGCACTTGAGGTGACTGCAGCCTTAACAGGTGTAAGTGTACTTTTATCTTTCCTCTTCCTACTATGGAACTACTCTCCATGGTTTCTTTTTTTTTTTAAGCAATTGATCCTATTGTTGAAATAATAATGTGTCTTATGGACTCATAGAGTGGGGCTTGGGAGTGAGCACGCACTAGTGTTCCCATAGTAAGCAGCTTGCTGTTGGGGGCACTGGTAAAGGGGGAGAGCCAGGAGCGCTGGCCAGGGGTGTCCCTAGGGTTGGTGTCACCCGGTGCAGTAACAATTGGTGTCACCCCTCCAACGATCCCCGCAGGATGGATCGGATCTGCAGATTGAGCATTATGTATCGGAATCCGATCCATTATGCTCCCCAATCCGCAGATCCAATTCATCCTGCGGGGATCGTCGGCTTGCAACCTACGGGGTTAACTGATCTCTCCACAAGCTCCACGTAAAGGTAAGTTTTAGAGCAAGCCTAAGATACCCACAAGATGGGTCGGATCTATGGATTGGGGAGCATAATTGATGTTGTTCAGTGGATCAATTAAAATCCAAATGTGGATGATTTAATGGCAGTCAAGAAGACAATGAAACACTGAAAGGTGAGCTGAAGCAGAAAAGCTACAAAGTAGCAACATAGGAAAGTCAGATAAACACAATGAAACTATCCATTTTCCATTGCCTTACAGAAAACAAAAACATTGACACTGAAATGGCAGAGATGATTGACCAATTATGGCCAAGTGGCCATTTTAGGTCAAGGTGGCACCAGCATGCCCGAAGCTTTGTTACATGTGGCTTTGGGGCACAAGTTCAGGCTGAACAAAGTTCAATCCAAAGCCTAGATTATCTTTAGTGATATCTGTAAAAAATACCTTGTAGGTGAGAGTAGAGAGAAATGTCTCTAAAAGACCATTTCTGAAGCCCAGAGAGGACAAGATTGGAAACATAAATAGTAGATCCCCTGTGAAATCAACACATTGAACATAGTGCTGTGACCCTTTAAGGGAAAAAGGTGCAGAGTCTAAGAACAAACAAAGAGATTTTTACTAGAGTACCCCACAAGGACTGGTGGGTGTACCTGGTTGCAACCCTCACACACCTGTGCAGATGGCAGTTGAATAGGGATAGAACTAGGGTGTGGTACACAGTCAATGGACAATATTAGCAACAAGTACAAAAAAGTCAGTGTAGGCAGGTGAATAAAAGTAGTCAGATACAGACTGAAGTCTGTAAAAATTAATAGAAATGCCATGGACCGGGGCTAGGAAATTAACTTAAATGGTCAGAAAACAGGTATTGGTCTGAGCACAGCTAAATAGTGAGCTTGATTGGCAGGTTGGGTGGAAACCTATCCTGTAAGTGCTATATTGATCAGGAGTTGAGTTGCAGGGACTCCTATACTCTGCAGTCCTGATAGAAAGCATATTATAGAGAGGGGAGACCACATAATAAAGGAACCACAGGTAGCAGATCTGCTTTACTGCTGATCTCTGGCATATATTAGGTCTTATAAAAAGAAGTGAGAGACCAATGGTCTATTAAATAATATTGAAAGGCAGAACCCTGAAATTTCATAATGCTGATAGCCAAATATGCTGGCCCAGACCTAGCCATTTTCCCACCCTCCATTTTTCACTGTTTATGAACTGACATTTTGAAATCATTTTCATTTATTATTTTTTAATATACTTTTTTCCATTTAAGTCCTTCCCTGCCCTGTTTAAACAAACACGATTAGCAGGGATGAAAAGACTAAGAAAAACACTTTCAAGTGATCATATCTCCTGAATTAAAGGCAGGAAGGCGTTTTTCTGCTACCATGACATGTATATTGATGAAATTGTACCACTCCTCTTGGGATGGTGCAGAATGACCCTCTAGGTTTTGTAGCCGGCTACTTCATCTCAGAGTCTGGCTTTTGGTTTAAGTGGGATGCAAAATAAGTTGGGCATCAGTCACCTTAGTCTTTTTATTGATGAACTCAAGTCTAGGAGAGACAGTTTAGAGATGCAGGATGTGCAAAATAACACAAAAATAGGCCAAGTGTTCTGGTGGTAGCAATAGTAGCAGTCCCTTTAACAACAGCCTCTTGGTATGTTTGGCTAGACAAAGTGAAGATCGTGTAAAGAAGTTACAGACTTTTTTGAGCAATAGTGTATCTCTAATCACTTTGGCTGTTGACCCTCTGATAGTAGCCAAAGATATTTTTATTGGGAAATGAATCCAGTCCTTTTTACAGTAGACCAGCAACTACTGCTTAGCTTCTTTGTAACACTCAGACATCCATTCCAGCAGGTAGTGTAATTCCTTGGACCTTTGACACATTCTGCAGGCTGAGAAAAGGTTCAAGTGAAGAGACACACTAAACATATATCTTCTCCAGGGCAAAAGTCCAGGAGGCAGAGAACACTCTGAAAAGATGGCCCAAAAATGTATCATCTCCAAAATCATACATCTGAACAAAGTCCACAGGGATTATCTGAGTCAGATACATATTCATAACGTGAAATTGTCCTCCACCTTGGCCACTGGAACCTTTTTTCTTTGTAACAGGCAGAAACAATCAACCTACTGAGCTTAGGAAACAGAGAATTCTAGAAAAAAGGTAAATCAATGCTCAGGCTGGTTACAGTCTAGCAGCAACACACAGTAAATTTATTTACTGCAGGTATGCGACAGCATAGGACAGGGCTTCTACAGAATGATCTTGCTATGGCTCTGCATCAATAACAAACATATTGCGCTCAAACCAAATGGACCTATGGATCTGAAGTGGATTGATGGGAATGCCAAAGCAAAAGGTCTCCTATTCAGCTTACAATGTTGTGAGGCCAAAAAGTTAATGAAAATTTTCTGATTGTCATGGCAGACATTACCCACTGCTTGGCAGCTGCTGAAAAACTCACTAGTTACTAGTAGTACTTGCTTCTTAGTAATGGCACTAGAAATTATACTACAGAGGATACAGCAGTGTAAAAGTAACCAGCAGCAGGACAGTTGTAATCAGGGATAATAGGCCTAACCAATACATGCCCAACGTTTGTTTTATCTTTTGGAATTAAGGGGCACAGTGAATGTGAGTGATATCATGTGAGTTGATTTAGGTGCATACGCTTCCACTTATTTTTTATTTTGAGACAATATAAAAAAACAAACTCTCCTAATAAAAAAAAAATCCACCTTTTTATTAGAAATAAAGTAGCTCAGGTGTTGACAATTAATAAGCTAGCTATCACTAAGTTGCTGCAAAAAGATTTAAAGGATTTGTGGATGTACTGATTTGTATGCATAGGCAGAGCACATAAGACAACTTATCCCAGCACTACAATTCAAATAACTCAAGCATAGTTAACTAAAATAGATATAAACCCAACCACTAAAATCTCATATAAGCCTCAACAGCTGATGATACTGATACAAAGGTCCTTGTTCGGGCTCTTTGTGTTATGGGGTGACAACATTCTGACCGTGTTATCCCCAATCTCCTGAGTGGAAAGGAATCTGACAGAGTGACTTACAAATAAAAAAAATATGCTTCTGCGCACATGCACATTTCACAGGTATATTGAATTTCTGTAGAACAAGAAATCCTTAAAAAATTGTATCTAGAAATAATATGCCCAGTGAAAATGCACTTGCAGTAGTTTAGCAGTGAAATGATTGCGAGGGGCAGGCTGTGAAAAAAATAAAACTTGCTGCCAGCAAAACATAAAATATGCCCTTATAAAAACACACATTCAGCTTGTTATGACTGTAGACAGTTCATATTGAGAGGCTGGAAAGAGACTGCAGGACACACATCAGCAGATATATATATAAAAAAAATTAAAAAAAGTAATTCACTCTTCCAACTTCTAAGTTCCCCAGGATACACAGCATTTTTCTCCCTAAAAATATTGATGAAGAGTATCTACCGTATTTGCCGGCGTATAAGACGACTTTTTGACCCTTGAAAATCTTCTCAAAAGTCGGGGGTCGTCTTATACGCCGGTACACATGTTTAGGGGGGCTGCGGCATTAAGTACAGGGGTTTGCAGGGGCTGATGTCTCTTACCTGGATCCAGTCCCACGACGATCCGGTCCAGGAAGCGCGGCGTCTCCTTCAGTTCGGCCACTGGATGTTCGTGCGGCTGCTCGGCTCCGCCTCCTCACCGGTGATTGGCCGCCAGAACTGTAGCTCAGGAAAGGCACACAGGCGGCCAATCACCGGCGAGGGGGCGGAGCCGAGCGGCCCCGCGAAAATTGAGTGCCGGAGCAGCAGGTAAGTGTTCTGTGTAGAGGTGCTGCTGCAACCACATATGCTGGCTGCAGCAGCACCATACGAGAACAGGGTCAGCAAGTCTCAGTGGGAGGAATAGTGCCCCATCATTGGTGTCACTGATACCAATGATGGGGCACTATTCCTCCCACTGACACCAACGATGGGGCACTATCCCTCCCCCCCACTGACACCAATGATGGGGCACTATTCCCCCCCCCACTGACACCAACGATGGGGCACTATTCCACCCCCCACTGACACCAATGATGGGGCACTATTCCACCCCTCACTGACACCAATGATGGGACACCATTCCTCCCACTGACATCAATGATGGGGCACTATTCCTGCCACTGATACCAATGATGGGGCACCATTCCTGCCACTGATACCAATGATGGGGCACCTATTCCCCCCACTGATACCAATGATGGGGCACTATTCCTCCCACTGATACCAATGATGGGGCACTATTCCTGCCACTGATACCAATGATGGGGCACTATTCCTCCCACTGACACCAATGATGGGGCACTGTTCCTCCCACTGACACCAATGATGGAGCACTATTCCTCCACTGATACTAATGATAGGGCACTATTCCTGCCACTAATGCCAATGATGGGGCACTATTCCTGCCACTAATACCAATGATGGGGCACTATTCCTCCCACTGACATCAATGATGGGGCACTATTCCTCCCACTGGTGTGCATTGGAAGAGGGGTAGTCTTATACGGCGAGTATAGCCCAAACACTACATTTTAGCAGGAAAAGTAGGGGGGTCGTCTTATACGCCCAGTCGTCTTATACGCCGGCAAATACGGTATCTAATTTAAAAAACAGTGCCTACATCCCCTATGCAGTTATCAGAAGCAGTTCTGATCCATTCTCTATCCTATCTAGGCACATTATTAATATGGCTGCTGGGAACCCTGCCTTTTTACAGTGTAATATGGGGCTACCACATAAAAAAATTCTACTGCTGGCTATTTCAAGCCGCCTGTCCTAAGGCGCAGAGGCCAGAAAGTGTAAGAAGACAGTCCACTGTGCTGCAGTGCTCATGTGCTGGTTAGGCGCATACTGACAGGAGGAATGAGCAGAGTGACACAGTCCTGTCACAGATTGGAGGAGAAACAAAATATTTTAGTGTAACTTAATTGCAGTACAGAAAAATCAGCCCTTCTGACCTGCTGTACAGGCCTGTGTGGTGTAGCGAACTTCAAAGTTCAGATGCTGAACGCAAACCCCACTAAAATCAATGGTATCTGTCAAATTTAAAAATGCCCATTTTCAGGTTGATAGGGAAATCGATTTGATCTGTCAAATTAAAAATGCCCATTTTCAGGTTGATAGGGAACTAGTGTCAAAAAAGAGCATTTGGCCAGGAGCAGTGATTTTATTATTCCTTAAATTGTTACATTAAAAATGCCAAATCTCTTTAACCACTTGCCCTCCTGAGGATTTACCCCCCTTCCTGACCAGGCCATTTTTTGCGTTATGGCGCTGCGTTACTTTAACTGACAATTGCAACGCAGCACCCAAATTAAATTTACATCCTTTTTCTACCATGAATTTTCTTTTGGTGGTATTTGATCGCCTGTGCCGTTTTTATTTTTGCGCTATAAAAAAAAGACCAACCATTTTGAGAAAAAAACAATATTTTTGACTTTTTCCCTAAACATGTCCAGTAAAAAAATTTTAAAAATCAAATTTTGTCATAAATTTAGGCAAAAATGTATTCTGCTACATGTCTTTTCTAAAAAAAATCCCAATACATGTAAATTAATTGGTTTATGTGAAAGTTATAGGATTTACAAATGGCATTATATATACTGTAATTTTTTTACTAGTAATGGCGGCGATCAGCAACTTATAGCGGGACTTCGGGACTGTGGCGGGCATTCTGACACTGGGGAGAACTGACTTGGTGTAACTGACATTCACAGTGACACCAATACAGTGATCAGTGCTAAAAAAAAAGCACTGCCACTCTACTAATGGCACTGGACAGGAAGGGGTTTACATGTGGGCTATCAAAGGGTTAGCTGTGAGCTGGTTGTGTTTTACTATGGGGCCGTGTGTTTGTGCTTCACTGTAAGCACACTGCTTTGTAGTGTGCACGAGCTGACAGGGAGAACAGTTTTGTTTACAAACAGTTCTTCCGTCGGAGATCCTCGGCAATCATCGTGTGCTGGCGAGTATTCACCGGCCGGGACCCGGAGATTGGCAGACGTGGCCGCGAAATAAATAAAAAAATATATATGTATATATATAGTTGCAAGAAAAAGTATGTGAACCCCTTGGGATTACGTGGAGTTTTGCATGACTTGGGCATAAAATGTGCTCTGAACGTCATCTAAGTCACAACAATAGAAGAACACAGTCTGCTGAACATAATACTACACAAACATTAGATGTTGCCATGGTTTCATTGCACATAACATGTAAACATTCACAGTGCAGGGAGGAAAAAGTATGTGAACCTTTGGACTTAATAACTGGTTGACCCTCCTTTGGCAGCAATAACCTCAACCAAACGTTTCCTGTAGTTGCAGATCAGACCTGCACAACAATCTGGAGTAATTTTGGACCACTCCTCTTCACAAAACTGTTTCAGTGTAGCAATATTCTTCGGATGTCTGGTGTGAATCGCTCTCTTAAGGTCATGCCACAGCATTTCAATCGGGTTGAGGTCAGGACTCTGACTGGGCCACTCCAGAAGGCGTATTCTATGCTGTTGCAGCCATTGTTTTGTTGAATTACTTGTATGCTTTGGGTCGTTGTCCTGTTGCATCACCCATCCTCTGCAGAGCTTCAGTTGGTGGACAGATGGTCGTACGTTTTCCTGCAAAATGTCTTGATAAACTCTGGAATTCATTTTCCCATCAATGACAACAATTCGTCCAGGCCCTGAGGCAGAAAAGCAGCCCCAAACCATGATGCTCCCTGTTTTACAGTGGGGATGAGGTTTTGATGTTGGTGTGCTGTGCCTTTTTTTCACCACACATAGTGTTGTGTGTTCTTCCCAAACAACCCAATCTTGGTTTTATCTGTCCACAGTATATTTTGCCAGCAGTGCTGTTGGAACATCCAGGTGCTCTTTTGCAAACTTCAAACGTACTGCAATATTCTTTTTGGACAGCAATGGCTTCCTCCGTGGTGTCCTCCCATGTACTCCATTCTTGTTTAATGTTTTCCTTATTGTAGATGTGTCAACCAAAATGTTAGCATGTGCCAGAGATTTCTGTAGGTCTTTAGCTGACACTCTGGGATTCTTCTTTACCTCATGCAGCATTCTGCGCTGTGCTCTTGCAGTCATTTTTACAGGACGACCACGCCTAGGGAGAGTAGCAACAGTGCTAAACTTTCTCCATTTGTAGACAGTCTGTCTTACCGTGGATACATGAACATCAAGGCTTTTGGAGATACTTTTGTAACCCTTTCCAGCTTCATGCAAGTCAACAATTCTTGATCGTAGGTCTTCTGAGAGCTCTTTTCTGCGAGGCATGGTTCACATCAGAGAGTGCTTCTTGAAACCAGTAAACCCAAAACAGGTGTGTGTTTTTTAAGGGCAGGACAGCTGTCAGCAACACATCCAATATCATCACACTGATTGGAGTCAAGGTTGGCTCACTCCTGGCTCCAATTAGCTCTGGGAGAAGTCATTAAGCTAGGGCCTCACATACTTTTTCCTCCCTGCACTGTGAATGTTTACATGTTATGTGCAATTAAACCATGGCAACATCTAATCTTTGTGTAGCATTATGTTCAGCAGACTGTGTTCTTCTATTGTTGTGACTTAGATGACGTTCAGAGCACATTTCATGCCCAATTCATGCAAAACTCCACGTAATCCCAAGGGGTTCACATATTTTTTCTTCCAACTGTATAGTTTCTTTGTAAATGTCACTTTTGCTGTAGCACATCCTACAGCAAGAATGAAAAAAAAAACCTTTTGAGTCTGCTGTGAATTTTAAGGGGGTACTTTATACACACCAACAAAAAAGTGTGAGGTCCCCCAGGAAATCTATACCAGACACTTCAGGTCTCATATGGTTTTAAAGGGGGATCCACATGTAACCCGTTGAAATGGTGTTAGATGCAGTGCTTTAAAATGGACATTCGATGGTGGTGGTCTGCAATTCAGGGTCATTCACATTTGGCAGAACAGCCCTCTGGAACTTGTATGCTGAACAGCAGGACTTGAATGGTGAGCAGGATGCCCAGGGACTGCATTTCCCAGGGGAGGTAGCATGTAAGCGGGGACATATGAATATCAAAGCCCAGGAGACTGGCCAGGAGAGTGAGGGAAAGGCTGATGGCTGAAGTGCTGAACTAGGCCGCGGAGCCAGAGTTGGAGAGGGAAAAGGAGCGGAAAGAGTCTACTGATCACCTGTCCTGCCATGCTGCCCAGTGAGCCAATCTGTTAGCAGGAGACCAGATGGGATGCCGAGTCAGAACCGGAGAGTCTTTGTGGGGCCCTCATCTGCCAGAAAAGACGACCACTACAATCCGCTGGAGTGAACAATGACAGTTTTGTCACCTCAACTACCTACTGTACCTGCACATAGTTGTGAACATTACATATAGTTGTCCCAGGTTGCGACCTAGTTCACCCAGCTGCCACCGTTGGGATACATCTGCATTACAGTATCATCATTCAAGCCGACCACAGAACATACAGTTGCAGGCCAGAATACAGCAGTGCCAACTGAAACAACAAGTTCCCATTTCCAGTAGAGTGGAATTCCTACTACTGTTGCCTTTGGCCTTTGACATCCAGAGAGAGTTGTCCTTGCCCATAGACAGTTATGCCAATTGGTACTCTCTGCTATTTCAAGTCTGCCTTTTATCTAGTGCCTTAAAGGAGACCCTGCACTAAATTACTACCAGCAAAAGGAAAGATGTTAAATCCTTCACTTTTTTTTATCCTCATTTTCTTTGGGTTACTGTTCGAGGAACTATCATATAAATCTTAATTCAATTGCATACCAACTTGGCCCCAACAAGCTCACAGAAGACTTTATAGTATTCTTAAAGGGACCTTGATCAATTATAAATGAGAGCTCTCTTCACTTCACATTTAATCCCTGTCGTCTAGTTCTGAGGACTCACAATGAGCTTACCTATGTTGAGAGTTGTTCTTGCTCACTGGGGATTTAACAGTCTCCTCAGATTGGAAGCATTGGATTATTTCTGAAAGCAGGCCTGCTAACAGTTACGGGTATTTCACTGCAAATGCTGTTACTTTTACTTAAAATTGACAAGAGTGATTATCTTTGCTGCATATACCCATGTTATTCTGCTCTTTTTGACCAAGTTACATTTAATGCCAATATAAACTTCATACTGGTTTATACTACCTTGTGTGTGAGTTAATTTTACAGTTGTGGTTTATTGTGGTCACACGAGTACGGTGGTGTGAGCAGAGGTTGGGGTTTCAAAAGAAGGTCCAGATTGACAGGGAACCCAAAAATTACTTAAGGGGATAGTGCTACACACAAAAACTTTTTTGTCTGAGAGGTCCCCTTATTGCTGTATACCAGATCCTTAATTCAAGCATGAAACCTGGCTGGCCAGGAAAGGGGGATGCCCTCAACATGGCATATTGATGAGGACAAGGGCCCCACATACCCACAAAGCTGGCCAGTGGTTCTAGGGGTCTGCAGGCTGAGGGCATCTTGGAATATGGAAGATCCCCTTTAATAACAAGGGGGCCCCAGATACCACTCGCCTCCCACCTAAGTGAGTACATGGGGGAAGTATGGGGTACATAGTATGCCTACTCATTCACAAAACAAAATGTAATCTAGAAATAAAGACACCCAAATGTTTGACAATGTATTAAAAAAAAAAAATAAAAAGTCCCTTGTTGTCAGCCCATTGTCAGTTACAATGTGAACTCACCCTAAAAAAAATAAATAAATAACTTGGCGAACGTGACCAATTCTGACAGCATCATATACGAATGACAGCTCCCCAAACTGTCATCAGCTGTATAAGGGAAGGGACGGGGACAGTGGTGACATCATTAACAAAATATATGACCATGGCCATCTTTGAGTAATGTCATTGCCTAAAAATGGCCAGTGGCCATATATGGGCAGTGATGTTACTTTTATCCAGGGGGGACTGGCCATTTGGAAACAAGAGCACTGCCCGAGGGCCGAGGGTCAGTAGGGGGCCCCATGAGATGCCCCTGGTACCTTTTTCATAGGCTTTTTTGAGTTTGGGCAAGGACAGAGGGGCCCCATTATCCCCTATTGCCCGGGGGCCCCATGCATTGTCAGTCCGTCCCTGCTCCTATCCCCACCCCTTTGCTTATATGCTGGGGATTCCTTAGGAACCATTGATGGTGGGAAGCTGTCATATATAGAAACAATAGAAACACTGCTTCTATATATGATTTTTGCCTCCTACCAAACAGACAGTAAACAGGCAAAGGTTCAGTCTGAACCGTCGGCTCATCTCTTTTGTAACTTTCAGAATTTGATACACAAACGTGCCAATGTTTAGGCAGAAAAAAAAACAGTTCTTTATTGTAGAATTCTTCTGTGTATTTGTCTGTTTGCTTGGACTTAAGCTTTAAGTGTTAAACTGAATATTAAATATCCTATATTAATCATCTGCTGACACTTCAAGTGTAATTTTCTTTTAATGCAGTCATGGGAAACTTTGTACATGAGCCCTTCTTACTTTTTAATGAATGTTGAATTTTTCATATATTTGGGTCAATAAATAGATTATGACAGAACACAATGTTCTTTCTAAACTTTTTTTTTTAAAGCAGTCATCGCAAAGAGTTCCGTTTTGCACATAACAGTGTTTGGAAGAATCTAGATAGTAAGTAAGCACAGTTCATCATCAGAAACTGAATTTTCCTGGAAAAGGAATAATTATAAAATGGCAAAATATATCCATGTCAGTCTGCTTAAAGGCTACGCTCACTTTTTTTTCCAGCTTACCCATGCACCATTAATGTACTTCAGTTGCAAAAATATTCAAGCTCTTTTGATTTGGAGAGCAAGGCCTTACCTTAGCCTTTGGCAAATTTCTTAGAAAGCTTTTTCAGTTCCTGAAATGAGGACAGAGGAGCCAGTAGGACCCCGGAAGCAGATTACCAGCTGATCTTATTAGCATGCACATCTTGCACTGACCTCTTTAGTACACACCCTTCATCCATCAACTATTTTTTCACAGCATTCCTGGGATTTCTCCCCACGTTAATTTGCCTGGCTACCCCAGCATCCTTTCAGCCAGGCTCAGGCCGCAAGCAGCCCACGGGACACCCCTGATGTAATGCAAAGGCCTGCTTGATTGGATATAAAGTGATTGGATAGATGCTGTGTCCTCCTACTATGTAGTTTTGGTAAATCTAAAGGAGAATGCACAGAGATTGTACAATCAGATTGTATAGCGTATGACCACATTTATACACCTAAAATTAACTAGTTTTGCTTTCAGTGGCATTAATTGTTAACGGCACACCAAACACAGAAACAAGCACAAATTTTGCCACATGAAAAAATGAGTGACAAATGCAGCAAAACGAGCAGTAAAAAATTTTCAACTTGCATCAGGCCAAAATGTCCTATGAGCCACTTTGCCACATATAGCGCAGCCGTTGAAATCAATGGGTTGCCCTACTGGAAAAACGAGCCAAAAACATGCACTCCCTCTACTCTTGGTGTGAATGAGGACTGAAACTGTAATTGGTGTGTTTACACAGAACAATGAGGCTCCATTCACATCTGTGTGTTTCCAAATGCATGGCAATCTGCACAGAAAATAGATGCTGTGCCTTGCGTTTCAGAAACACACTGCAAATGTGCATCATGTTTGTTGTCATTTCATGTTAAAGGCACCCCAAGTGTGGCAAACGCAACACAAACTTCAGTAGTGCAAGTGAATAGACTGCCCTATGCCTGATGAGTGAAAACGCTCCAAAACACCCAAAACAAACACATGCGGGAATATGAGTCTTCACTACATGGAAATGCAAACTGGGCCTGACAACTGAGTGTCTCCATCCACTCCCTCCCATGTACTTGTATAAAGATGGCCATATAATATGATTGTACAAGCTCTGTACAATTTCCTTTAGATTCACCAGAACTATGCAATAGAAAGACACACCTGAACCATCTTTTCAATCTGTATCAAATCAGACAGGCTCTTGTACTACATAGCTGATGCGAAGAAGGTAGTATTGTAATGAGGGAGGTGTGGGCCAGAGTGGTGGACACACCCTATCACACCCTCTTCTGTGAGGCAACAAGAAAGTGAAGGCTTCTGGGAGATGGTCTACAGGAAGTGAATGCTGAGAGACCATCTACTGTAAAGGAAATGATGCAATCTGAAAATCTGTTCAAAATCTCACAAACTGTCAAAAAATAAATGTCCTGTGGATGAGCTAAGTGAGAGAAAAGCACATTGGGATGGCTGGACCAGAAATGGCATTGGAAAACGCTTCTATTCTATTTCATTCTTAACCCCTTGGCATCGGCACCTCCCGGCCCTTTAAGGGTTTCAGAAGGTGGGAGGCGGGGTTTAGGGCCATGTGACATGCCGTCACGGTGGTCAGATGATCGGGAAAGGTCCCGATCGAAAAAGGAAATCGTGACCTTTCCATGAGTACCGGACATGTGTGCTGGGAGCACGCAGGACGCACGCTCTCAGCACATTTCTTTTTTTTTTTAATAGAACGCAAATGTGCAGCCACTCTGTGTCTAGGCCCAGACGCCGGGAAGCAGCACATTTGCATTCGACCAGCACCAAGAGGTTAAATTGAAACTATTGTGCATTAGTGCTTATAACATTTTTCTTTATCCAAGAATATATTTTAACTGTTTTTTATATTATTACAAGTTTGTAATATTTTCATGTTCATATTTTGTACAGATTGTTTAGCCTGTGTGCCTACCAGATGGTGCAGTTATTTCTTCCGAACAGTTGTAAGTAAATCAGTTCAATATTTGACAAAGTCTCCCATTGACTGTCATTGAGATACATGAATTCGGATTGATAAGTTGTCACAAGGATTAAAATTAAGGGACAGAGGGGTGTGGTCTTACTCTGGAAAAAGATGGCTGCTAGTTAGCAGAGTTATGGCTCCACAGAGGGAACTCTTCATGATACCACATGGATTCTCTTTAAAAGAGCAAAATTGGATGCTCCCAGCAGCCCACCAGAACACCCCTCTCACAACTTGGGTATAATTTGCCTGAAATCCCCATGACACAGCCTGCCGATTCCCAGGCTAGCTCTCCATGCTAGTGTTCAGTGGTGATGGGAACTACAACAGCTACACGACAAACTAATAATACTGAACCAAGCCCCATGAGGATGCCAACCTACTGACTCTTATGCAGCAAATGCCTAAAATGTTAGATCTGCAAACTGTTGCTGCGGGTATTAAAAACATTTTGTCGGAAAGTATTTTTGATTTGAAAGCCAACATCCACTCTGTTGTGGCTAGACTTGAGGTAGTGGAGGAAATAGTAGCCCTCCATGATGCCTCACTGCAAAACCTGCAACAGGAATTGGCAGAACACAATCAGCAACCTGTAGAGATACACAAGCATATAGAAGATCTGAACAGGGGCTATCAGAGGAATGTGCTGGTGAGGAGAATTCTGGAATCAGTAAAACATGATTAGATTCCACATGTTAGGATTCAACAATTGCTTATATTTAATGGGGAGGAGATTTTTCAAGACCTGTCCCTGATCATTCTCCAAAATCACAAACCCTTGCACACACTCTTGGCAGCCCTATGAGCATATTGCATCCAGTCTAGACAGATAGTCCCTTGTCTTTCTTCAACTAACCATGGCTGCACAGTGCTGCTCAGAAGCCTAGAGGGTTTGCTGATTTAATCTACTTCTTTGAGGCTATCCAGATTCCAGTTATTGAAACACTGGAATGGTACAGTGAATACCAGCTGATTATTTCCTGTAACCACCAACATTGGTAGGTGAATCAGATGCAAAGAAGTTTTAGAGATGCCAGTGTTCGATCTCTCCTTGAGATCTAGGAGTTTGGGCATGCCTAGGCTGGCAATCAGAAGGTTCCTTCTTCTTAAAACTGCTTCTCAACTGATCACCATCTAGCTTCTTTATGTCCATTCTTAGACCCAGCACTCCTACTTTGGTCTCAAACTATACTGACAAAATGTAAACTGCAATTTTTGTACTGTTTTACTGGCTCGCATCAAAAATATAGGTTAAGAAAAAACTGCTTCTTGCGTGCTACCTTCTCTTATTCTTCTGGTGTCTAGGTAAATACTGCTTTTATTATTAATCACCCTTATTGTGGTTTGATCATTACTGCTCCTGTATGATGACTCTTTGCCTGTACTTTGGATAGACTATTGCACGTAAGCTTAGCCCCACGACTGTTGCGCTGAATCTGTCGGACTTCTAGTGTTCTGCTGACTGCACAACAAACCCACTTTCTATATGTGCCTACTCTTTCTATTCTGTGACTCCAACAGACTCATTTAGGGATTGCTGCGAATATCTTTTATTTGAGTGCTCAATGGTCTTGGAACTATGTTCACATTTTCATCCGACACCAGCTGGTAAGCTCCTTATCCTTGTATCAAAGATAGTTATCTTGGTTCTTTTGCTTGGATCACTTATAGCACTGATGTGTTAGATTCATCCTGCTGATTTCTCTCACCAGAGAAAATATCAAAATATTTGCCTACCATTATCTCTTGGACAAAGCCAGCCTTACGTGTAAGGAGATGTGTCCAGACCACTTTGTGGCAATGTTGATGACCTGCCCACTCTAACTAAGGTACTTTTAAAGTGGTGCTCCACCCAAAAGGGGAAGTTCCACTTTAAGGTCTTGTCCCCCACTCTCTGTTAAGAATTGGCACCTTTGGGGAATGGGGAATGGGGGGGGAATGGGTACTTGATTTTGACAGGAACCCACTCCCACTTCCATTGCAATTGTCTAGGTGATCGGAAGCGATCCTTTTTTATTCATTGATTTATTTATTTGATCATGTCATCACTATATGTGACGCTTGATTTAGCTATTACATATATAATCTTTTGCTGTTTTTTTATTTTGATTTATGTATCTTAATCACTATTTAGCAGATATGGTTTATTTTTCTTTTCCCGTTCCATGTCTGCTAACTTACTACCCTCCTAATTGATTCCATCATGTCACATTAATATAGGACCATTGTTATTGTTTCTTCAGTTAATATAATTTTTTTTGCAGTACACCAAGTAAATGGTATGTGCTTCTTGCATCAGTTCCAATGTTGTTTCATGAGGCTTAGACTTCTGAAAAATGGCGCCGATATTCCCTGATCAGATATTCCCTGACCGCCGATACCATCTGACCGTATAATCCACAACAAAATGACGCCGGCATTTCCGTGTTCGTGCCTTGCAGGCTATTTAAATGAGACCCATATTTGATGTTGGCAATGGGCGTACCCCTGAGGACCTGCATGAGAACGAAACGCGTCGGGTGGAGCCTACATTGCTGACGTCACACCGCCGCTGCCAAAGGATGGAGCGGCGGCCATTTTGGTATTTATTATAACTTATACTCCACGTGGATTTTTAGCTGTTTGTGATACCATTTTCAAAATAATAAATACTACACTATATTAGCATTTCTGACTCCTGTGGTTGAGCTATTTTTCCCCAGGACAAGGGACACCCTTTCCATCTCTTCCTGGATGAAGCAGTAGGATTAACCCCTTGGCTGCCTCTTCACCTCCAGATGTGACAGGTTAAAACAGAAGCAGGGGTGGACTGACAACTCATGGGGCCCCTGGGCAATAGGGGATCATGGGGCCCCGGTGTCCTTGCCCAAACTCAAAAAAAGCCCATGAAAAAGGTACCAGGGGCATCTCATGGTGCCCCCTACTGACCCCAGGCCCTCGGGCATTGCCTGAGTTTCCAAATGGTCAGTCCGCCCCTGAACAGAAGCCTATTAATGTTTACTCTGTGGTGAGTGTACATCCGTCCAAGGTGGTGGATCCCCTTCGTGAATATTTTCATTCATGCACTTTGCACTTGGCTACATTGCATTTGATTCATATAAGGACATTTATTGATTAATATTTGCTGATTGATACTCAATACTATATTGTATGACGGACATTACTTCATTCACTTTATACTTCATTCATTTAGCACTCGCCTGCATATTTTGATATGCAGCAATGATGGTCACTGATGGGCAACACTTACTGACGGCACTGACAGCACTGACTGATGACACTGACTGGTGGCACTAATAGGCAGCACTGCTACGCACTGATGGGTGGAACTGCTGGGCAGCACTGATAGGTGACACTGATTTGCACTGATGTGCATTGGTGGGAGGCACTGCTGAGCATTGGTGGGTGGCACTGCAGGGGATTTTTGTGACAGCGTGAGGAAAGTGCTGCTGATTGCAAGAAACATGATTGCAAAAAACTAATTTCATAATCCTTACTAGGTAGTATCGAACCAACCATTCTTCACAAATACTGTCCTACTGTTACAGATCATTCTTGATGGCAGGAGGGGCAGGAGACTATACTACATATATTTTGGTCTTACCCTAAATTAGCTCACTTCTGGAAAGAAAGTTCAGAGAATATCACAAAAATTTACAGATTATACACTTCCTACACTTCCCGAGCACCCCCTTTTTCTTTCTTCCCCATGTTTCTGATATCCCAGCTAAAACTTAAAAAAATCAGTCCTTCTTAATGCCACCAAATCATGCATCCCTTTGAGATGGAAAGATCAATGACCGCCTTCATTTTCATTATGAACCTCAACTGTAGAATAACGAACTAAACAAGATTTAAGATCTAGTACTTGCAAACCAAAACAAACATGAGATTTACCCCAAAATTTAGATTTATTGGAACATACACTATATTGCCAAAAGTATTGGGACAACCCTTCAAATTATTAGATTCAGGTGTTCCAATCACCTCCATGGCCACAGGTGTATAAAATCGAGCACCTATGCATTCAGGCTGCTTCAACAAACATTTGTGAAAGAATGGGTTGCTCTCAGGAGCTCAGTGAATTCAGGCTTGGTATCGTGAGAAGTTGCCACCTGTGCAATAAGCACATCCATGAAATTTCCTTGCTACTAGATATTCCAGGGTCAACTGTTAGTAGTATTACAACAAAGCTGAAGCAACTTGGAATAACCGCAACTCAGCCACAAAGTGGTAGGCCACTTAAAATGACAGAGCGGGGTCAGCGCATTCTGAAGCGCACAGTGTACAAAAGTTGCCAACTGTCTGCAGAGTCAATAACTAAAGATCTCCAAACTTCATGTGGCCTTCAGATTAGCACAACAGCAGTGCGTAGAGAGCTTCATGGAATGGATTTCCATGGCTGAGCAGCTGCATCCAAGCCTTACATCACCAAGTGCAATGCAAAGAGTCGGATGCAGTGATGTAAAGCACGTCGCCACTGGACTCTAGAGCAGTGGAGACATGTTCGTGACAAATTATGCCTCTCTGACATCTGTCTGATGGACGTGTCTGGCTGTGGCAGTTGCTAGGTGAATGGTACTTGCCTGACTGCATTGTGCCAAGTGTAAAGACATGTCCACAAAGACATGGATGATCGAGTTTTGGGATGGAGGAACTTGACTGGCCTGCACAGAGTTCTGACCCCAACCTGATAGAACACCTTTTGGTTGAATTAGAGCAGAGACCAGGCCTTCCCGTCTGACATCAGTGCTTGACCTTACAAATGTGCTTCTGGAAGAATGGTCAAACATTCCCATAGACACACTCCTAAACCTTGTGGACAGCCTTCCCAGAAGAGTTGAAGCTGTTATAGCAGCAAAAAGTTGGCCAACTCAATATTGAACACCAACAGACTAAGACTGGGATGCCATTAAAGTTCATGTGTGTGTAAAAGGTAGGCGTCCCAATACTTTTGGCAATATAGTGTATTCATATTCTTGAATGAAGGCAAAGCCCTCCTTGATTTTACTGTGAATAAGAATCACTTGTACCTCCTTTTCTTTGTTTTTGTAAAAACATTGCACTATTTATTGAAATGTTTCTTCTGCATTTTATCTTGAAAATCAATGAAAATACAATTATAAAAAAAAATGTTTTACATTAGGTAGATCCTACTTACAGATACGTAATAAATATATTTCTGTGAAAAGGAAACAACTTTCTCATACTGCAAACCAAAAAAAAAGTATTTTAGAGTTGGCACAGAAAAGATTGCCGTTATGCACCATTTGGGCACAGTTAAAAATATTTCAGACATCATCAGTGACCCAATGTCATTCTGATGTGACGTCTGTTGAGTAACCCAGATGGAATTGTGGTCAGAGTACATTCAAGTTGGAGAAGATCCAACTTCCAAAAATGCTGTATATGGAGCTGCATTGGGGGGCATCTTTATGAACCCTGATACAAAATTAACTAATACAGTCTGGGAGAAAACCTTGCCTTACACCTGCTACTTTATTTTTGCTTGTAACCCATAGATATTGTTTAGGTTGCTAAGTGTTTATTTATATTCACATGGAAATCACTGACAACATATAAATCTAGCAGGGACTGTGCTGCTTACTTTCTCGTGAGACTGAATGCAGTGTTTATTAAATGAGGCAGATGCACATAAATGGAAACAAATTGCTGTATATCGGCTTAAAAAAATGATGATATAGGTACCTCCCTTGCTGAGCAAAGTGTTTTCAGTTAACGTTGAGGACCACAACATGGTGTTTTTCTACAAACACAGCCTTGTTTTCAGAGGGGAGACTAGTGTGGTAATAATTGTGATGGACCTTCAGCAGTGAAACAAGAATATTACATCAGCTACCTTCTGTTGGATGTCTAGCATCAGCACATAGAAACTGGCACAGAGGTTACCTTATTTTTCATTTATAATATATCCTATTATGTAGAAGTTGGGTTCTGTTTTATGTACCTTTTCATTCTAGACGTCTTCTGCTCATTGAGCAGTGGTGAGCTAATGCATGTCTGCAACAAAGAGAGTAAAGTCTAGGCTGATGTGTGCCACGTGGGTGATGTCAGAAAACAGTGTGTACAAGGAGCTTAAGTACCAATTCCCACACAAGGACATTCAGCAATCCAATAAGGCTTTCACAACTACAGTAACTGCTAGCAGTTGATTCCAAAGGCAATATTTTTCATATGTATGGTAGAATCTTGGCTGTCCAGCAGCACTGTACAGTCTCACATTCACAGGAATATTTAGACATTTCAATGTAGAATAAATGATCCACTGCAGTAGCAGACACCAAAAACAGCAGATCAGAGAATAAAGAACAGGAATTTAACTATTTCCTATTGTCAAAGAGGGTAAAGTAATATTAGTAAATTGCTATAAATGTACACAATAAACTATATACCATGGGACTTTAAAGGTACTATAACTAAGCTCAACACATACAATTACATTGTATATTTTTTTTCATTTTTTAAAAGACCTACCAAAAGCCCAATCTTGTCCGGCCCCTATATGTCACATATTAAAACCAGGCACCTCCTAGCTCTAGTCTCCGCAATACCATGTCCCAAATACCTCAATGAGATATCTAATAAGTAACATATTTGGGGCATGTTGTTATTGAGACCAGAGCTGGGAGTTGGCTTGTTTTAATATGTGACTTGTAGGGGCCAGACAAAAGTGCACTGTTGGTAAATTTCTTTTAATCAATTTTTAATATAAAAGTGTTCAGATTCTTTATAATATATTTAAAGTCCCATAATATAGAGTTAATTGTGTATTTTTGGCCATAATTGGAATGCAGTACTCACTCTAGGTGCAATTAACGCCAGCCCTTATATACACAGTACATTTATGGTATTAAATTACTAGTGAAACTTGGCTATCAACAAAATAAAGGTGTACATGTTGCTACTTGGACCATCATTTAATTTCTGCATGTACAGTATAACCTGCATAGTGTAGTTCCAAACTTGTATTGGAATGAAGGCAGGTGCCCTAAATGTGATTGCTATAAAACGTAAAATGCAAGGAATATGTACTACATTTTTAACCTGGTGACAGGGGCGGACTGACAACTCATGGGGCCCCCGGGCAATAGGGGATCATGGTGCCCCTGTGTCCTTGCCCACACCCATAAAAGCCTATGAAAAAGCCAATAAAAGGTACCAGAGGCATCTCATGGGGCCCCCTAATGACCCTCGGGCAGTGCCCAAGTGCTCAAATGGTCAGTCTGCCCCTGCCTGGTGATTGTTGCATAGTTACATAATGTAGTTAATCGGTTTAAAAAGATACAATTTTGTGGGATCTGAACATAAAGTTTGTTTTATATGTTCTGTTTGAATGTTATTTTGTTATAACCACATACCTTTAGTCATTTACTTTGTAGCCTATGATATGCTCAGTGTTGAATATGCTGTATTCAAACTTGTAAGTTTATTCAACTTTTCTCAAAAGGATCAGTTTATATAACCAGTTTGCAAAGTACAGTATGATATTATATCTACCAGTTTGTATCCAAACAAATCCTGATATACAACTTTGTTTGTACTTATTTTGGAAACCAAATACAATTTTGTGGTTAAAAAAGGACAAAATTCTGTCTACCTCAACCAGTAGAAAATATGAATAAATAAATCCATTAAAACTCTTCATATACAGAACCATATATTCACTGTTTAAGTTGATCCAGAGGAAGGCAAAACCATACAAAGCATGTTTCAATTTGCTCTGGGGTGAGCTGGATATTTATTGCTTCAACAATCTGATATTATTAGCTCTACATGTTAATATCCAGTTATATTCTATGCATTTAGCAAAGCATCCAGATCTTCTTCTAGACAATCACCTGATCTAGTTCCTGAGGGAGCCTCTACAACATATATGAGTTCTTGGTTTGAAGAGGCCTTTCCATATGTGGGGGTTAAATGTCATATCTTAATTGTTCAGTACAGGGCACAGGCAATTTATTTGTACACCATGGCTTATAGCTCAGTACTTTCAGGTGATTGAACACTGGCAAGCTTTTGAGGACATGCCATTTTCCCTATAACCCTACCCCACTTTGTGAGTCCGCAGCTTTTTGCTAGTGTCTGTAGGTGACAGAGAGTGACACAGGCTTACAGAGAAACCAGCTTCACTGTTTATTATTTTCTTTTATTATTTTCTTTCACATTTCTTCAATCAACCTCACTGACAACAGAAACAGTGTATCCATATCAGTGCAACCTCTCTAAAACCTTGGAAGCTGTTCCCAGACCCTGCACTGAGGGGACAGCCTGTAATGTTGCTTCGGGCGCTGCATCCTGCATGGGGCACTCACCTTGGCACTTGGTGCAACACATTAAGTTAGCTGCAGGGTGCTAAACAGGTCCAGGGCCACGGTCCAACACAATGGAACCTAGTCCTTGAGACTCCCTCAAGGGTATGCCCACCGTAATGGGTGAAGCCTGTACTTTAATTACAGTCCAGCATAATGACCAGGTAAGACACTGCACCTTGTGTATTTGACCATTACTCTGTATACTGGGGCTATGTTTGGAGTGTATTCACTATACACTGTAAACTTTTCAAACTTGGCGATAAAATGTATTCTCTCAGAGCTCAGTCTTACGATGATGATCAGGTGCTACATCACACCACTGTATTGTCAATATTCTCAATGCACACATTCCTGGACATGGGCTTGTCAGTAGCAAGTGCTGCAACAACTATCAGCCGGAAGCTGGACTTATCACAAATCAACACACGTATTCGTCAGCATATCATGGATCATCAAATCCAAAGCTTTTATAGCAAAAAGATCACATCACAAAGGACAAAGTGCAACATTTCGGAAGTGCGCAGGGCCCCTTCATCAGGCATCACATGTCTGATGAAGGGGTCCTGCATAGCTCCGAAATGTTGCACTTTGTCCGTTGTGATGTGATCGGGGCGGACTGACCATTTGGGAACTCGGGCACTGCCCGAGGGCCCGGGGTCAGAAGGGGGCCCCATAAGCTGCCCCTGGTACCTTTCATAGGCTTTTTTGGGTGTGGTTTGTGTGTGGGCAAGGACACAGGGGTCCCATGATCCCCTATTGCCCGGGGGGCCCCATGAGTTGTCAGTCCCCCCCTGGATGTGATCTTTCTGCAATAAAAGCTTTGTACGACATTTGATGATCCATGTGTGCTTGTGAATAAGTACATCACACCACTGACCACACACTTTAATGCGCAGATGCTTCCTCTTGTCCTTTCATCATGAACATTTCTTGCAGGATGGAGTTCACATGGGTTATAGCAAAATCGCACCAGGCACACATATCCTGTGTTCCACTCCCTACTTAATTCCCACAGGGGAATTCCCTCACTTGAAGCTATGGTGTAGACCAAGTGAAAGGGAGCCAACTCTAAACAGCAGGCAAACCCTCACAACTTTCAGTCTCAGAGTAACAATGCATTACTTGCACCAGAGCAGGAACCGGCCTCAACACCAGTCTCCACATCTGATTCTAGATCTATTTCAGAAGCCTACTTGACAAAAGTAGAATTTTCTACATCTATGTCACAATTTCTCTGACGGATTGTGACCTTAATAAAGCCATACTTGTCCAAAGCTCAAATGCTCCACCTCTTCTCCTACTCCAGTTTATAATCCATAGTTGGACCCTAGTTGATGAATCACAGGGGAGTGGAGAGGATGTAGAAGCAGTGTTGGAGGAACCTGTAGAAGATTTCTGTCCTCCACACTGTCAATATATTGAAGAGAAGCTTCCCTTAATATTCTTTCTAATGTTGAAAATCTCATTGTCTCTGTACACAATAGCCTTGACATTGCACAGGTGGACTCTCCTCTTTCTTACCATGCTCCTTTGGCTACAGAGAGACCTGCTAAGCATTGAAACACATTGCCTGTTCACAAACAGAATATGCAGTTTATGACAACTGGGTCATTCCTAAAAAGTTTTACTCCCCCCCCAAAATGTTTCTTAACTAGTTGAAAAAGAGTCTTTAAAAAGGGGACTGTTCTTGTGGTTGACCCTGCAGTTTCTTTCCTATACAATATATCTCTGTACCCAATGAAGATGTTCCATCTTTTAAAGATTCTGTGAACAGAAACTGTGAGACACTCTTAAAAGCTCTCTTTAACCTGGTAGGCTGATCCATGGAACCAGTTCTTGCTGCTATTTCAGTATGTCAAATCAGTTCTTACTGCTCTTTCAGTATGTCAAATTGAAGCAGGACTTTGAACAACCAAGTTGACCCTGTCTTTCAGGATTGTGCGGTCACAGAGCAATTACAACTGCTTCTCTCTGCTCTTTATTTCTGTGTAGATTCAATGGAAGACATCATGAGACAGAAATTCAGGGTGATTCTTATCTCTGTTCATATGAGCAAGATTCTCTGGCTAAAAACATGGACAGCAGAACCTGCCTGTAAAATATGTCTCACAAGAGTGCCTTTTCAATGAAGGCATCCAAGATGCCTAGAATGCCTCTTCAATGAAGGCATCCAAGATGTCTGTTTGCATGTTCCCATTTACCCACCTCTTCAGTGATTTATATGCTTTGAAGTGGCAGATGACCACTTCCAGTTTGTTGCACTGCCTTTTAGCCTGTCCTCTGCCCTCAGGGTGTTCACAAAGATCTTAGCACCCTTGCCTGCCTTCTCAACCCTCAGGGCATCCAGGTGACATGCTATCTGGACAACCTTCTTCTGTTGGATACACCCCCCTTGCAACTATCACTGAATGTCCAAAAGACAGTTCAACTGCTTTAGGCCTTTGGCTGGGTAATCAGCTTCAAAAACATTGCTCCAGCTTGCCATGTGCCTTGAGTATCTTGGCTAAAGTTTAGGTAACATCTCTGGAAAAAATCTTTCTTCCAGAAAAGAGTTATTTCTCTAACAGCATATGCGTGACAACTGATAGGTTCACATCTATGCGGTTACGGTTGAATACATTTTCCAACATGTTATACTTTTTTTTAACACATGTTTTTGATGCATATTTCTATGTGTTTTGCGTTTGCATTTTTGGTTAAGGAGCGGGCATCTGCAGCATCCTTAACAGTAGGTGACTCATCAGCTGTCAGCAGGTTTCCACACTGACAGCTGAATGCTGGCATAAACATTTTTTTTTAAACTGCATGGGGATCCCCCTCAATCCATACCAGGCCCTTCAGGTCTGGTATGGATTTTGAGGGGAACACAATTTTTTTTGGGTCCCCCACAAAATCCATACCAGACCCTTATACAGGCATGAAGCCTGGCAGGTCAGGAAAAGGGGGGACAAGCAAGTGCTCTCTCTCCTGAACCATAACAGGCCACATGCCCTCAACAGGGGTGGGTGCTTTGCGGCAGGGGGGCTCCCCCCCCAAAGAACCCTGTCTCCATGTTGATGGGGATAAGGGTCTCTTTCCACAACCCTGGCCAGTGGTTATGGGGACCTGCTAGTGGGGAGGCTTCTCAGAATATGGGAGCCCCCAAATTATGTAACCAACTGGGCCATGCTGGGTCAATGACGTCACAATGGGGCAGGGCTGCCCTGTGACATCATTGGGTGGTCCTTGCCTCTTAGTTATTTAAGAACTGTCAGATGGCAGCACGGTCAAACGGCAGGAGCCTTTGACAGGGGTGGAGCTCTTTTTGTTGGGTTGGCGGCGGTGGCATTTATCATGATTGATGCTGGATCTACTTTGAGGAACATTTATATTTTATTTTTGTTTTTTAAATAAAGGATTTGTCAAAAACTGCCTACTGTTTTTGTTTACACTCACTTTTTTTGGATGAATGAATATGGGTACCAAGTGTTGTTATATATCATGAGGATGGATGATAAGTGTATTTATAAATGTATTTTCCTGCAGCAACTAGTCCAACAGTTCTTTTCCTGAGAAATGCATTTGCAACAGATGACAAAAATACCTCTGAATATTTGTAAATATTACAACGAACAATAGCCCACAGAGGTCTATTTAAGATACTTCATATCAAACATGTCCAGCATACACCATCTAGCATATGTCCTATCTATAATACACACTTATGTCGCTTCCATGAGTGCAATAATGTGAGTTATGATCTATACCTGTGCTTCCATATTAATGAAAGGAAAAAGCTCTTTCCCAACCAAAAAAATTGATATACAGTTTACTGGAGGGGTTTCTGATTGGCTGACAAAACACTTTTAATCTTACATGAAAAGACTTCACTTGCCATTACTGTAAATAACAATTAAGGCCACTATAGTGTTTACCAGGTACTCAAGTCACCCTTTCACCATTTCCCATGAATACCCCATCGAGTCTAATTACCATCAATAAATATATGTATGGTCAATTCACATTTTTTATCATCTGTAAACATGTAAACAATGTACCATTTGAAATGTATAATTAGATAAACAGGCTATTACCCAAATACCAAGGAGACCTTGCATAAAATGAACATGGCAAAGAGCTCTTTTGATGTGTAAAGTGGTCTTTTGATGTGTAAAGTGGTCTTGTCACTGGCCTGTCCAAAAATGAACAGTATGTGTTTCAATACCTACAAAATATATATATATTACACACAATATACTACACAAAGTACCCCTACTCATTCACATGGGGGGCACATTGTTAAAGGGGGCTCTCCCATTCTGATAAGCTGCTAGCCCACAGACCCCCACAACCATTACCCAGGATTGTGGAGAAGAGGCCTTTGTCCCCATCAACATGGCGACAAGGTGTTTTTAGGGGGAAACCCCCCTACCCCAAATCACCCCCACATGTTGAGGGCATGTGGCCTGGTATGGTTCGGGGGGTTGTTCGTCCCCCTCCTTTCCTCACCTGCCAGGCTGCATGCTAAGACAAGGGTCTTGTATGGATTTTGGGGGGGCACACTATTTTTAAAAACATTTTGGTGTGGGGTTCCCCTCAAAATCCATACCAGACCAGAAGGGCGTGGTACAGATTAAAGGATTGACCCCAAGGCTGTTTTTTTCCTCAACTTTCTTTGTTCACACTCAGCTGTCAGCAGGTTCCTCGATGACAGCAAAAAAAACACATATAAAATGCAACACTTGTGTTTTTGGCGCGGGTCCATTTAGGTCTATTGACCCAAAAATGCACCGTGTTGCATTTAAAGAAGTCCCTGACCCTTTCCAAGAACTCAGTGGCTGAAAATGCATAGATGTGAACGTGTCGAATAGGAAACAATGTTTTCTGCAAAACACACTAAAAATGTGTGTGAACCAGGCCTCAGATCCAAGAGAAATCCCACACTGAGTGACCCTAATGGTTGCCTCCTTTGAGTCAGTAAACGTTACCCTATTTGATTCAAGAACTCTGCAAATAAGCATTCTATCAACATGGAAAAGCTAGCGCCTTACCTGGATCTACCCATACTTCTATCACCCAAAAAAGAAATTCCTTGTTCTGGTGGATCATCACTTTAACTCCGACAGTGGGAAGATCCTTCCTCCCCTATAGTTGGAAGGTTCTTACAACAAACAAGTCTGTCAGGCTGGAAAGGAGTCTTCCAATCCTTGATGATTTAAGTAATATGGTCGGGGGAGGAGGCCAAACTCCCCATCAACATCTTGGAGCTCAGAGCTATCAGACTGTCCCTCCAGTACTGGACCCCCTTTAAAAGGGCACCTAATTTGGGTACACTCAGACAATGCCAACACAGTGGCATATATCAATTGACATTGGGACATGAAGAGCTTGGATGTTTTGAAGTAAGCAAAACAGATTCTCTTGTGGACAGAAACTCACTGTCCAGTGATTTCTGCAATCTACATCTCAGGATTGGATAATTGGCATGTGAATTATCTCAGCCGCCATGGCCTGGACCAAAGGTTTCTTCATCCAGATGTGTTCAATATGTCAAAAAGGAGGGATACTGGATGTGGACATCCTAGTATCCAGATACAACAAGCTACTTCTGTTTGTAATCAGAACCAGGGATTATCTAGCTCTGGCCTGGTGCTCAGTTATCTCTTTCAGTTTCAGTTCAGGTTAGTTTACTCTACAAAACAAGTGAGAGATAAACATATTGACTCTTATGGCACCAAACTGGCACAGACGAACTTGATGCACAGACATACTCAGACTTCTTGCAGAAAATCCCTGGCCTCTTCCAAACAGACTGGGTCTGCTCTCTCAAGGCCCTATATTCCACCCTGCTACACAGGTACCTGGCTCTTGTAGCTAGCATGACTGTTTTTTTTATTGTACCAGGAAATCTTATTTCACCTGGTGTGAAAACAGTCATTCCATTCCAGAGATTACTCTGTACCCCTCATTCTGGCCTTCCTACAAAGAGGTCCTGACCAGATTCTAGCTCTAGGCACCATAAAATGTCAAGTTCCAACCTTATCCATCTTTTTCCAAAGGCCTCTAGCTTTGCATTCTCTCAGTAAAAACTTTATTCAAGGTGTGTCTTATATGAGGCCTCCCTTGCAGCACCCGGTATTCCCCTGGGGCCTTCACTTGGTTCCTTCTGCCTTGCGAAAATCATTGTTTGAACCCATCATGGATATTCCCTTGGGGTCTCCTAATTAGCAAAATAGCTTATCTAATGGCTATCACATCTATTAGATGTATCTCAAAACTAGCGGCACTTTTCTGCAAAGAGCCCCTCCTCATACTTCACAACAACAAAGTTGTATTAAGCCCTAGACCATCTTTCCTTCCAAAGATGGTTTCATCATTCCTCCTCAATTTTGACATTGATCCTGCCATCCTTATGCCTTTGCTCTTAAGTATCAAAAAGAAGTCTCTCTGCATTCACTGGACATTGTCAGAGGTATTAGAGTGTGCTGAAAAGCTACTGCTTCCTTTAGACAAACATACCCTGTATGTTCTCCCTTTGGATCCTCACAAGGGATACCCCATTTCAAAGTTCACCTTTGCTAGGTAGCTAAAAAATATGATTAGTACAGCTTATGCTCTAAAACAAATACCTCCTCCTGCGCTGCTACACACACACTCCACAGATGTGTTGGAGCATCCTAGGCCTTTAGGCACTAAGTCTCTGCCACCCAACTGGTCTTTTTCTCAAAGTTTTACCATGTACAAGTTCAATCTTCTTCTGATACAGTTTTCGTCTGCAAGGTCCTTGTAGTGGCATGCTGAACCAAGGGTTTTTACCCCTATTGTGTTTGGGCCCATTGGCACAGTTATGTTATCTAGTTGTTGCCCACCCTTGTATTCATTGCTTTGGGACATCTCATGGTTTATGATTAAGTTGCCTACTTCCTGTACTGCACAGTTAAGATAAAAGGAATTTTGACTTACCTGCAAATTCTATATCTTGGGGTACAGTACAGTACATGTGGCCCACTCCTTAAACTCTCTTTGTTACATTGTTTGCTATAAAACTGAAGATTCACAGAGTGGGATAAAGTTATTGGGGAGGTGCCCCGTGGGACATGTCCTCAAAAGCGTATCGGTGTCCAATCACCTGAAGGTATGGAGCTATAACCCATGGTGTATAAATAAGTTGCCTGTGTCCTGTACTGTACTCCAAGATATGGAATTGAAAATCGAAACTCCTGTTTTCCTCCAGATGTAAAGAGTGTTCCTTTGTCCTTTGTAATGACCCTAAAGTGAATACTTCTGCACCACGTTCACTATATTGACCCCTTATTTATACATGGTGATCATTTTTTTTCCTTTCATAGCCTTTTCTCAAGAGAGAATCAATTTCCATCAGCTAATCTTTCCTCATAGCTGGGTTTCTCTGTGTCTCTTATTAGTTTGGTTTCTATTCTCTGCATTTTCTCTAGTTCCACAATATCCTTTTTGTGAGCTGGTGCCCATAACTGGACTTACTAATGTTTCTGCAAGGCAAGATTGTGTTTCTCCCCCCCCCCCCGCTCTCTTTCTCTCATTGATACCTCTTTCAATGCAAAAAAAAAAGTATTTTTCTTACTTTACTGCAGCTTGGCATTGCATTTAAGCTGGCTTTATGGTCTACCAGAACACCCAAATCCTTCTTCACCATTTACCCATCCGGTTGTACTGCCCCTAGAATATATGTAAACATTTTTTAGCCCCAAAGTGCATAACTTCACATTTATCAACATTAAACCGCATTAGCCACTTAGCTGTCCAGTCAAAAAGTGCATTCATGTGTGCTTGAAAATTAGAGGCATCCTAATGGATCCCAAAGTGGAAATTATTCCACTACATAGCTTAGTGTTTTCTGCAAACACAGATGTGGTTCTTTTATTCTTAAACTCTAAAAAAAAAAAATATGTTAAAAAGTAAGGGTCCCAACAGTGACCCATGTGGTACACCACTTATAACCTTAGGCCATTTACAGTATAAATCACTCATCACTAATCACCGAATACAGTCTGTTGGCCAGCATTCTATACATTTACAGACTGAATTTTCTAAGCCTATAAACTTTAACTTACACATTAGTTGTGTGGGGAACACTTCTGTCTAGTCCATGTGTACATTATTTGCTGTCACTCATTTGCCTACTTAAGTTTTAGATTATTTTTAAGCATATTTGTTTGACAACTTTGTTCTTTTGTGAATCCATGTTAACTGTAGCTTATAATATTGTTTTCTATCAAATACTCTAGTCTAGGTATGTTATTCACCTTTATTTTGCCTAAATGTTTCTGGACCATATCAGATTTGAGCCATTGTGGTTTCTCTGGGGCTCTGTCTATACTATTACCATTATGGACTTCAGCCCCCCCAATTTTCCTTTATATACAGAGAACATAAGTAGTATGTAATACATTTGCATTCTTTTTGTCCCCTGTTACAAACTCTGAGTTATTTGATAAAGGGCCTACAGTATATGCTTAGTCCTTGCTTAGATTTCATTTTTACATAGTTTTTATATTCGTTGTAAATTTTGAAATGATGATATTTTAACTTAATTTTTATATTTTGTGCTGAAGAAGGAAGCCTGTATCTATGGGCACCAGTGTGCAAATGGAACCTGCATTCAAAGCCACAATAAGTATCTAATTGAAATTTCCATCTTATTAACCATTTGCACAAGGATGTCTTCATTTTTTGTTAGGCTGGGACCAGTATGTCTGTATATCCTTATGGCTGATATTGTCACTCACCTCTAGGAATGAGTGAAATGAAAAGTTCTAATTTCCTTGAATATTAGGAGTTTTCTGCCAAATCAAGTCAATGGGGAAGTCAAAATTAAGGTGGTTTTTAAGGGTGCAATGGACTTTAAATAGCTCACAAGGGTTATAGTCTTTCAGCTATCCACTAGCTGTTTTTGACAGAAATAAAACACATTTATGGCAACAGTAAACATGGTCAAAAAGGTACATACAAAATAGTAAAAATAAATAAATAAATACAAAAAACACTAAACTAAATGAACTAAGCTTTTCTAAATACATCTCCCTTACACAAAATTGAGTTTCCACTTCTGAAAAATGTCTCCAAAAGCAAAATTTTGCAGTGAAATCAGTTTTGCCAAATTAACTCAACTCATTAGTTATTTCTTTTAGAGCCATAAAGCTAGTTGAGTGTAAAATAACATATTTGTGATTTTGTAAATGATATCCGCTGTGCCACATATAGTCCATCTGTCATGTATACCCCTAATTCAGGTGGTCACGCACTATAACTAGCTTCTGTGTTCCTCACCTATAGCAGCCCCCTTTCCCATAAGGCAAGCAGGTCTACTGGTACTTGGTTGCCCCAGGACTTATACACAATGCTATAGAGCCTGGCTACCACACCGAGGCAGGCGCAAACTGAGCAAAGCAAACAGGTATTTGTGGTTGGTGGACAGGCAGAGTGGTTCAGTGACAGTCCAGGTGCAAGGCAGGCAAGGTTCAGAGTAGTCAGGGTCAAATCCATAATCAAAAGGCAGGCAGATTTCAGAGAGTAGTCAATATCCAATACAAGGTCATCATCGAGGGAATCCAATCTAGCAGAACACGGCAGCTTGGAGAACGTGTAACAAATGCAATATCACAAGCATGAGAATGCAGGCTTGGCTGGCTTAAGTCAAGTTCGGTCTCCACTCAGAGACAGGTCACATCAAGATCCTTGCAGGTGGACAGAAAGACAGGGATGCATCATAGCCAAAACCAGAATGCTGAAATGAGACCAGAAGCTGTCAAAGAACAGAAGCACTTACACACTCCTGACACAAATGTGATATTTTAATGCACATATATGTCAAGCTCTAAAATGAGTTGGAAGTACCCATAAAGGGTAGAATACATTTTTTGGACTCCCGCATCTTGATGTAGTACTGCTGTTTTTTGTTACTTCAGCTTTCACCTTAAAGCAGCCTTTGAAGTCCTTATGCATGAGTGCTGCCTGCCAAGAGTCAAAATGCTTTGTTTTACAACCTCAGCAACGCCTTGTGAAAGTGGAATCACCCTGGGTTCCAGTGGCATCTACAAATCTCTCCAGTAATAAAAACCTGACAGTCCTTTCCCCAGTCAACTAAAAAAAAATTTTTTTTTATATCTGGTGACTCCACTGGAGAAATATTTCCTCGCTTATCGTCTCATAGACAACCATATTTGTGACAAAAAGACTGGGGGATAATTTCTTTGCAGGAAAAAGATAATATAATTGTAGTGAAGGCCAGTATGCCAGGATCATGTCAAAAACATTTACTGATGTCCCATGTCAAAGAAAGTTATGTTTCAAAGACACAGAGATCCCCCTTATTATACTGCCTGTTATACTCTGTCTGTTATCTTGGGTCTATAAAGTGTTGATTCTTTTACATGGGAACTCAGGAAGCTTTTTGGGAGCCTTACCGCTATGCTTGCTTCCACTGTTTATTGGATTTACGTTGTACCATCATTTTGACCACGAACCCATATTTATGCTCCACTTTGAGGTAGTATGGTTTTGGGGTTTTTGGGTGATGGTACTACACAGAAGATTTTTATATCACTTTTGGTGGATTTTTTTGGACATTTTGCAAAGTGGGACTGTCATTTATGGACTGTTTTATAATCTGTGGAATTATTTTATGTTTATTTACATCTCATTTAGACTTGCATGCATGGTTGTGTTTTTACTACCATATACAGTATATTTGGTTGTATTTTCATATATGTACAGTATATTCTTAAAAGGTACAATGAGTCTTGATGGGTGTCTAGTTGAGTAATAACCCACACCCCAAGATTCACAGTATCGCGCCTATGGATATAAGCAGAATCACATAATTTGGGAGCTGCTACTATTAAACTGCTGTAAAAATTAATATAAACTGTGATATAATTATACAAAATGAAATATAAAATAACCGCAAATAATAGCGCTACCCTTAAGTAGAATAAATAAATACATAAATCATTATATCCACCACCAAATAAGTGCATAAATGTGATAAGACATATATCAAATTAAGGGTCCTCAGAGTCCATTCAATAAAGTCCATGCACAAAAAATTGCTTATGAACCTCAAAAAATGAAGCTATGAAGTCTTCCTTCACCAGTGAAAATTCAGTGTATTAACACCCCATCAAATTGAACACTCACCAAAAGCTGGTGATAAACCAGCATATCAATGTAAACCAGCACTCTTCTGCTCAGTTCCACCTTATGGATATCCAAATAGCTCAAAGCTGGTGATAGACCAGCGTATCTCTATTAGCCCAGCACTCCACAGCTCAGCTCCAGCTTAGAAATATCCAGACAGCTCCATATAGTACATGCAGATATAAAAGATACTCGCCATAGTGCAATAACGTATAACAAAATTCATTCAAATACTCCCCCCATAAAATACACTCACATTGAGTACAAAAATATCCAGCATTTGTATAAAAGTGCAACACAAGAGCTTCCAGCCCTCTCAGCAGCGTCTCACCAGCCTGCCTGCAATCAAGATGGCGTTGTTGCGGTCACGTGATCCGGACACGTGGGTTGGTGTGCGTGGTGACGTCACTGACAAACCACAATCTAACGCATTTCGCCATACGACTTCATCCGAGGGAGTGGCAAACAATACGTGGAGCGTGCTTATAAAGCACCGCCTCCTATCTCATTGGTCACTTGAAATAACAACACCTGAAGGCATGCATATTCAATGAGTACTACAGGCACCTAGATCAATTTACTGAGCTAACCTCACTGCATAATCACAACATCGCCATCTTGTGTCTGAATAATAGAAGGCAATTATAATAAAACCTATCACATTATAACACCAAAATTAATTAAAATAATTAAATAAATAAAAATGCCTCAACAATTAAAATAAAAATAAAATTTAAAATAAAATCAAATAGGTGATTAGATAAACAATAAAATAATCAAATCTAAACATCACTAATAAAACAGTTTAAGTCCAATTCGATATTTAAACCTTTAGGGGACAGAGCTTCAGTCAAATAGATCCAATTTGTTTCACATTTAGATAGTTCCCTAATTCTATTTGATCCCCTCCAAGCCTTAGGAATAGATTCTATAGCCCAAAACTTGATATTAGATGGGTCACAATTATGATGTTTTTTGAAATGTACAGAAACACTATGATATTTATATCCTCTTTTAATATTCTTGATATGTTCAACTACCCTAACTTTTAATTGTTTTTTGGTCCTCCCAATATAAATTAAACCACAAGGACACTCCAAACCATACACCACATAGGTGGATTCACATGTTAGAAATGAGATTATATCAAATTCTCTACCATTTGATTTGGAGCTAAATTTAACGAATCCTTTGAATTTATGGTTGACCAACCGACTTTTTACAAGAGTAGAAACCCTTCCTATCTACAAACATTCTAATGGGTTTAGGTGGATCAAAAATTTTATGAACAATTTTGTCTCCAATCGTAGGAGCTCTTCTATAAGTGAATATAGGCCTATCTGGGATAAAATTCCCTAATATCTTATCCATTTTCAATATGTGCCAATATTTTAAAAAGATATTCTCCACTTCTCTATACTGTATATGATAATTGGATATAAATCCCCATTGATGTCTATCATCAGAACTTAATTTAGGTTTATCCATCAATAATTGTTCCCTAGGTAATCTATATACTTGTTCCACTGTATCCTTGAGTTTACTTATTTGATAACCTTTATCTACAAACCTGTTAACTATAATATCAGATTGAGCTAGAAAATCAGTTTTTTTGCAACAATTTCTCAGTCGCATTATCTGGCCTTTAGGTATATTTCTGAGCCATTGGGGGTGGTGTCCACTAAACCAAGGCAAATAACTGTTATGATCAGTGGGTTTGAAATACGTTTTACTTAGCAGTACATCATCTTTTCTACAGATAGTAAGATCCAAGAAATGCACTGATTCTGTGCTATATTGATAATCCAATTTGATATTATTAGGGTTATTATTAAAATTTTCCAAAAACATTAACAAATCAGACTCCTCTCCTGCCCAAATCATAAACATATCATCAACAAATCTCTTATATAGCAATACCTGTTCATGCTGGTGGTGGAAGACAAACCTGTCCTCCCACTCAGCCATGAACAGGTTGGCTATACTGGGTGCAAAGCGAGCTCCCATCGCTACACCTCTTCTCTGAGAGAATAATTCACTGTTGTACCAAAAATAATTATGGGACAGACAGAATTCTAAAGAATCTCTTAAAAATTTCTTTTGGTTATGTGGTATATCATCCCTCTTGCTCAGGGCCCAATTAAGTGCCAGCAAAGCATCATCATGCTGTATGATTGTGTATAAGGATGATACATCTGCCGTAACTAGATATAACCTGGAATGATTGATAATAGGAGTCTCCGTAAGAAATTTTAACAAATGCTTGGTATCACGTAAGTACGCTTTAGTAGATGATACACTAGATTGTAAAAAAACATCTAGGTATTGGCCCAGTCTAGCAGAAACTGAACCAATACCATTTACAATAGGTCGGGCCGGAGGATTGATTTTATCTTTGTGAATTGTAGGGAGAGTATAGATAATTGGAATTCTGCTAACACTAGGTATTGAATAATGTTTCTCCCTTTTACTCAATACTCTCGTCCTATAACCTCAATTCACCAAAGCTTTCAATTCATCCCTATATTTGCTCGTGGGATATTTCTTTAATCTCATATAGGTGTTGGTATCAGCCAACATCTCTGAGATTTGATTATGATAGAAAGATTTCTTCATCGCTACAACTCCTCCACCCTTATCAGCAGGGCGTATAATAATTTCTTTACGTTCTTCCAAAGATTTGATACCTTCATGAACATGTC
Organism: Staurois parvus; assembly: GCF_062004578.1. Taxonomy (NCBI): domain Eukaryota; kingdom Metazoa; phylum Chordata; class Amphibia; order Anura; family Ranidae; genus Staurois; species Staurois parvus. Next base: position 355,623 of record NW_028317929.1, on the reverse strand, counting down.
TTGGATTCACATTCCTCCTGGGTTTAACTGTTTCCAAATCCCTCAAAACCAAACTTTTGAACACATCCAAATGCTGATTGGATGGCACATTGGGATTGAAAAGGGATTTGTTCCTCAAACCACTATTCAGACCTTCAACTCTCTGTTCATAATTAGATTTAATATTGGAATTTAACCCTAATAAATATTTTATCATATTTAATTTTCTAATATACTTATGCATATCGATATAGACATCAAATTTATTAATAGGTCGTTTAATGGCACATTTCAATCCTGTATTCAAGATATTAATTTCTTTGAGAAAGTTGTCCACTCAAATTATAGATCCCATTTAATCTACTTCCCTTCTTCTTTTTCTGATGATAGACATCAATGGGGATTTATATCCAATTATCATATACAGTATAGAGAAGTGGAGAATATCTTTTTTAAATATTGGCACATATTGAAAATGGATAAGATATTAGGGAATTTTATCCCAGATAGGCCTATATTCACTTATAGAAGAGCTCCTACGATTGGAGACAAAATTGTTCATAAAATTCTTGATCCACCTAAACCCATTAGAATGTTTGTAGATAGGAAGGATTTCTACTCTTGTAAAAAGTGCTCAGCTTGTCGGTTGGTCAACCATAAATTCAAAGGATTGGTTAAATTTAGCTCCAAATCAAATGGTAGAGAATTTGATATAATCTAATTTCTAACATGTGAATCCACTTATGTGGTGTACGGTTTGGAGTGTCCTTGTGGTTTAATTTATATTGGGAGGACCAAAAGGCAATTAAAAGTTAGGGTACTTGAACATATCAAGAATATTAAAAGAGGATATAAATATCATAGTGTTTCTGTATATTTCAAAAAACATCATAATTGTGACCCATCTAATATCAAGTTTTGGGCTATAGAATCTATTCCTAAGGCTTGGAGGGATCACATAGAATTAGGGAACTATCTAAATGTGAAACAAAATGGATCTATTTGACTGAAGCTCTGTCCTCTAAAGGTTTAAATATCGAATTGGACTTAAACTGTTTTATTAGTGATGTTTAGATTTGATTATTTTATTGTTTATCTAATCACCTATTTGATTTTATTTTAAATTTTATTTTTATTTTAATTGTTGAGGCATTTTATTTATTTAATTGTTATTTTAATTAATTTTGGTGTTATAATGTGATAGGTTTTATTATAATTGCCTTCTATTATTCAGACACAAGATGGCGATGTTGTGATTATGCAGTGAGGTTAGCTCAGTAAATTGATCTAGGTGCCTGTAGTACTCATTGAATATGCATGCCTTCAGGTGTTGTTATTTCAAGTGACCAATGAGATAGGAGGCGGTGCTTTATAAGCACGCTCCACGTATTGTTTGCCACTCCCTCGGATGAAGTCGTATGGCGAAACGCGTTAGCATGTGGTTTGTCAGTGATGTCACCACGCACGCCAACCCACGTGTCCGGGTCACGTGACCACAACAACGCTATCTTGATTGCAGGCAGGCTGGTGAGACGCTGCTGAGAGGGCTGGAAGCTCTTGTGTTGCACTTTTATACAATGCTGGATATTTTTGTACTCAGTGTGAGTGTATTTTATGGAGGGAGTATTAGAATTAATTTTGTTATACGTTATTGCACTATGGCGAGTATCTTTTATATCTGCATGTACTATATGGAGCTGTCTGGATATTTCTAAGCTGGAGCTGAGCTGTGGAGTGCTGGGCTAATAGAGATACGCTGGTCTATCACCAGCTTTGAGCAATTTTTTGCGCATGGACTTTATTGAATGGACTCTATGAGGACCCTTAATTTGATATATGTCTTATCACATTTATGCACTTATTTTGGTGGTGGATTTAACGATTTATGTATTTATTCTACTTAAGGGTAGCGCTATTATTTGTGGTTATTTTATATGTCATTTTGTATAATTATATCACAGTTTATATTAATATGTACAGTATATTGATATTTGATTTATTTCGACAGCTCAGCACAAATTGATACACACCTTTTTTATTACCATATACACAGGGTGTGCCTGCAGCTGGTAAAATTATTGTAGTGCAAACTAATTTTCACATAATATGTTTAAAAGAGGTGATGAAAATTCAAGTATTCAGGTTTTCATTTCTATTTGGCCAGTTCACTGACTGTTAATAATGATGATGCCAAAACAGAAATAGAAAGTTCTTGGCATATACAGCATTGGAATGTTCTTCTTGAATAACTGAATCGTGGCTGCAAATTAGCAAATTAATCTACAGAATTTTAAACCTTAGAAAGTAGACAAACACATAACTTGCATCTTTGTGGGTCAAATATCCCGAAAAAATGTAAGTGCATCAATTTATGTGACATACTATAAACTGAAAGTTGAATATTTTACTAATTATTCTTTTTAAAGGAAAGCAAGGTATACTCTTTAAACCAGTTGCATGTAACTTAACTGATAGAGGGTAGCCACTCTGTGCAGTAACACACACAGACATAGATACAAACACATACATACATGCGTCTGCCTACCCATGCTGTCATTGGCTCCCTTACATGTCAGTCACCGGATCCTGGCCAGCTATTCATCGCTGGGACCCAGCAATCTCTCTCCTGTCAGCAGGAATGTACCGGTTTTTATCTCCCTGCAAAGTGGGTCATGCATACTGGTGGTATTTGATCATCATTTGGTTTTAAAAAAAAAAATGAAAAAAGACCAAAATTAAAAAAAAAAATATATACTTTTGCTATAAAACATCCAATAAAAAAATAAAATGTCTTCATAAATTTAGGCCAAAATGCAATCTGCTACATGTCTTTGGTAAAAAAAAAATGGTATATTTTTTGATTTGCGTGAAAGTTATAGCATCTACAAATGGTGGTTTATACTGTATAATGGAATATTTATTTATTCATTTTATACTAGTGATTGTGGCGATCAGTGACTTATAGTGGGACTGCGATGGTACGGTAGGCATCCTGACACTGGGTGGGAACTGACTAACTGCCACCTGACATCTCCAGTGACACTAATACAGTAATCAGTGTTAAATGAGGTTAACATCCGAGGTGAACAAAGGGTTAACTGTGTGTTAGGGAGTGATTTAACTGTGTACTGTGTATTGTTTTACTAGGTGACATGCTGGTTTTTATCCCCCTGCTTTGCAGAGATAAAAACCGGCATGTCCCCGCTGACAGGAGAGAGATCTGTGTTTACAATCATAGATCTCTCTCCTGTCAGCTGCTCTGCCAATGGCTGAGTCCATACATCCATGAATCACTGGGCAGGACCTGGTGACTGACACCTATAGGAGCCTATGACAGTGCAGGTAGTTCAGCGCATGTGCACGTGCACCCTACCAGGAAATGCAGAATCATGTATATATATTTATACGTGATTTTGCGCACAGTGGCTACCCTGTAGCAGTGAGTGAATAATTCACTGTTGTTTTTGTTGTCAAAAGCAAGGACCAGTTTATTCCTTGTGAGGGCATGTAGCATATCCCTATCACAGTAGTTGTGCAGCTTCAGGAGGGAAGGCCATGGAGGAGCCTCAGGGAACGGTGGAATAGGAGGCACCCTGTGTGTTTGACTGTTCCAAGGTGGCCACTCTGCACAAAATCACATGTGTGTGTATCACAGGCAGGCTAGAGCACAGCAGGGAGTCCAGAGCTATAGGACCCCCAAGGGAGCTGGGGCCTAGCTGTCCGAAGAACCTGTAAAATTTAACACCTCGTATAAGATAAGGCAAGCTTTACCCTGAGTTCAAGACATTCCAAAGAAGGCGGGACCAGCTAACACTTTTAAAAATCCATTTTTCCCTATGTCTCATATTTTGGAATATGAGAGACTTACCTAAAAACCAGACATATCGTCAGATTGGCTAAGAGAAGATGAACAATTTGATGGGTCACTCTCCTTGTCTTGAATACATAGGAAAGCCGAAAAATAGATCTCGTGAACCGTTCAGTGTATAATTTCATAATTAATATCTAATCAATCCTCAAATGTGTCTGCATAATAATTTACCCATGGGTGGAGTGTCACTTATGCATATGGAAAGTTATGAGCCAAAGTATGAACTAGAAGAGATTTTGGCTCTAGTTTAGGTCCACGCCCAGACGATCCCTCCCTACACGGGGTATTGGTCCTTGACTTCAGAGACCCCCCTGCTAGGGAACTACAAAAATGGGCTGTCAGGCCTAAGAGAGTTGAGTTGAAGACGTCTCCCATTTTAACATCAATACCACCTGGGGAGACCGGTGCCCTTTCGCTCTGAAACTTGGATCTGCTAACCCAGGACTTTGGCAAGTACCTTAACCCTTTTACCTCTCTCTGATATCTCTTTGCTTTACTATTGGTCTCTGTATATTTATATATATATTTTAGTTACATCTTTTCTGTAAATATTTTTTTTGCACCCGTTTGACCTTTTAGTAATAAATCTTTCCTTCTGAAAGTGTTGAACTGTTTCTATAGCGCTTTATTGCAATTTACGAATTCCTGTCTCTAAAGAGAATGCTACTGTGTTTGTTTAACCCTCTGTATAACCGTGTTATACAGACGATTACCTCAACCATTCTAGTGGTATTGCTGATATCACCGAGTTTCCTCTTTTGCTGTACAAAAAGGAGGTGGTGGCAGTGTGAAGGGTTAATTGCGTAATTAACCTGACCCAGTAACAATCGATTCAGGCTGCCGGTGCATCGATTGTGGTCCAATTAGCTGGAAAATCGTTGTGCAGGGTGCAGCTGAGTGTGGCATTGTTACGCACGTGACATCGCGGTTTTAGATCGGCTAGTCCTTAGGTCACAAGTTTGGTGAGAAGGTCTGGGGTCTGACGCTGCGATCGTGACAGCATGGACTCAGCGATCAGCAGAGCAGCTGACAGGAGAGAGATCTATGATTGTAAACAAAGATGTGTCTCCTGTCATCTGGGACGTGCTGGTATTTATCTCTGCAAAGCAGGGAGATAAAAAAAAACAAGCACGTCCCCTAGTAAAACACTACACAGTGCACAGATAAATCACTCCCTAACACAGTTAACCCTTTGGTCGCCTCAGATGTTAATGCCTTCCTGCCCAGTGTCATTAGTACAATATCAGTGCTTTTTATTAGCACTGATTACTGTATTAGTGTCACTGGAGATGTCAGTGGCAGTTAGTCAGTTCCCACCCAGTCTCAGTAAATATCAGAATGCCCACCATACCATCGCTGTCCCGCTAAGTCACTGATCGCTGCCATCACTAGTGTAATATAAATAAATGAAAATTCCAGTATATATACCGCCATTTGTAGATGCTATAACTTTTTTTTTTACCAAAGACATGTAGCAGAATACATTTTGGCCTAAATTTATGAAGAAATTTGATTTTTTTTATTGGATAAGTTTTATAGCAAAAAGTAAAACAATTTTTTTTTTTTAATTTTAGTCTTTATCATTTTTTGAAGGGGTGTAAATCTTTCCGAGGGCAAGTGGTTATTTCAGAGAACAGAGCCAACAATATTATAGAGACATGTTGCAGATCATTAAAAGCTTTTACATAGGCTGCATTTAAAAAGTGAGACAAGTCAGGTTGTCAGAGACCAGAGCTAGTAATATTGCACAGTCAGCACTGAATCACTTGGAGTAGGACTCCTTTTAAAAGGGACACAGAACATGTGGCTTTACGTCTTTCAAATTCACATCTAAGTGTATCTACTATATGACATGGGAAAAAAGAAGGAATATTATGTACACTACATAGGTATTATTTCTCATAGGCCTTACTGTCAAAAACACATCATAATTTAGCATTTGAGCAAAAAATGAATTTACAGTTTTATATATTCTTTAAGAATTACAATAGGGGTAATATGCAGCACACCGCTTGTGTAATGTTTCCTCTATTTGTACAAAACCAAATCCCCATTTACAATAGCAAAGCAAAAAAAGGATAGAAACTTTTACTTGAACATAGGATTTTCTAGTGATACCAAATGACAGCTAAATGATATATCTTAAAACTTAGTTTTATTATACAGATTTTTTAAATAAAAAAGAACTCATACAATTGATAAAGTATTAAATACAGAGACACCTCCAGGCGCCAAGTGTACCCAGTTGTTATCATCACTACCAAATATGCGCTATGTGTTTCAGTGAACCTAAAATCAACTTCTTCAGGCACTTGTTCTATAACATTTACATAAATTCATTATTTATCAAACATGTACATGAAAATACTCAATAATTATGTGTATCACTAATATTCTAGTCCACATAATATATATGGATTATTTAATATTCACAAATACTTACATAATCAATATACCAAAATATTTCCAGGAGACAGGGCCAAGAAATTCGCCATGTCTGACATCATCCCATGTAGTGTCAGTAAATTCACAAACAATGAAATTATGTACAGGGGTTGGACAAAAATATGGAAACACTACATGACTTGCAGGTGGGAAAGTGACAACGTTTCACGTTAAAATCAGAAGTGAGGTAACATTCTTTTGATTCTGGTGTGTGATGAGACACGTAGCTAACAGATGGGAAGTCTCACTTTCGTCACTCACTAGTGCGCTGCTAGTAATACGGAGTCATGTCAGAGCTTACTGAGTTTCAAACAGGGTGCCTCTGTGGCTGGTGCCTCTGTGACTGAAGTTGTCACTTTATTTCCGGTGTAGCGAGATACAGTATCAAATTTTATGATGGCATATACAGTTTCTGGGAAGACATCATCTGATAAATATAATCGTGGTCGACATGGTTAACTGACAGAAAGACACAAAGGATTTCTGCATGAAAAGTGGTATCAGATGCCATTATCCACCATCCAAGACTTATATTTGTCAATTCCCAGGAGAAATCAGTCTTGGATGTTAAAGGAGGCCAAACACCATATTAGGTAATGATTTTGTTCTTTTACCATACTTGTTTCCATAATTTTGTCCAACCTCTGTAGATGTTATAGATCTAACATTTTACTCATGAAGAAGTTGATTTACAGTTCAACAAAAGAAGGCTCAAGAATATTTCATACTGTGTCTTTGTCTTTTTCACACAATAAACACACAAGAATTTGATAGTGAGAATAGCAACTGTTTTACAGGGTCAGCTTGGAGCCTCGAGGTGTGTCCTATATTTCATATTTTATTACTTATGATTTATTTTTTATTAAAAAAAAATCTGTATAATAAAAGTAAAGTTTTTTTTTTATGTATGTGTCATTTGGCACCACTAAAATGTCCCATGTCTGAGTAGGAGTTTCCCTCCTTATTATTTTGTGTTTATTGGGGACGTAGATACAGGAAGGACAGATGATTAATATCACATGCTTGTTATCCAAGTTAGCTTATGCAAGAATTATACAACTTCTTTTAGTTTAATCTACATTTTTTGGAATTATTAGAAGAAAGCTGCATATTACAAGTAATGTATATGTATGGTCAAGGATTGTTTAAGATCAAATGATACTACAGTGTCTTGTTACGTTGTAAAAGTATAAGATACACCAAACAATTGAGAGCACGAAAGAACAAAGGTATAGTGCTAGTAACAATATAAGCAATATTAAAGGTGGATATTTAGACAGCCCACTGATAATGTTAATATATTGGCTAGAGAAAACAGAGGTGGGTGTAATGTAACAGAGGTAAAACAGAGGTGGGTGTAATGGTAAGATAGTAACTAAAATGATAAATAAAGGGGTAAGGTGGGTGATGAAGACAAAAAAAAGAGAAAGTAAGAGAGGGGTAGAGAATAACAAATGGTAATGTGAGAGGTAAAAAAAATAATAAAAAAGGGTAAGGGGAGAGAGTGTCTACAGATGGGGGGTGGTTAATCCTGCCATACCACCAGCACAGACCAATGTCAATAAAATCATTTTAACCAGATAAAGGATCTCAGAACTCTTGTGAATATCTGAACATCATCCAATCAGTCAAGTGAAGGTGTATTGATTCATTCTATAATATTCTGTGACAGCCATGCATTTCAGTTGCATAATAGAGTCTAATTCTACAACCCATTCTGCGAGAGACAGTGCCTGGGGTGATTGCCAATATCTGAGGATAATTGCTTTCACTGCAGTAAGGAAATGGTGCAAAAAAGGCTTTCTTAATTGATTTGATTGTACCTGGGATAATGGAGAGTAAAGTAATAGAAGGAGTATTCAACATTTTGGAGTCTGTAACTGTATTTTATATTTATTAGATTGTGATCATGAAATGTTTGATGGGGGAATATTTCAACCATATATTATTCATAATACCAACTGCAGCCTGACATAAAAAATTATCTGGAACAGAAGGTTAAAAAGAATAATGGACATCAGGGTATCTATACCAATGGGTAAGAATGGTAAAATTAATTTCCTGTGCCTTGCATGTGAAAGAATAAAGGCCTTTTTTCCAGTCCCCTGGGTCTGTCGTGGCCCCTATGTCATTCTTTTATGTTTTAGAATATGTAGGTAGGTTGGGGTTTGCAAGTTGGGACAGAATGTTAAATATGTGAGATACACTATAATTTGGGGGAAAATTTTGAAGTAGGCTCTTGAAAGAAGTAGAAGAGGATGCCAGTTTAGTCCTATCTGGGAAAAACTTAGGGAAGGAATTACATTATTGTCAAGCAAACCAGTGCTGAATGGCATATTGTAGAGCTTGTACCAACCATTGGAGGGACGATTTAGTCCACATCCTGAGTGTAGAACTGTCAAGTGCTAGGGGAATGCCAAAAGGAAGCCATGGGTCTCATATATGAGGAGGCAGGTAGTTTGGAGATGGTACAGACACAGGTGGTGAGTAATTGTTTTGTAAGGGGTGAAAGTGAAGGCAACTCATTTCTAGAATTGGGATCCACTTAGGGCAGAGCTGGTAGATCTGTCTTATGCCAGGATTATGTCATGTAAGAGTTCCTTTTTAATCCTGGAACCATGTTGTATAAGGACCCCGTGTAGAACCAATTTTAAATCCTCTCATTACATTACGAAAATGGTAGTGTTAGGGATCCGGGTATGACCAGAAATGTGTGGACTGACACAGGGAAGTAGCAGGCTTCAAGAACACAGGCGTAGTCAGGCTGGAGAGATGGAATGGTCAGGCAGGCCGTAAAGTACTGTCAGGTGCCACCTGGCAGTGTATCCAGCAGTCCACAGCACGGATTTCCCCAGGGCGCGGGGTCTAAGTACCAGCCTGCTATTCACCAGGGTCCCTGATGGTGGGGATGGACTTGGTGCAGACTGGAACCAGGTCGCGACCCCTGAGTGCGTCCGGCTGTGGTAGAGAGTACTGGCCGGGGAGTGCAGGAACGGAGTCTGATGGGAAGAGGCAGGCAGACTTACCAAAGGTGATCCATGCGGGCTGGATGGATCGTCGGGTGAAGTAAGCGTAGTCAGACAGGCCGGGTAGGTATCGTGCGGGCAGCGTGGTACAGGAGGAGCAAGCAGAGAATGGTCAAGGTCACAAGCCAGGTTCAGCAGGTAGCGGGCAGCGCGGTACCGAGGATCAGGCAGAAGGATGGTCAGGCAAGCCAGGGGTTCAACAGGAGATGGTCAGAAGAGGTCAGGATCAAAGCAGGGTCAGCAACAAGGCAGGAACACAGGATACCAGGTACAGGGGCTCATGGGAAACATACACCAAGGCCCAGATCACAGGCCTGGTCATTCCTTATATGCACCTCCTGCAATCAGCCTCAGGTGTTTTGGCTGATTGCAGGAATGAGCCTCTGGTTGCTGAGAGCACCCGCTGGCCAGCCCTGGTACTGCAACCCACAAGGCAGGTGAGTCCCACCACTATTGGCGAGTCCATTCCTGACAGGTAGAGTCAATGAGATCATCTGAAAGGACATTTCAAATGGTGTCAAGCACATGGTGGCATAAAGGGTCTAAAAGTAGAACATTTTTAAACACCACATCCATTCCTGAGGAGGGATATTGGGAACTGTGAGGATAGGGGTAACTGGAGAGTGATCAGACCAGATCATTGTGTCAAGGGAATGGGTAGGATTCTACTCAAGGAGATGATGGTTTACAAAGGAGTAAACTAATTGGTTGTAGGATGAGTGGGTGAGTAGCAAGAGAAATTAAACATTTTAGGATGAATAAGCCTTCATACATCAGATAGCCGATGTTGACATAAGTGCTTCTTAAGGGCCATAAGATTTATGAAGGACATGATGTGATATGCCAAATGTACCCAGGTTTCTTTGCTATTCCACAATTCCAAGATGGAGAGAACAGGCAGACTGCATGTGAAAAAAAATTCTAAGTTTATAGAATAAAATAATGGAACAGTGTTGAAGGACACCTTTTAAGCCTTTACCATACAGACTGAAATTTTTGGAAAGAAATTGAGAAATTATATGGCAGCTTAAAATTTAAAGACTAAAAAAGTTGACAGTTGCAGCACATTTAATAAGCCTGTATGGACAGGCTGCAATTTATGAGGGACTGAACAGGTATTTATCATTTGTTAAAAAAAAAAGACACAAGTGATGGAAATCGCATACAGGCTTGTACCACAACCAGCGTATTTCTGAACATTTCTTGGGATATTGAGCAGTTATTCAGCATCTGAGAAAAAGTGGTCTCTTTTTGGGCACTGACAATGGATTTGGAATGCAGGTTTGCACAACCACTAGAACGCCTTTTTTTAACAGGCCACAACTTCTGGGAGCTTGAGCAGACATATAGCATCTGTTAAAAAAAAATTATTAAGTTTTTTGGACCTTGATGGAATACATATAGCAGACATTGAACCAAAAAGAGAGAACCAGTGGGACTTTTGAGGCACTACAACAAAATCAATTCTTAGCATAACAAAATCTGGAGTTGAATTCAGTATAAAAGATGACTTTTATAAAAGATACACATGAAATAATACACTATACATTCAAACCATACTACATAGGACAGAATTGGGCCCATCAACATACACAGTATACTGTAAAAAAGATGATTTAATACATCTAGATACTTATAGTATACTTACAGATATGTATAAACATATACTGGGCCCAAGGCGACACCTTGACACATTTCATGGACAATCCACTATATATAGCTTGCTTTTTTTATGTTTTTTTTTTTTATTTTTATTACTTTTTTTATATTATATTTTTATTATGTATGTATTTATTTATTTATTTAGGGGAGAGTATTCTCCACTCTGTCTTCATCAGTGTCCAGCAACACACTGCATAAAGCTGCAGTGTAAGCAGCCTTATATAGTGTGGGGCGTGGACTTAGCCATGAGCCATGATTGGCCAAAGTGACTGACTTTGGCCAATCATGGCTCTCACAGTGCATTGTGCTGTGATTGGTCAAAGCATTGCACCTGACCTGTGGTCCAGCGCATTGCTTTGGACAATCACAATGCACTGTGAGAGCACAGTGTATTGTGGGGCACTCGGCAGGTGAACAGCCCGCCGAACGCTCTTACCATTCATGTGTTTGAAAGTTTGAGTCGAATGTAAGTTCATCAAGCCTAACACTACTTGGTTACACCTTTTTTACCCGATGTACTCATTGACATAAGGGAATATTATCTGGTGCCCCCTTTATTACAAAATAAGCCACAGATCCATGCAACCATTGGCCATGGTTGTGGAGAAGAGGTCTTGTCCTCATCAGCATGTGGACAAGTTGCTCTACCAGGAGGGACCAAGGTACCAAGGTCTTCCCCCATGTTGAGGACATGTGGCCTGGCATGGGTATGGTTCAGGAGGGGGACCACATGCTCCCCATTTCCTGGCCAACCCAGCTCAAATGAATGCTTGGAATAAGTGTCTGGGTTTTCTTTGGGATATTACTCGCTTCCCATCCCTAGGATGTACCCATACCTCCTTGGAAACAAGTGGTGATACTAGGATCATGGCTGCTGCTGATATCAAAATCTACAACTGGCACTGGGCTTTCCTGTTGAAGTGATCTGAGTGGTTCTACAGCCCTCCAACCACTTTTACAAGGCACCGAAATGGGTTGTCCTCTTTCACTGCCACCCACAGCTATTCCTGAGAAAGCTGTTCTCTGTTTTACTGGCTGAACACAGAGGAAAGATAGGTACATCCATACCCCCCTCTCCTCTATGACGTAACTTTTAGCTTTGGTTTGTTGTTTACAAGCCATTACTGGCTCGTAAAGCACCTGATCAAACCTATTCCAGTTTGATCACATGCTTTTGAGGACTTAGGAGAGATCTGGGGTCTATAAAAGTACCTGTCACTGCTCATGCTATCACAAGAGATGTTGTTCATCCCTTGTGATAGCAATAAAGTTGAACCAAAAAAAGAGACAGAGTAAAAAAAGTGTAGTGTAAAATGTGAATGGTAGGTCCTGCATGCATATGTAAATGGTGAAGTTGCCATAAATACCAGGGTGAGAGCGATAATTCTTGCACCAGACCTCCTTTTACTCTAAAGTGGTAACCTGTAAAGGCTTTTAAAGCATTGCCTGTACTATTTTTTATGTAGTTTGTTCCCTTTTCACGTGGCATGCTAGGTATCTATTTAGTCAGTGTAACATATTTTACCAATAAATGGGCATTATATTGTGTTTTATGTGCACTAAAAATAAAAAAAGTGTATTTTTTTCCTGAAATGTTGTGTTTGATAAACAGCTGCTCAAATTTTGTGCAACATAAATAATTGCAACAACTGCCATTTCATTTTCCAAAGCCTTTGTTTTTTCAAAATACATAATGTTTGGGGGTTCAAAATTATTTTGTAGCAAAAAAAAATGCAAAAAATTTTAGGTCGCAATAGAGTTTTCCCTAATGTAAACAATATTTAGAATAAAAGGTATCAAGCATAGGTTCACATTTGTGGCTACAATTAGCCACATCCTCAAGTGCACAGGATGGCAATAGCATAAATTTTAACACCACAGCTAAAAAGCTTGTTTAAATAGTTGTTTGTTACAATTTGTGAGAATCTAAGCAGGCATTTAGCCTCCTTTAACCACTTGACTCCTGAGGATTTACCCCTATTCCTGACCAGGGCATTATTTGCATTATGGCGCTGCATTAGTTTAACTGACAATTGTGCGATCATGCAATGCTGCACCCGATTGAAATTTACGTACTATTTGCCCCCACAAATTGAGCTTTCTTTCGGTGGTATTTGATTGCCTATGCATTTTTCATTTTCTGCCCTATAAAAAAAAAGACTGCCAATTTTGAAAAAAAAACCCTGTATTTTTGACTTTTTGCTATTAAACATGTCCAGTAAAAAAATTTAAAAAATCAAATGTCATCAGAAATTTACACCAAAATGTAACCTGCTACATTTTGCTTAAAAAAAAAAATACCAATACATGTAAATTAATTGGTTTACGTGAAAGTTGTAGTGTTTACAAATGGTGGTATATATACTGGGATTTTCTTCTTTTTTTTTACTAGTAATGGCTGCAATCAACAACTTATAACAGGACTGCGGCGGGCATTCTGACACTGGGGGAAACTGACTTGGTGTCACTGACATCCCCAGTGACACTAATACAGTGTCAGTGCTAAACAAAAGCACTGACACTGTACTAATGGAACTGGACAGGAAGGGGTTAACATGAGGGGTGATCAAAGGGTTAATTGTTTCCTGGGAGTATTTTACTGGGGCTTGGTGTGTTGGTGCTTCACTGTAAGCCCACTGCTTTAGATGGCTGTGCTGTGCACATCCATCCAGAGCAGTGTGCCCGAGCAGATAGGGAGGAGAACTGTTAGTAAACAAAGCAGCCCTCCTCCCCATCAGAGATCCTCGGTAATCACCAAGCACCAGTGGGTAATCACCTGCCGGGACCCGGTGATTGACAGCACGCCCCCTACCCGGAAATACAAAATCATGTATATATACGAGACTTTGCACACACCTGCCGCTCTGTAGCAATATTTCGGCTATAGGGTTACAGGAAAGTGGTTAAAAAAAGAGTTTATTTTGGACACCAACAATAACATACAGGTTTGCACGAGAGAGAGAGAGAGAGAGAGAGAGAGAGAGAGAATAATACTGTATCCTACAAGTCTTTTTTTTTTTTTGAGATGGAAAAATTAAGCACTAGGGACAGAGCACAGAGATTAAACTTTTAGTATTTAAATTCGACTGTATATTTGTGGAGATATAAATATTGTATATATTTTGTAAGGAGAATCCCATCCTGATTAATGGGAGCCCAATTTGGAGACAGAGAGTTGGCTTATTTCAGCTTGAAAGTGTAAAGGAAACTGTGTTTAGGTGCACGGTAATAATAGAAATTGTATACATTTTTAGAACATTATCTACTCCTTCTTGAAATTAAGCAAATATGAAGGCAGAGAGTCAGCTTATTTCTGCCAGCAAGCAAAACATGTTTTTTTTTAGGACACTATGTTGCTATTTCACAGATTTGATGCACATTAACGCTTCTTTTTAGAAGTCAATTTAGGATGCAGTGAGATCCTATATTTCAGCCAGCAGTAATCCATCAGACTTATTTTTTGACACATAATTTAGAAATCATAATGATTTTCTGCATAGAACATAAGTAGTACTCTTTAGAGGCAACTAGAGAGGAGAAGAGCAGGCAGACTCCATCTGTAGATATAAAATGTACATTTATTCTCCCTGGGACAAAGAAAAAACATATTTTGAGAAATTTGCTTCAAATATTTTAAAGCACATTTTGTAGGCCAGAATTTCAGGAGGTACAAAGTGAGAGTGAGCAGTTTTCATGCAAGGAATTACTGTTAGGCCACTCAATGTGCATATTCCAAATTTCACAACATGGAGCAGCATGAGGAAACGTGTTGTCTATTTTGATGCACTGCAATTCAATAAAAAAATTAATGGCTAATGCAGTATTTACCCAGCCCCCCAAAATTGTATAAATTCTACGTCCGTAAAGGAAGTTATGAAAAATTTTTGGTTATTAATAGAGACAAAGTACTATAACCCAACAGGAAAATCTTACAGAGGAGAATATCAACCCTGGCCCAAAAAAATGAATGTTAGTGCTACTGTCACACAGTTGCAAAAGATTTGGACTTTGGGTATTGTTGGTGCCCGACCACCGTAACCCAGCAGGAAAAATTCCCACACAGCACAGAATGGACCCTGCTTTAATAAACATTCACAATATCTACAACTGTTACACAGCTGCAAAAAAATGGGTTTTGGGTGTTGGTGGTGCCCAAATGCTTTAACACTAGATATAAAATCCTTCAGAGCACAGGATGACCCATTTAAAAAAAAATTCACAGCATTTGCCACTGTGAAACACAGTGCTAATAAGTGCGAAGATCAGCAGCTTTGGCCCCATTTTGAGACTGTAATGGCAACAGGCCTACAACAGTAGCAGAAGATGTTAACAGAACA
Source organism: Staurois parvus (assembly GCF_062004578.1). Lineage (NCBI taxonomy): Eukaryota > Metazoa > Chordata > Amphibia > Anura > Ranidae > Staurois > Staurois parvus. The sequence goes on along the minus strand of NW_028317929.1, from coordinate 340,303 downwards.
GGTAGAAGGATGTGCTAACAATAGCTAGGTGTGCTTACAATGGTGAAAGCAATCTCTTTGGATGCAGCAAAAAATAAATAAATAAAATTGAGAGGGTGGCAAGAGCCTCCAAATATTTATTCAATAGCATCTGCATCAGGGGCTTGGTAGCTTTTGCTGATCCAAGAATAGATCATTTTCACAAATGTCCAATTATCTTGACTGTCACAAAGTACTGAATGCGTGCTCAGAATGCACACTTGTTGCAGGGGAGCCCAGCAGCTCATTTGCATACTTGGCAAGCTCTGGCCAGTGGTCCATGTTCATGATCCAGTAGACGCGGGAGTCATCCATTCAGAAGGTCCCTACATCTGTACTTGTCTTCAGATAATCAACCACAATGTGATGCAGTTGTTACTGATAGGTGCTGACAGCAGACTGTCATGGTGCTGAGGACTGAAAATGTTTTTAGAGGCATTACTTAGTCAGGGACCACCACCACTGTTCCTTCTTTCACAGACAGGAGGCTCTGAGACACCTTCTTTGTGAAACGTTATCGTGTCATCCTCTGGAAATGAATGACACAGGTTCCTCCATAGTGTATTCTCCAGATTTTTTTTTTTACATAGCAAAAGCCAGTACAATACAATTAGGCAGTATACAAAAAACTGCCATCAGCAAGCAAATTCTGAGGCAGCTTCACTCCTACAACAGTAGTACAACAGCTTAAGGTTGCCAAAAGAGGTAGAAATAACAGAATTCCAAAAAGGATAGATACATTCAAGTAAACATAAACTCAGGAACAATATAGTCCAGATCCAATTAATAGTGACCAAATCAGCAGAGGATCAATAGGGGATAAAAGACAGACAGAGTGTGAGCCCATAAGCCAAGTGGAGGAGAAAAATAAGCAAATGACCAGTAGGCCAGTTCTTATCAGAAAAGTAGGACATTATGATTAGAGATGAGCGAATCGAAGTATCCGAAGTGGAATTCGAGTCGAATATCGGAAAAATTTCGATTCGTGCCGAATCCGAAAAACAGCCTAATTCGGACGCGCGAATCGAAATTTTTCCGAAAATGGCGGCTGACATGTGCGGCGACGGAGCGGGGATGTCGGGGAAGGCGCGCAGACAAGGCGCGCTGCCCCATAATGCATTCCTCAACGACATGTGATCGCATCAGCCAATCAGCAGCCAGCCAGCCAGCACTGTGTAATGGTCGAGGTATATATAGCGGCCATTTTGGAAATCTTCATTTGCCTGCAGTCATTGAACAGAGGCAGACCGCTCTGTACTAGGGACAGGGACAGAGTTAGGGCCACAGAAACGAGAATTGGGGACAGAGAGAAGTTACTTAGGGACAGAGAACCATTACTCAGGGACACAGACTTGTTAATGAGGGCCACAGAATCGTTATTTAGGGACAAAGAAACGCTAGTTAGGGCCACAGAATTCATACTCAGGGACAGACAGAATTGTTACTCAGTGCCAGAGAATTGTTACTTAGGGCCACAGAAACGTTATTAGGGCCACAGAATTTTTACTCAGGGACAGACAGAATTGTTACTGAGTGCCAGAGAATTGTTACTCAGGGACAGACAGAATTGTTACTGAGTGCCAGAGAATTCTTACTCAGGGCCACAGAATTCATTCTCAGGGACAGACAGAATTGTTACTCAGGGACAGACAGAATTGTTACTGAGTGCCAGAGAATTGTTACTCAGGGACAGACAGAATTGTTACTGAGTGCCAGAGAATTGTTACTCAGGGACAGACAGAATTGTTACTGAGTGCCAGAGAATTGTTACTCAGGGACAGACAGAATTGTTACTGAGTGCCAGAGAATTGTTACTCAGGGACAGACAGAATTGTTACTGAGTGCCAGAGAATTGTTACTCAGGGACAGACAGAATTGTTACTGAGTGCCAGAGAATTGTTACTCAGGGACAGACAGAATTGTTACTGAGTGCCAGAGAATTGTTACTCGCACAGACACAAAATTGTTACTTGCACAGACACAGAATTGTTACTCGCGCAGACACAGAATTGTTACTCAGGGCCACAGAATTCATACTCAGGGACAGACAGAATTGTTACTGAGTGCCAGAGAATTGTTACTCAGGGACAGACAGAATTGTTACTGAGTGCCAGAGAATTGTTACTCAGGGACAGACAGAATTGTTACTGAGTGCCAGAGAATTGTTACTCGCACAGACACAAAATTGTTACTTGCACAGACACAGAATTGTTACTCGCACAGACACAGAATTGTTACTCAGGGCCACAGAATTCATACTCAGGGACAGACAGAATTGTTACTGAGCGCCAGAGAATTGTTACTCAGGGACAGACAGAATTGTTACTGAGTGCCAGAGAATTGTTACTCAGGGACAGACAGAATTGTTACTGAGTGCCAGAGAATTGTTACTCAGGGACAGACAGAATTGTTACTGAGTGCCAGAGAATTGTTACTCAGGGACAGACAGAATTGTTACTGAGTGCCAGAGAATTGTTACTCGCACAGACACAAAATTGTTACTTGCACAGACACAGAATTGTTACTCGCACAGACACAGAATTGTTACTCAGGGCCACAGAATTCATACTCAGGGACAGACAGAATTGTTACTGAGTGCCAGAGAATTGTTACTCAGGGACAGACAGAATTGTTACTGAGTGCCAGAGAATTGTTACTCAGGGACAGACAGAATTGTTACTGAGTGCCAGAGAATTGTTACTCGCACAGACACAAAATTGTTACTTGCACAGACACAGAATTGTTACTCGCACAGACACAGAATTGTTACTCAGGGCCACAGAATTCATACTCAGGGACAGACAGAATTGTTACTGAGTGCCAGAGAATTGTTACTCAGGGACAGACAGAATTGTTACTGAGTGCCAGAGAATTGTTACTCAGGGACAGACAGAATTGTTACTGAGTGCCAGAGAATTGTTACTCGCACAGACACAAAATTGTTACTTGCACAGACACAGAATTGTTACTCGCACAGACACAGAATTGTTACTCAGGGCCACAGAATTCATACTCAGGGACAGACAGAATTGTTACTGAGTGCCAGAGAATTGTTACTCAGGGACAGACAGAATTGTTACTGAGTGCCAGAGAATTGTTACTCAGGGACAGACAGAATTGTTACTGAGTGCCAGAGAATTGTTACTCGCACAGACACAAAATTGTTACTTGCACAGACACAGAATTGTTACTCGCACAGACACAGAATTGTTACTCAGGGCCACAGAATTCATACTCAGGGATAGACAGAATTGTTACTGAGTGCCAGAGAATTGTTACTCAGGGACAGACAGAATTGTTACTGAGTGCCAGAGAATTGTTACTCAGGGACAGACAGAATTGTTACTGAGTGCCAGAGAATTGTTACTCAGGGACAGACAGAATTGTTACTGAGTGCCAGAGAATTGTTACTCAGGGACAGACAGAATTGTTACTGAGTGCCAGAGAATTGTTACTCAGGGACAGACAGAATTGTTACTGAGTGCCAGAGAATTGTTACTCAGGGACAGACAGAATTGTTACTGAGTGCCAGAGAATTGTTACTCGCACAGACACAAAATTGTTACTTGCACAGACACAGAATTGTTACTCGCGCAGACACAGAATTGTTACTCAGGGCCACAGAATTCATACTCAGGGACAGACAGAATTGTTACTGAGTGCCAGAGAATTGTTACTCAGGGACAGACAGAATTGTTACTGAGTGCCAGAGAATTGTTACTCAGGGACAGACAGAATTGTTACTGAGTGCCAGAGAATTGTTACTCGCACAGACACAAAATTGTTACTTGCACAGACACAGAATTGTTACTCGCGCAGACACAGAATTGTTACTCAGGGCCACAGAATTCATACTCAGGGACAGACAGAATTGTTACTGAGTGCCAGAGAATTGTTACTCAGGGACAGACAGAATTGTTACTGAGTGCCAGAGAATTGTTACTCAGGGACAGACAGAATTGTTACTGAGTGCCAGAGAATTGTTACTCAGGGACAGACAGAATTGTTACTGAGTGCCAGAGAATTGTTACTCGCACAGACACAAAATTGTTACTTGCACAGACACAGAATTGTTACTCGCACAGACACAGAATTGTTACTCAGGGCCACAGAATTCATACTCAGGGACAGACAGAATTGTTACTGAGCGCCAGAGAATTGTTACTCAGGGACAGACAGAATTGTTACTGAGTGCCAGAGAATTGTTACTCAGGGACAGACAGAATTGTTACTGAGTGCCAGAGAATTGTTACTCAGGGACAGACAGAATTGTTACTGAGTGCCAGAGAATTGTTACTCAGGGACAGACAGAATTGTTACTGAGTGCCAGAGAATTGTTACTCGCACAGACACAAAATTGTTACTTGCACAGACACAGAATTGTTACTCGCGCAGACACAGAATTGTTACTCAGGGCCACAGAATTCATACTCAGGGACAGACAGAATTGTTACTGAGTGCCAGAGAATTGTTACTCAGGGACAGACAGAATTGTTACTGAGTGCCAGAGAATTGTTACTCAGGGACAGACAGAATTGTTACTGAGTGCCAGAGAATTGTTACTCAGGGACAGACAGAATTGTTACTGAGTGCCAGAGAATTGTTACTCGCACAGACACAAAATTGTTACTTGCACAGACACAGAATTGTTACTCGCACAGACACAGAATTGTTACTCAGGGCCACAGAATTCATACTCAGGGACAGACAGAATTGTTACTGAGCGCCAGAGAATTGTTACTCAGGGACAGACAGAATTGTTACTGAGTGCCAGAGAATTGTTACTCAGGGACAGACAGAATTGTTACTGAGTGCCAGAGAATTGTTACTCAGGGACAGACAGAATTGTTACTGAGTGCCAGAGAATTGTTACTCAGGGACAGACAGAATTGTTACTGAGTGCCAGAGAATTGTTACTCGCACAGACACAAAATTGTTACTTGCACAGACACAGAATTGTTACTCGCGCAGACACAGAATTGTTACTCAGGGCCACAGAATTCATACTCAGGGACAGACAGAATTGTTACTGAGTGCCAGAGAATTGTTACTCAGGGACAGACAGAATTGTTACTGAGTGCCAGAGAATTGTTACTCAGGGACAGACAGAATTGTTACTGAGTGCCAGATAATTGTTACTTAGGGCCACAGAAACGTTATTAGGGCCACAGAATTGTTACTCAGGGACAGACAGAATTGTTACTGAGTGCCAGAGAATTGTTACTTAGGGCCACAGAAACTTTAGTTAGGGCCACAGAATTGTTACTCAGGGACAGACACAGAATTGTTACTGAGGGCCACAGAACTGTTACTTAGGGCCACAGAATTGTTACTCGCACAGACACAGAATTGTTACTCAGGGACACAGAATTGTTACTCAGGGACACATAATCGTTGAATTAAATAGTATGTCAGACAACATGCAGAGGAGTGGCAGAGGAGGCAATGTTTTAGGAGCGAGCAGACGTGGCAGCAGAGGAAGGGGTCGAGGCAGCACTATTCGCAGCCAGAGGCCAGTGCTCCCGGTGTCATCCAGCGGTCGTGTCTCCACCGACAACCCTGCCGTTATCGATTGGTTGGCTCGGTCGTCTTCCTCTTTCCAGGTCACCTCTGACACCTACAGCCAACGGTCGGTGGGTACGTCAGACACAAACGTTAGTTGGCATGGCCCGGGACCTAGCCCACTGAAATCACGTGTCCTCTACCTGCCCCTGTCCTTTGGTGTTCCCTCACCAAGCGAAGTATCGCATGCTGTGGGCTCAGCCCCACTGTACAGTGAGGAAGAGCTAACAGAGGGCGGTCAGGAACGGGGGGAGACATCCGCCTTTTCAGCAGCTAGGCGAAGAAGTAGTGGCGAGGAGAGTGGCCCGGTAGCCGGTCTGGAGACAGGTCTGTCTCCTGACCCAGACGCAGCCGAGGGGGCTAGTAGTGAGGCGGAGACCCTACTTGATGATGAGGAGGTTGATCGCACTTGGCAGCCTCGTCGTCATCAGGCAATTTCTTCCGCATCATCAGGAGAAGAGGGTGGCAGCTTGGCAGTGAGCGAAACAGTCGGTGGGTTGCCCAGGAGACAGCAGCAGGGTCGCAGCAGTGTCAGTGGAAGCAGTGTCAGTGGAGCCAAACGGCCACGGAGTAGAGCACCAGCTCCACTGCAGCCTACCACCACGGCCAGTAGTGGTGCCGGTGTGCACGGAGGAAGCAGCAGTCAGCCAGTGAGGAGTATCGGGGGCAAAGTTTCCTACTCGGCGGTGTGGCAATATTTCGTCAAGCCGCCCGAGGAAGTAAACGTAGCCGTATGTCGACTATGTGGCCAGAAAGTCAAGCGTGGCCAGGGGGCCCATGTTGGGACTATTTGGGCCATGTTGGGACAATGGGAGACCTCCCATTGCTGCTGTCTCCATCGCCACACTCTGCCATGTGCCACTTTCAGGTCTCCTCACACACTGCTGGTGTGTTCAGTTTTTTGACATAGGGTGCTGGCAGATTACGGGCCTCCCATAGCTGCTGCCAGGCCCCTAATCTGCCATGGGCCCCTATATACCGCCTCCTCATGCTGCTGCCAGGTCCACAGTGTCTCATGCCATGTGCCACTTTCAGGTCTCCTCACACTGCTGGTGTGTTGAATTTTTTGACATAGGGTGCTGGCAGATTATGGGCCTCCTATAGCTGCTGCCAGGCCCCTAATCTGCCATAGGCCCCTATATACCGCCTCCTCATGCTGCTGCCAGGTCCAGAGTCTCTCATGGGTCCCTGTACGGCCTCCCATTGCTGCTGTCTCCATCGCCACACTCTGCCATGTGCCACTTTCAGGTCTCCTCACACACTGCTGGTGTGTTCAGTTTTTTGACATAGGGTGCTGGCAGATTACGGGCCTCCCATAGCTGCTGCCAGGCCCCTAATCTGCCATAGGCCCCTATATACCGCCTCCTCATGCTGCTGCCAGGTCCAGAGTCTCTCATGGGTCCCTGTACGGCCTCCCATTGCTGCTGTCTCCATCGCCACACTCTGCCATGTGCCACTTTCAGGTCTCCTCACACACTACTGGTGTGTTCAGTTTTTTGACATAGGGTGCTGGCAGATTACGGGCCCCTAATCTGCCATAGGCCCCTATATACCGCCTCCTCATGCTGCTGCCAGGTCCAGAGTCTGTCATGGGTCCCTGTACGGCCTCCCATTGCTGCTGTCTCCATCGCCACACTCTGCCATGTGCCACTTTCAGGTCTCCTCACACTGCTGGTGTGTTGAATTTTTTGACATAGGGTGCTGGCAGATTACGGGCCTCCCATAGCTGCTGCCAGGCCCCTAATCTGCCATAGGCCCCTATATACCGCCTCCTCATGCTGCTGCCAGTGCCAGAGTCTCTCATGGGTCCCTGTACGGCCTCCCATTGCTGCTGTCTCCATCGCCACACTCTGCCATGTGCCACTTTCAGGTCTCCTCACACACTGCTGGTGTGTTCAGTTTTTTGACATAGGGTGCTGGCAGATTACGGGCCTCCCATAGCTGCTGCCAGGCCCCTAATCTGCCATAGGCCCCTATATACCGCCTCCTCATGCTGCTGCCAGGTCCAGAGTCTCTCATGGGTCCCTGTACGGCCTCCCATTGCTGCTGTCTCCATCGCCACACTCTGCCATGTGCCACTTTCAGGTCTCCTCACACACTACTGGTGTGTTCAGTTTTTTGACATAGGGTGCTGGCAGATTACGGGCCCCTAATCTGCCATAGGCCCCTATATACCGCCTCCTCATGCTGCTGCCAGGTCCAGAGTCTGTCATGGGTCCCTGTACGGCCTCCCATTGCTGCTGTCTCCATCGCCACACTCTGCCATGTGCCACTTTCAGGTCTCCTCACACTGCTGGTGTGTTCAGTTTTTTGACATAGGGTGCTGGCAGATTACGGGCCTCCCATAGCTGCTGCCAGGCCCCTAATCTGCCATAGGCCCCTATATACCGCCTCCTCATGCTGCTGCCAGTGCCAGAGTCTCTCATGGGTCCCTGTACGGCCTCCCATTGCTGCTGTCTCCATCGCCACACTCTGCCATGTGCCACTTTCAGGTCTCCTCACACACTGCTGGTGTGTTAAATTTTTTGACATAGGGTGCAGGCAGATTACGGGCCTCACATAGCTGCTGCCAGGCCCCTAATCTGCCATGGGCCCCTATATACCGCCTCCTCATGCTGCTGCCAAGTCTAGAGTCTCTCATGGGTCCCTGTAAGGCCTCCCATTGCTGCTGTCTCCATCGCCACACTCTGCTGCCATGTGCCACTTTCAGGTCTCTTCACACTGCTGGTGTGTTAAATTTTTTGACATAGGGTGCAGGCAGATTACGGGCCTCACATAGCTGCTGCCAGGCCCCTAATCTGCCATGGGCCCCTATATACCGCCTCCTCATGCTGCTGCCAAGTCTAGAGTCTCTCATGGGTCCCTGTACGGCCTCCCATTGCTGCTGTCTCCATCGCCACACTCTGCTGCCATGTGCCACTTTCAGGTCTCTTCACACTGCTGGTGTGTTAAATTTTTTGACATAGGGTGCAGGCAGATTACGGGCCTCACATAGCTGCTGCCAGGCCCCTAATCTGCCATGGGCCCCTATATACCGCCTCCTCATGCTGCTGCCAAGTCCAGAGTCTGTCATGGTCCCTGTACGGCCTCCCATTGCTGCTGTCTCCATCGCCACACTCTGCTGCCATGTGCCACTTTCAGGTCTCTTCACACTGCTGGTGTGTTTAATTTTTTGACATAGGGTGCAGGCAGATTACGGGCCTCACATAGCTGCTGCCAGGCCCCTAATCTGCCATGGGCCCCTATATACCGCCTCCTCATGCTGCTGCCAAGTCCAGAGTCTGTCATGGTCCCTGTACGGCCTCCCATTGCTGCTGTCTCCATCGCCACACTCTGCTGCCATGTGCCACTTTCAGGTCTCTTCACACTGCTGGTGTGTTAAATTTTTTGACATAGGGTGCAGGCAGATTACGGGCCTCACATAGCTGCTGCCAGGCCCCTAATCTGCCATGGGCCCCTATATACCGCCTCCTCATGCTGCTGCCAAGTCCAGAGTCTGTCATGGTCCCTGTACGGCCTCCCATTGCTGCTGTCTCCATCGCCACACTCTGCTGCCATGTGCCACTTTCAGGTCTCTTCACACTGCTGGTGTGTTTAATTTTTTGACATAGGGTGCAGGCAGATTACGGGCCTCACATAGCTGCTGCCAGGCCCCTAATCTGCCATGGGCCCCTATATACCGCCTCCTCATGCTGCTGCCAAGTCTAGAGTCTCTCATGGGTCCCTGTACGGCCTCCCATTGCTGCTGTCTCCATCGCCACACTCTGCTGCCATGTGCCACTTTCAGGTCTCTTCACACTGCTGGTGTGTTAAATTTTTTGACATAGGGTGCAGGCAGATTACGGGCCTCACATAGCTGCTGCCAGGCCCCTAATCTGCCATGGGCCCCTATATACCGCCTCCTCATGCTGCTGCCAAGTCCAGAGTCTGTCATGGTCCCTGTACGGCCTCCCATTGCTGCTGTCTCCATCGCCACACTCTGCTGCCATGTGCCACTTTCAGGTCTCTTCACACTGCTGGTGTGTTTAATTTTTTGACATAGGGTGCAGGCAGATTACGGGCCTCACATAGCTGCTGCCAGGCCCCTAATCTGCCATGGGCCCCTATATACCGCCTCCTCATGCTGCTGCCAAGTCCAGAGTCTGTCATGGTCCCTGTACGGCCTCCCATTGCTGCTGTCTCCATCGCCACACTCTGCCATGTGCCACTTTCAGGTCTCTTCACACTGCTGGTGTGTTAAATTTTTTGACATAGGGTGCAGGCAGATTACGGGCCTCCCATAGCTGCTGCCAGGCCCCTAATCTGCCATGGGCCCCTATATACCGCCTCCTCATGCTGCTGCCAAGTCCAGAGTCTGTCATGGGTCCCTGTACGGCCTCCCATTGCTGCTGTCTCCATCGCCACACTCTGCCATGTGCCACTTTCAGGTCTCCTCACACACTGCTGGTGTGTAGAATTTTTTGACATAGGGTGCTGGCAGATTACGGGCCTCCCATAGCTGCTGCCAGGCCCCTAATCTGCCATGGGCCCCTATATACCGCCTCCTCATGCTGCTGCCAAGTTCAGAGTCTGTCATGGGTCCCTGTACGGCCTCCCATTGCTGCTGTCTCCATCGCCACACTCTGCCATGTGCCACTTTCAGGTCTCCTCACACTGCTGGTGTGTTGAATTTTTTGACATAGGGTGCTGGCAGATTACGGGCCTCCTATAGCTGCTGCCAGGCCCCTAATCTGCCATGGGCCCCTATATACCGCCTCCTCATGCTGCTGCCAAGTCCAGAGTCTGTCATGGGTCCCTGTACGGCCTCCCATTGCTGCTGTCTCCATCGCCACACTCTGCCATGTGCCACTTTCATTTCTCCTCACACACTGCTGGTGTGTTGAATTTTTTGACATAGGGTGCTGGCAGATTACGGGCCTCCTATAGCTGCTGCCAGGCCCCTAATCTGCCATGGGCCCCTATATACCGCCTCCTCATGCTGCTGCCAAGTCCAGAGTCTGTCATGGGTCCCTGTACGGCCTCCCATTGCTGCTGTCTCCATCGCCACACTCTGCTGCCATGTGCCACTTTCAGGTCTCTTCACACTGCTGGTGTGTTAAATTTTTTGACATAGGGTGCAGGCAGATTACGGGCCTCACATAGCTGCTGGCAGGCCCCTAATCTGCCATGGGCCCCTATATACCGCCTCCTCATGCTGCTGCCAAGTCCAGAGTCTGTCATGGTCCCTGTACGGCCTCCCATTGCTGCTGTCTCCATCGCCACAGTCTGCTGCCATGTGCCACTTTCAGGTCTCTTCACACTGCTGGTGTGTTAAATTTTTTGACATAGGGTGCAGGCAGATTACGGGCCTCACATAGCTGCTGCCAGGCCCCTAATCTGCCATGGGCCCCTATATACCGCCTCCTCATGCTGCTGCCAAGTCCAGAGTCTGTCATGGTCCCTGTACGGCCTCCCATTGCTGCTGTCTCCATCGCCACAGTCTGCTGCCATGTGCCACTTTCAGGTCTCTTCACACTGCTGGTGTGTTAAATTTTTTGACATAGGGTGCAGGCAGATTACGGGCCTCACATAGCTGCTGGCAGGCCCCTAATCTGCCATGGGCCCCTATATACCGCCTCCTCATGCTGCTGCCAAGTCCAGAGTCTGTCATGGTCCCTGTACGGCCTCCCATTGCTGCTGTCTCCATCGCCACACTCTGCCATGTGCCACTTTCAGGTCTCTTCACACTGCTGGTGTGTTAAATTTTTTGACATAGGGTGCAGGCAGATTACGGGCCTCCCATAGCTGCTGCCAGGCCCCTAATCTGCCATGGGCCCCTATATACCGCCTCCTCATGCTGCTGCCAAGTCCAGAGTCTGTCATGGGTCCCTGTACGGCCTCCCATTGCTGCTGTCTCCATCGCCACACTCTGCCATGTGCCACTTTCAGGTCTCCTCACACACTGCTGGTGTGTAGAATTTTTTGACATAGGGTGCTGGCAGATTACGGGCCTCCCATAGCTGCTGCCAGGCCCCTAATCTGCCATGGGCCCCTATATACCGCCTCCTCATGCTGCTGCCAAGTTCAGAGTCTGTCATGGGTCCCTGTACGGCCTCCCATTGCTGCTGTCTCCATCGCCACACTCTGCCATGTGCCACTTTCAGGTCTCCTCACACTGCTGGTGTGTTGAATTTTTTGACATAGGGTGCTGGCAGATTACGGGCCTCCTATAGCTGCTGCCAGGCCCCTAATCTGCCATGGGCCCCTATATACCGCCTCCTCATGCTGCTGCCAAGTCCAGAGTCTGTCATGGGTCCCTGTACGGCCTCCCATTGCTGCTGTCTCCATCGCCACACTCTGCCATGTGCCACTTTCATTTCTCCTCACACACTGCTGGTGTGTTGAATTTTTTGACATAGGGTGCTGGCAGATTACGGGCCTCCTATAGCTGCTGCCAGGCCCCTAATCTGCCATGGGCCCCTATATACCGCCTCCTCATGCTGCTGCCAAGTCCAGAGTCTGTCATGGGTCCCTGTACGGCCTCCCATTGCTGCTGTCTCCATCGCCACACTCTGCTGCCATGTGCCACTTTCAGGTCTCTTCACACTGCTGGTGTGTTAAATTTTTTGACATAGGGTGCAGGCAGATTACGGGCCTCACATAGCTGCTGGCAGGCCCCTAATCTGCCATGGGCCCCTATATACCGCCTCCTCATGCTGCTGCCAAGTCCAGAGTCTGTCATGGTCCCTGTACGGCCTCCCATTGCTGCTGTCTCCATCGCCACAGTCTGCTGCCATGTGCCACTTTCAGGTCTCTTCACACTGCTGGTGTGTTAAATTTTTTGACATAGGGTGCAGGCAGATTACGGGCCTCACATAGCTGCTGCCAGGCCCCTAATCTGCCATGGGCCCCTATATACCGCCTCCTCATGCTGCTGCCAAGTCCAGAGTCTGTCATGGTCCCTGTACGGCCTCCCATTGCTGCTGTCTCCATCGCCACACTCTGCTGCCATGTGCCACTTTCAGGTCTCTTCACACTGCTGGTGTGTTAAATTTTTTGACATAGGGTGCAGGCAGATTACGGGCCTCCCATAACTGCTGCCAGGCCCCTAATCTGCCATGGGCCCCTATACCGACTCCTCATGCTGTGACGTTGCAACAACGTGGAATTCAACCCTACATATGTTAGACCGCCTTTACGAACAGCAAAAGGCCATCACAGATTTCCTGATGTTAAAAGCAGATAAAGGTACTCCCTGTGTAACTTAGATGTCAGCCATTGGCAGCTCATGCGTGACACCTGCGCTTGCTCAGGCCCTTTGAGGAGGCCACGCTATTCGTGAGTCGGCAGGACTATGGGATGAACGACGTCATTCCTCTGTTGCACGTCCTGGAACAAATGCTGTTAACAATGGCTGGTCAGGGTGCGGTAGACGTGGCGCACAGATCTCAACGCCACATGGCCCCTGTGGGGGCAGGACTGGAAGAAGAGGAGGAGGTAGAGGAGGACATTGGTGCTCAGGAATTATTGAGTGAAATGGGTGGTTTTTCCACTCAGCGGACAGGAGTGGAGGAGCAGGAGCATCTGGTAGAGGAGGAGGAAGAGGAGACAGAGGACCTAGACGCACCGTGGCAGTATGCTGTGGAGATGGAGGCAGGGAGTCCCTCGCATTCCTTGGCACAAATGGCCCATAGCATGCTCGGTTGCTTGCGTAGCGACAGCCGAATAATAACCATCAGACAGAGGGATGACTTTTGGCTGTCCACCTTGTTGGACCCTCGCTACCGTTCAAAAATGGTGGCCTTTTTCACACCTGCTGAGAGGGAGGCCAAAATAACGTACTATAAAAAACACCTATGTAGTCAGCTGGTCTCTGCCTGTCTGCGCCAACGTCCATCCTCAGACACTGTGGGCCCTGTGCGCTCGTGTTCCGCTGCCATGGCAGCAGGGGAGGGGTGGGGTGGTAGGAGCAGTGGCAGCTCCACCAGCAGCGGCTGCCTCAGTCTGCAGTCGATGATGAGTAGCTTTCTTCACCAGCGCAGTGAGGAAACTACTAACCAGCCGCAGCAGCAGCAGCAGCATCAGGTGGACCTGGAGCAGGACCTCAAACAACAGGCTTAGGCCTACTTGGACAGCACCCTGCCAACCGAGGTAGACAATCCCCTTGACTACTGGGCAACGAAACTTGACCTTTGGCCCCAACTAGCTGAATTTGCCCTTGAAAGGCTGTCATGCCCGGCCAGTAGCGTGGCATCGGAGCGCGTGTTTAGTGCGGCAGGAGGTATTGCAACTCCGCGGAGGACACGACTGTCCACCCAAAGTGTGGAGAGACTCACGTTTGTGAAAATGAATCAGGCGTGGATTAGTCTGGATTTCAAACCACCAGTTCCTGACACAACTGACTAAATCCGCCATGAATCATGCCCCAAACATGTGCCACTTTCAGGTCTCCTCACACTGCTGGTGTGTTCCATTTTTTGTCATAGGGTGCTGGCAGATTACGGGCCTCCCATAGCTGCTGCCAGGCCCCTAATCTGCCATGGGCCCCTATACCGCCTCCTCATGCTGCTGCCAAGTCCAGAGTCTCTCATGGGTCCCTGTACGGCCTCCCATTGCTGCTGCCTCCATCGCCACACTCTGCCATGTGCCACTTTCAGGTCTCCTCACACTGCTGGTGTGTTCCATTTTTTGTCATAGGGTGCTGGCAGATTACGGGCCTCCCATAGCTGCTGCCAGGCCCCTAATCTGCCATGGGCCCCTATACCGCCTCCTCATGCTGCTGCCAGGTCCAGAGTCTCTCATGGGTCCCTGTACGGCCTCCCATTGCTGCTGTCTCCATCGCCACACTCTGCCATGTGCCACTTTCAGGTCTCCTCACACTGCTGGTGGGTTCCATTTTTTGTCATAGGGTGCTGGCAGATTACGGGCCTCCCATAGCTGCTGCCAGGCCCGTAATCTGCCATGGGCCCCCGTACCGACTCCTCATGCTGCTGCCAGGCCCGTAATCTGTCATGGGCCCCTGTTGTCGCTTGTTGGCATATTCCGCTCGTTCAGATGCTCCTTCTCCTGCTACTCATCTTCACGGATTCCGTCAGCAGTCTTTCTTGGAATCCGTTTCCAAGAGACAACAGTTTGCGAGCACGCACCCGACGGTGCAGAAGCTGAACGTCCTCCTGTCCAAGTTGCTGCTGCCAGGCTCGTAATCTGTCATGCGCCCCTGTACCGCCTCCTCATGCTGCTGCCAGGTCCAGAGTGTGTCATGGGCCCCCGTACCGACTCCTCATGCTGCTGCCAGGCCCGTAATCTGTCATGGGCCCCTGTACCGCCTCCCCATGCTGCTGCCAGGTCCAGAGTGTGTCATGGGTCCCTGTACGGCCTCCCATTGCTGCTGCCAGGCCCGTAATCTGCCATGGGCCCCTGTACCGACTCCTCATGCTGCTGCCAGGCCCGTAATCTGTCATGGGCCCCTGTACCGCCTCCTCATGCTGCTGCCAGGTCCAGAGTGTGTCATGGGTCCCTGTACGGCCTCCCATTGCTGCTGTCTCTATCGCCACACTCTGCCATGTGCCACTTTCAGGTCTCCTCACACTGCTGGTGGTTTCCATTTTTGTCATAGGGTGCTGTATGGCCTCCCATTGCTGCTGCCTCCACCGCCACACTGTGGCTCCACACTCTGGTTTTGGCCCCGTGACTGCCCAAATGAGTGAAGTGTGCGGTGATTCTAAGATCGACGGCACTCATCTGCATGTCATACTGACTGACAGTATTATTTCTCTTCCCCAGCAGACTCCAAGGGCATTTAAATTAAAGGTACAGTGTTCTGCACTAATATTAAGTCTCTCTGAAGCCTAGAAACACCCTTTTTTAAGTTAAATTCACAGCGAATTTATTCGACTCGAATCGAATATTGTCCACGAATTCGCCGAATCAGTCGAATCGAATTTTTCATTTCTTCGCTCATCTCTAATTATGATAGGTTAGCCGTATCAGAATTTTCTAACCACAAGGACAAATTTTGTTAAACTTGGCAGTGCATCGTCAGCTGTTGTAGAAAGCCTTATACAGTGGGTTATCAGAATAATAAGCAGCCTTTACATGTTTAAGATCATTGGTGCACTGGTTTTCTAAAGAAGCATAACTAATTTTCTAGCATAGTACAACAATGTACCTTGAAGAATTCTGATAACCATCCTATGGGCCAAAAGTTCCACAAGACCCAATAAACAGATTCCCATCTCCCAGCAATTCTGAACATTAATTACAGTACCTATGAATTTTAGAGACTGGGACCAATATAGACTTATCACCGGAGAAGTATAAAAAAATGTGAAGGAAGTCCACATTCAAACAAGAGCATCACAAGCACATACTAGAGTTATCAGTAGCAAACCTTCCATCTCTCACTGGTGTGAGGTAAAAGCAATAGACAAATTTAAACTAGATTAGTTTGTCCATCTCAGAGGCTAAGTTTTGAAAGGGATGATCCCAGACATTGCTCCAGTTATCATTGTCCAGACTTGAAATGTCCAGCATCCATTTATCTCTACATTTGCGTAACCCCTACTACAAAAGCCGCTGCAGGGCCTGGTATAGAGTCAAATGGGCCTTGGGCATAGAACCAGACTGGAGGAGAGATTCCAGATCAGTAGAATATAGACTAATATTGTAATGAACAGGTTATGCAGCGCTACAGGACAAATAGCAAAGAATGATACTGAAATCAACAAAAAAAGGGGACTGAATCAGCATGTAACACTCCTACTAAAAAGACTCAAGCTGTCAATACTGTGACGGTCAATCAGACATAGAAAATATATGATATGTGTATAAGAGAAGATAAGTCCATAAAGAAAATGGCAGTAAGATATTCGATGTACTCCAAATCCAACTTGACTTTTGGGAAATCTAGTGTGATTATGCGCTTACCACATAGACATACAAACTGAGCGTTGTATGCATGACATCATAGGGTGGACATCAAGGTCTGGTCAGCAGTGCAAACAGCATCCGGTCACCATGTTGTAGACTCGGGGATGATGGAACACACACTCGGGGGTCGCCTCAGGTTCACCGGCCAGCCACCCAATTGACGCCACTAGCCACCAGGGAGCCACTAGCCACCAGGCAGCTTAGGATTAAGACCTGGAGGCCGTTTTATACTCTAATGTGAGTCCCCTGTTTGTTTATTTTCACTTTGATCAATAAAAGACGTACTTCACTATCAATACCATTTTGCCCCCTGGCTCGTTTATTATGAGCCTTGCAAGGTGGAGCTTTTGGGAGGAATGCCATTAGAAGTTTGGACATCGTTGGATCTGGCCTGAGGTGACCCCCGAGTGTGTGTTCCATCATCCCCGAGTGTACAACATGGTGACCGGATGCTGTTTGCACTGCTGACCAGACCTTGATGTCCACCCTATGATGTCATGCATACAACGCTCAGTTTGTATGTCTATGTCATCAGCATATAATGCCACTTTTTCTTCAAGTCTATAAAGCATAATTGTAAGGTACCTGTTGTAAGGTCCGAAGTGCAGCTTAGGCTGAGGGTTGAAGTGTAAGTGTGATCAGGCAGACCGGGTCAGCAACAAATCTGTCAGAAAGGCACACAATCAGGATCTAGAAGAATAGTCAAGGACAGGCAGAGGTCATACACAGTGTGGTAGAGGAAAGCGGAATCGTCAGGCAGAAACATAGTTCAATAATCAGGCTAAAGTCCAAAACCAGTAGTTACCACAAGCAGGCAGACACCCAGGGAACAAATCCACACAAACAAGCACAGAGCACAGGAAGTTCTGCTATTTAGAGGCTGAGGTTATTGCAGATTGACTTCAGCTGAAAGGCAGGTGGAGCTAAAGAGTCCAAGGGGCAGAAGCACTAAGCAGAGAACATGCTACAGAGACTCAGGTCTTTCTGGGGCATAGTGACTACAGGTGCAGAATCAAAACCAGGAGGAGCCAAGTTTAAAGCCACCCAGACACATGACAGTAAGATCTCTCACCTGGGGGTTAGTAGGGAGTCACAACAATAGGCTCCCTCAAAAGACCAAAAATTGTGAGTGACAGAGGGCAATCCTGTCGGGTGCCCTGCCTAACTAGGAAAGAGGCAGACACTGAGGATAATTTACCAAAACCAGTGCAGCCAGAATCTGGAGCAGCTGTGCATAGTAACCAATCAGCTTGTACAGTTAAAGTAAAACTATAGGCAAAAGTTTTTTTTTAATTTGGATAGGGAAAAGAAGGGTTATAACCCCTGTCAGATTTAGTTTTTCACCATCTGTGTCCCATTGTGCAGACCCCCAGGTCTCCAAAACTAGTGTCCCCATTGGAAGATTTCCCCTCTATTACTTTTTTGGGGACAACCCAAAATTTGGGATTTTCTTTTACTTTCACTTTCAATGGTAATGGTAAACAGACAAATAGAGAGGGTGAATCTTCTTAAAAGGGGAACAGACAGCAATAAAAACCTGACAGGTATTCTAATGCATCTCCACTCTATCCAAAACTAAAAAAAAAAAATTTTTCCGTTAGTTATACTTTGTTTCACAAATAAATTATAGAAGCTGATTGGTTGCCATGCACAGCTAATCCAGATTCTGTCTGCTCCAGTCTTATTAAATCCCCTTCACTATGTTCCCCAGTACACCCCTTTTTAAAGATAAGATTTTAATCAATATCTCAATGAACACAAGAACAATTTCCTAAATTTTGGAGAAAACTGAGTTTTATAGAACATTTGTGTAGCTCATTACATGAACGTAAGATTAATAATATAACTTAGATTACAAAATCTTCATTTTTACTCAGATTAGTTGATGCAAAAATGAATACACCCCACAAAAAAACTACTACATCTAGTATTTTGTATGACCTCTGTGATTTATAAGGATAGCACCAAGTCTTCTAAGCATGGAATGAACAAGTTGGCAACATATTGCAACATCTATCTGCTTCCATTCTTCAAGAACTATCTCTTTTAGAACCTGGATGCTGGATGGAGAGTTATGCTCAACTTATCTCTTCAGAATGCCCCATAGGTGTTCGATTGGGTTCAGTTCAGGAGACATACTTGGCCACTGAATCACTTTCACCCTGTTCTTCAGAAATGCAACAGTGGCCTTAGATGTGTGTTTTGGATCATTGTCATGTTAGAAAAGTGCTTGACGACCAAGGACACAAAGTGATTGGAAGCATCTTCTCTTTCAATATAGAGTAGTACATCTCTGGATTCGTGATACCATGAATGAAATGCAGCTCCCCAACAACAGCAGAACTCATGCAGCCCCACAGAAGGACACTTCTGCCACCATGTTTCACTGTAAGTACCATGCATTTTTCTTTCTACTCCTCATCTTTGTGATGACATACAGTTGTGAAGCCATCAGTTCCAAAAACATTTATTTTGGTCTCATCGCTCCAGAGTACAGACTCTCAGTAGTCTTCTTCTTTTTCAGCATAGGACCTGGCAAATTCTAGGTGGGTTTTTTTTTGTGCACAGGCTTTAGGAGAGGCTTCCTTCATGGATGACACCCCTCTGTAGTGTATGCTGTATTGTGTCACGGAAAACAATCACCCCAGTTCAGCTTTCTACTTTTTTAGCTAACTGCAGTGAACTTCCATGGCAATTTTCTTCAAACCCTTCTCATCAGAAGATGCTCCTGTCCAGGTGTTAACTTCCATGGATTGCTTGGATGTTTTTGTGAGATCGTTGCAGTTCCATCTTTGTTTAATTTTTGTATCACTTTTGCTACAGTATTCTGACTGATAAATAAAGCTTTGCTGAATTCTTGCAGCCTTCACCTTACTTGTGTAAATAAATTGTTTTCTTTGTCAGGCCTTGTGAGATTTCTTTTTCATGTGATGCCATTGCTGACAGCATGAAATGGGAAGAGGTTTCTTTAAGTAACACCCTTTTATAAGCAACTGTTTGCTGGACACCTGTTTAATGAATAATTAGACTCACCTGTACTTAAATTCTTGTTATTTAGGATTTTGTTGTCTAAAATTTAGCTTTGGTCCTAAGACTTTAATTGGGGTGTATTCATTTTTGCAACATGATCTTGAATGAATTTGTTAGGAAAAATACTTTTTTGTGTGTGCAAATTAACAAATCTTGTTTGCAATCAATGGCCTGGGAGTATTTTGTAGTAGTGTCCTATAGAAAATGTTGATTCTGAAAGGAAATAAAGGTTTTCTGACAAATCTATTGTGTAGTGCTTACCCCACAGGAGCCAATGTTGATGGTGGGTCCTCTGTTCTTGCCATGACTCTTTTAACTGGTAATTTCCCGCTGATACACTTGGTTGTAGACTAAAAGCTGTTTACACCTATGTGACGTAAGAGTTAGTAAGCTACCACTCAATAATAATACACAGGAATAAAACCACAAGCAAATTTGTGATAAACTAATTGAATGTATTATGACAAATGCAATTAAACAAAGAGTGAATCAAGGACACTATATTAGATAAATGGTCAATGAACCACTAACTTGCATATAAAGAAATTATAGCAGGGTTAAACTGAACTATAACAGAATGATCTAGGGTCTCTAGATCGGAATCAACTACTTGATAGATAACTACTTAATAGACAAAAAGGGTCGTTTTGTGCATGCTGTGCATACAACCCCAAAGGAGGGAAGCATTTCTAGGTGGATGAAAGTACCTGGCACCTGAAATTCAACATTGACTGGATTTTTGTCTATTTTAGGTGGGTGATGCACATAAACTGTCCCATTAAGGATCTGGGGAAAGAATGACAGGTGGGCTGCTAAGTAGGAGCAGTCTCTATTATGTTAGCAGTGTAAAATGGGAATTAAGATGCATAGTTCAGCTCACCACTCCTGACAGGTGATTAGCCTTGTTCCAATGGCTTGGCGATCAACAGGTCCCAGAGATCATGTCCAAGTGGCTCAGTCTCTTGGTCCAGATCCACACTCAGTGTGGGTGCAGCCTCTCAGTTCTGATCCCAAGGATGCAGCGTTTCTCTCCCTCTCTCTCTCCCTCTCTCTCTCTCTCTCTCTCACACTCAGTCTTTGAGGGCAGCTTTGGCAGGCACAGCAACAGGTTCACTTGGCGTCTCCCCTTGGCTCTGCTCTCGCGAATGTAGAGCACAGACTAGACCAGACCTCTCTGGACTGGCCCCAATTTGGATCAAATTGCTTGGAAAAATAGTGAAGCTCTCCTCCTCTAGGTGCTGGGATTTGTGGGAATTAAAGCTCAGTACCCATTTGCCTCCATAGACATGTATGGTACAACACTCCTTTAAAGACTACAAGACGTTAACCACATGACAACCGGGCTATAGTCGAATGATGGCTACAGCGTGGTTATCCAATTCTGGGAGGGCTTCATATGACATTTTCCCAGAACGCGCCCCCCGCATGCCCCCAGCAGTAAGCACCCGGCGCTGTCTATGATCACTGCGTCCTACGGACACAGCTGATCACATGACAAGGTGAAAGGCCAATCACAGCAGCCTTACCACGTCCAATGACACAGCTGATCACAAAGTAAATACAGTTGCCGGTTATCGGCACCACTTTCCTCACTGCCGATAACTGGCAAGTAGCACAAAGGATATCTGCATGATGATCAGTGCCTTGATTATCAGTGCAGCCCCAAAAGTGCCCAGCAGTGGCGCCCATCAATGCCCATCAGTGCCACCCATCAGTGCTGCCAAGCAGTACCACCCATCAGTGCAGCCTATCAGTGCCCATCAGTGCTGTCTATCAGTGTCCATCAGTGCTTCCTATCAGTACAGCTTCATCAACGCACATCAATGAAGGAGAAAATATACCTGTTTGCAAAATGTTATAATAGAAATATTGAAAAACTTTTTTTTTTTTTTGCTCTTTTTCATTTATAGTGCAAAAAATAAAAAACCCAGTGGCGATTAAATACCACCAAAAGAAAGCTCTATTTGTGTGAAAAAAATGGTAAAAATTTCGTATGGGTACAGTATTGCATGACTGTGAAATTATCATTCAAAGTGCGAAAGCACTGAAAGCTGGACATTGGCCTAGACAGGAAGGGAGTAAAAGTGCCTGGTAGGCTAGTGGTTAAGGACTACAAGTCCTCTCTGAGGTTCCTATTGGCTCCTACCCTCTCATTGGATGTGATCTGCAATCTGAGGAGTGAGTGGGATTTTACACTGCCCACTCTACATTGATCCTGGGGGGAATAGACGCTCCGTAGCCACACAAAGTTCAATTCACTGCAAAATATCAGAAGGAAATATACAGCATTGAATATAGTACTGTATATAGCACTGAGTACTGTATAAAGCACAAAGCAGTAGTAGTACAGAGGTCAGGTGCAAGACTTTGGTCAATGATGGCTTTGGCAATACATTATGGGATGATTGATGGAGGAATTACTGCCAAAAGTCCCAAAAAATCCAGGTTTCAGCCAAACGTCCAAATAGCATAGGTATGAGTCAAACGTACACTCAAACTGAACACTCAGGTTATCCCTAGGATGTGGTAGATTTACTGACAGGAATCTAAATGCAGTTATAAAGTAAGGTTTAAATTGTCTCTAATGGTGATATTACTTTCTGAGAAATCAGCCACAGACGCAGGACATTGTATAGTGGCATGACTGGATATAGATTAGAGCAGTGGATTCCGCTCCACAAAGAAAACTTTTGAAATAAATATCATCTTAGTGGGTTTATCTTCTTGGTCAGGAGAGGTGGGAGATCTGTGGATAACGACAGATGCCCCTTTAGTTTTCAGAGCTTAATTAGTGCAATGATACAGCTGTGAGTAGTAGCAATTGTAACATGTAGGGATGTGGCTGGTGGGGGTGGGAAGTGGATAAGGGTTATGGGAGAACCCCAATCGAGTGGTGTGAAGATGTGGAATGGTCCAACAATAGGTGTACACCGCTCAAGGTGTGTGTGCACAATATTGGTATCACACATCCAAAAACAGAGGTACCCACCTGGCTTGCCTCAGAGAATGGCAGGAATAAGGAAAATGTTGTTTAGAACCCTCTAGTGTGCTACTAGAATGCTGTAGGCAAATCTATTGTGCAGTTACTGTGTGAGTCTGTGATTAAGGTCAGGTTACTGCAGTTAAAGCTGGATGGCTTAACAGGTTGGGACTGTAACGCCTCTATCTGGTTCTGGAGGACCATGGGAACCTTCCAGAAGCCAGTAGGTGGAAGAGGTGGAGACCTAAGCTGCATGTTTATAGGAGTCTAACCAATCCCAGGTTTGGAGGCCCTGGTAGAGTGGT